>NC_047661.1:107792268-108092268 GCF_011762505.2 Arvicanthis niloticus | reverse complement strand
TTGACCTGTAATCTTTTCCCTCTCTTCATATCCCGGTCTTCTGACTACCCTTGCTATTGAGAATCTACTGCTTTGAGTTCCGTCCCTAGACTCTGAGTGCAGGTTTTCTCTGGATCATATTCTGATTTTGCTGCTATTTATTAGTTTTATAGTAATAGAGCTGAGTGCTCCCTTGTGTCTGTCTTTGGATTGTGGACATCATTCAGCCCTAAACAAAGAAAAACTTGGGTCCTTCTTAGCACCCCAACTAGCCTGAAAAAAAAAAAAAAAAAAAAAAAAACCAGAGTTAAATGTTTGCAAAGTACTAGTGTGTATGAGAGGCATTGTATCACAAAAGGTTATGAAGGGAAAGACGCATCTGCCATGGTGATGAACAGTGCTTCCCTGAGAGGAGAAGGGGTGAGCAGAGTTGGAAATGCTTAAGGGAGGGCTTCATGGCCTGTTTTAACACTAGTTATCCCTGCTGGCCCCATTCCATTGTCCTTTTTGTCCTCCCCAAGAATCTGACACTTGGTTGCGACTCCTGTTGCTCCAGTGAAGAAGCCCTGTGGTTTTTAGTCAACATGGTTTTGCCAGAAGGCTTTGCTAGTGGCTGGAACTTGTGTTCTAGAGCCTCAGCCAATGCTGGATCTGTAAGCCCCCTGAATCTACCGATTTCTGGAGTACCGTTGTGGCTGGGTTTAGTTGTCTTTTGGCTGTGTGGAACCTTTGTTTTGTTTTGGTTTCTTTGTGTGGCCTTGGGTGTCCTGGAACTAGCCCTGGAGACCAGGCTGGTCTTGAACTCACATAGATGCACCCACCTCTGCCTCCCAAAACTAAGATCAAACGACATGTTCCACCACTGCCCAGCCAGCCATATGGATTCTTGCAAAAGAAAAAAAAAAAGAAAAAAAAAGAAAAAAGAAAAGAAAAAGATTTCCTTCATTCTTTAGAACTTTGACCTTTAAAATCAGCCCAAGGAATGTAAGAGAGCTGCACATTTTACCAAACTGATGTAAGATTTGTTTAGAGCTTCAGGGGGAAAAATAGGAAAGAGGTACACACTGCATTTTTACAAGAGGCCTACTCAACGGCACAGGATATGATGAAAACAGAACAGGATTGGGCGGGATGTATGCCTTGGGTCTCAAGGGGCTAAAATCAAAGAAGTGAGCAAACCTCTCTGCATAAATCCCTGCCACCCGCTCTGATCAGGGAGATTGTGGCCTTTAAGGCCAGTTATATATTCTTAAGGAGAAATGCCAGGGTCTTGTAAATGTTTGTGCCTGACAAGATCTTAAAATAGACTTGAGTGAGTGACCACATAGCAGTGGGGTAAGAGCTTCATACAGTTTTATTACCCTCCTATGGGCAAATATTTGCCTCCTGAGACACACCCACTCTCTCCAGAATAGTCTATTGTAAACAACGGGCTCCCTTTTACAAGAGCTGAAATCTTTATGATGTTTGGGAACACTGAAACGAAAGGCTAAACAGCTTATTTGAATCTTGTCTTTCAGCCAGGGAAGCTCACCATTTGATTTTTCTCCCTCTTTCTTTTCACTGACTATGCCCAAGGCATGTTCTAGAAAACTAACATTGGCAAGAGTTCCATTCGCCCTTCCCACTTTTTATTTCTGGGGATGACAAATAGAGAGTATTTTAGAATTTCCCAGGTGGCTCTAATAGACCAGCATCCTCCCTGGCTTTTCTGCCTTCTACTAGGAAGCAGCCAGGAGTCCCACTTCCTGGTCTGAACTCCTGCATAGAAAGAAGTGTGAGAACTTACTGGCAGGATTTAACTCCACAGGATTTATGCCTGACTGTTTGGAAGGCTTGCAGAAATGTAATGTATTTCTAGCTAAAAGTGCCTTACTTAAAATTGCATGTTCATAGTTAGTCTTGTTACTCCTAACTTGTGCAAGTGCAAGGCCACTTAAAGTATTTAATTATCTTCCCTTGGTTCCCTTAGTAGAGATAAATACAGTAAAAGGTGAGTTGGGGGAAAGAAAAGCCCTAAAGAAAAGATAATATATTTTTTCCTAAATATGCGCATGTATACGTCTGTCTATTGGCTACATTAGTACCCACTTACAGTTAGTTTGCCAGTTATTTGGGACTTTGAATATTATTCTCATTGTCAGAATTGATTAAGTCTAACCAGACAGTTCTGGCCTCAACAGGAACCATATGTGTTCCAACTAGCTTTTAATATTAGGAAGGTCAAGTTGATTCTTATGTGACATCTAAAAAAAAAAAAAAAAAAAAAAATGCCTTAGCTTATTCACCATGCTTCAATTCTATCAGAGGAAACACTGCCTTTGCACCATTGTAAGCTTCGTTTCCCAGTGTTCTCACCCTGTTGGAGCCACGAGCTCTATTGTGTCCTATTCACCGTTGGACTTGAAAGCATATCATGTTTATGTCTGAGAGCCAGTAAGACCTATCATCATGAAGATCCCTTAGAGCTCACTTAAGTAGGTATCTTAAACCTATGGAGGTACTTTCATGAGGATATGGATAGGACAAGAAGGGGCCAGAAGAGAACAGATTGTCAGTTCTAAGTGAAGTGGCCCAGGGAAGCCTGCAGCAGGGGAAATTCAGGCTTCGGAAAGATGAGAAATGTCTGCTGGTGAAAAGGGCAACCAACATTGCAGGCAGACATATCTTCAGCTAGAGTTCAACTCCCACTTACCTGTGAGTGGACCTTGGGAGAGCCACCTCACAGCCTAGCGGAGGAAATACTGCCTTAGGACCATTGCACGCTCTCCTCCCCATGAGCTGTTAATACTCGCCCCAGAAGCTTACTTGAAATTGTGGAGAGAGAATGCACAGGAAAATATTTTGCTGTTGAAAAGCCCTCTTCAGATGACCTATGTTCTTAGAGAACCTACGGATTTGCTTGATTCTATAGGAACTCTCTGGGTCATTGAAGGCGGTTGCTTAAGTGATTATATGTTGTATGTGTGTGCCCATGTGTCCTATTCACCGTTGGACTTGAAAGCATATCATGTCTATGTCTGAGAACCAGTAAGACCTATCATCATGAAGATATACGTATCATATATATGTATATAATATACACGTATGGTGTGTGTGTGTGTGTGTATGTACTTATGTTAGGCTAAACAGTTGCTACAAGCAGAAGATGTTAGGGTGTAAGAAGCAGGAGATAATTTCTTGCTCACTTAGAAGCCCAAGGTGTGTGCTTGTGATCAGTGAGTAGCTTTCCCCCAGTCTTTCTAGCTGTGTGTCCAGAAACAAACGGATAGAGGTTTGCACTAAGTATCTAACAGTCTTTGCCATCACGGTAGCATGGTACCTGCTACCATGTCACACCTGTCCAATAGGTGTGAGGACATAATTTATAAACTCTATAAATATCTCTCCAAAGCCAAAAATCCATATAAACAAGTCACATATAGAAATATATGAGGAATAACACCAACTCCTCTTCTATGTAAAGCAGTCCCAAGATTAAGAGAGGACAACAGCCGTTGAGAATTTCCCTGGAGAGAATGCGGTTGGCCTCTGTCCCCTGCTTGTGGTCTACAATGGCTCTAGATGAGGCTGGCTAAAGAAATGGCCGCTCAGAGTGAGAGACTGGCGGGAAGGCAACAGACAGGCCCTTGGATTTCAGTTTTATGAACCCACTCATCTCACTTGGTTATGTGTTCTCCCAACATCTACTGCTCTGTGTTCATTGCCTTTCCTTTCCATGAGCTCTGGCCACTGAAGGCAGAAAAACAAAACAAAACAAAACAAAAGTCATTCCCTGCTCATCATAAAGATACCAGATGACTATGGTTTCCGGGAATATCAACAGTCTAGAAATAGAACTTACCAGTTCTGCCCAAGAAAAACGGAAATAGTGAGAGTTTTAATTTTATCTGTTTAAACTATCTGTTTCAATTTTTAAGTCCGCTCAATAAGCCTCCTACTTTTAGAATACTCAACACCTGGCACCCAGAGTGGGAAAGAAGACATAAGCTACAACTCGAAGGGGGAGCCCGCAGAGAGGCCAGCCCAACATCCATCTGTGTGAGCTCCTTTGTTTTGGGGACATAATACCCCATGTCAGTTGCTGGTATACTTGTGTTCTGGTGTACCCGCAGTAACAACAATGCTAGTTACTAGACATGCAGAAGTTATACAGGACAACAGATAATATCATGTGCCTTTCTAATGACAAAAATGTTTTTAGAAAACTCCTTGAAGACTCTGGTGTTTTGGCTCTGTTATGTCAAGGAGTGATAGGTCAAGCGGGTGAGCCTGTGCTCTCTCAGGTTGAAGCACCTTTAACAGCTGCCGAAGTTCTGGCTCAGTGTAAGGCAATCTCTGGCCTGGGTGTTGAAACAGAAGTTTGGGGAAGCCCCAGAGGAGGAGAAAGGACCAGGCTTGTCCTGAACTGCAGCCAACATTCAGTTGTTGCTGGCACTGGCCTCCCCTGGCTGGTTGTGCTTGAAGACCATTTGGCACTGTGGGCTGAGATGAATTCAATGCCACAATATAATTGTTGACCCCTGGCTGAACACAGAGATGAGAAGATGCCCAGAGCATCTGCCTCCAGATACTACACCCAAGATGCCGAGAAAAGCTGTTACTAGTGGTGGATGTAAGCACTACACTGGGTTTTCCCCAGATTCAAGAAAGATGTGGTTCTTTCTTGATGTGCACAACCTTCTGAAAGTTAAACATCTCCGTTTTAAAAGGAAAGTATCAAAATGTTCTGGCCTTGACCAAAGACATCTCTGATTGACATCCTGATATTGATATTGATTATGTTGCTATAGTGGCTCTGTTAGGGTGGGTGTCTAAACCACTGCCCTATGCATTTTGCTTCTGTGTGCCCAGTTGACAGTAGTCAGAGATCTGCCCTCTGCTCTTTCTGAAGGGTCTCTGGGATGACTGGCTTCCTCCTTAGCCCCCTCCCTCATACAGGTGTTACAAAGGAGTGACCAGTGAGTCAGCTCCCCCCTTTGCACATAATGTGGGAGACTGAACTCAGACCCTCTTCCTTGTGCAACAAGTACTTTAGTGACTCAGCATCTTCCAGCCTTTAGTATTATTTTTATTTATTTATTTATTTTCATTTCATTTGTATTTGTGTTTTGCCTACATGTATGTCTCTATATCTGTGTAGGAGTGTCAGATCCTCTGGAACTGGAGTTACAGACTGCCATGTGGGTGCTGGGACTTGAACTCAGGTCCTCTGGAAGAGCAGCCAGTGAGTGCTCTTAACTGCTGAGCCATTTCTCCAGCTCTAGCCTTTAGTATTCTTAACTGTAAGTGAATATATCATAGAAATTAAGCTCTCCCAAAGGGAGGCAGTGGTGGTGCACACCTTTAGTCCCAGCACTCAGGGGGCAGGGGCAGGGGCAGGGGCAGGGGCAGGGGCAGGGGCAGGTAGATCTCTGTGTGTTTGAGGCCAGCTTGGTCTATATAGTAAGCGCCAGGACAGACAAGGCTGCAAGAAACTGTTGAAAAAAACAGAAGAAGAAAAAGGAGGAAGAGGAGGAGGAAGAGGAAGAAGAAAAGAAAGGAAGAGAGAAATCGAGAAATCGAGAAAGCAAGAAAGCAAGCAAGCAAGCAAGCAAGCAAGCAAGAAAGAAAGAGAAAGAACTTAAGCTTTCCCAATAGTGCTTTTAATCATGAAACACGGAGTGATTTGGAGGTTCACTGGTCAGCCACTCTAGCCTAATGGGTGAGCTCTAGATTAGTGAAAAACCCTGTCTCAAAAAACATAAGGTGACAAGCAATGTAGAAAGATAGACACTCAAGACATGTACACATGCACACACATACACGTACAAGGAAAATAACAAGCCATTTGAAAAAAATCAAATTTTAGAGTTGTTTTGGCTTCTAAGACTTTTTTTTTAGATTTATTTAATTTTGTGTGTATTTTTGTCTTGCTTGCAATGTGTACGTGTGCCATACACATGCCTGGTGCCAGTGAGGCCATGTGGAAGCTGGGGATGGAGCACGATTCCTCTGCGATCTCTGCAAGAGTAAGTGTTCTTAACTGCTGAGCCAGCTCTGCAACCACAGACTCTATAAGTCTTCATGTCCCATGAGGAGAAAACATGTTGGCGAAGGTTCAGGCTTCTTTTCCTCCTGCTGTTGACCTTTTTGGTCATTTTGGTATTTTGCTTTAGGTCAACTGGAATCGGGGTTGTGTCTGGGGGGATTCTGGATTTTGCCGCATAGAAACAAAACAGGAGAAAATAGAGGTGAGGAGAAAGGTTTCGAACAGATAGTTCACGAAAAATGTTTATATTTCTGGCTTTGTTAATTTATCAAGAATCAGACTTGTTACCAAGCTTGTCCTGTTTCGCAGGAGCACAGTGAGGCCATTCTCCAACATGGCAGGATGGCTGTCTATGGCCACCTCTGCTGTCAAAACCACTCTGTTAGTCTCTTCCCTCCTTGCTTCCCTGCGTTATTATTTCCATTTGTGTTCCATCTCAACTACTGCTAAGTGCCATGAGGTCAGGACTGCGCATGCCTGGCTCTTCCTTTTAGTATTTAGTTCACCCTCAAACTCCCAGTAGCTGTTTTAAAGATGATTGTTGGAAAAACAGGTAACATTTGAAACTTAAGAAAAATCTCTGTGACCCCTTGTTTTTTTTTTTTATTCTCGTTTTCATACTTCACAATTTATCTTTTAATATATGTATATGTATGTGTGTGTGTTTTCTTAAGCAGCAGTGGGAAAGTTAAGAAAAAACAACAACAAACAAACAAACAAACAAAAAACCCAACATTAACAACAACAAAAAGACAAAAATAACATACCTAATCACTGAATAATATCTACTTCTATTATTTGGTATATTTCCTAGCAAGGTTCTTTTTTTCTGCAATTTTGTAGCAAAATATATAAAACAATTTTGGTGTGTTCTACTTTATTGCTTGCAAACATATTAACAGTTTTCTATGCTGCTACTTAAGAAAATGTAACATTTATAATTAACATTTAACCTTACGTTGTAAATCATTTGCCTTATTGTGTACCATATGAATATTTTATAGTTTATTAATTAGTTAGACTTACTTTTAAGGTTGTAGAACTAAGTCAAGGTAACTGAAACAGAACAAAGCAGAGGATGGGAGTTACTACAAAGGTAAAAACAAAAGATGATAAGAATTAGTATGATGCCAAGATGCTGAGAGACAAGAATAGAGTAGCTGTGTAGAGCTCCTGGGTAGCTATTTTCTCTGGTTGGAACTTAGGGCATAGTAAGGTTGGTGGTATTTGGTTTGGGCATGGAGAAGATCTTAAATAATAAGAACTTAACTAAAATGAGCTATGCTACAGTGATTATTCTACCCAAATGATTTGATTCATTGTCCAAACCTTTACTATTTTCACGTAACAGCTACAATGTGATATTCCCTCTCTGTGTTCATCATTTTCAAGATCTTTATGGGTGTGTCCCATTGCACCATATGAGTACATCATAATTTATCTATTACTTAGGCTCCTTTTAAGTTTCGGAACCAACACAACCTAACTAGAGGCAAAACAAGGTTATTATCTTTATTATAAGGTATTTTCAGCCCCATTTTGCAGGCGAGAAAAAACAAGGCTTGAGAAGTTATGCAATCTTGCTCGTGTTCCCTTAGGAGTTTGACACGTGGAGCAGAAAATTGGAGGCTGAGTTGGGTGGGTGACAGTGGACAGAGACAATTTATCAAAATGAGCTGTCTTACCAAAAGCACTGCAAGCCACAAGTGTCTACACATTGTCACAGTGAGCCTGTTCTATGGGGGTACACTCCGTTAGGACCCACCAGATGGAGCTGGCAGGAAATAACTACCTTTCGGATGCTTCTTTAATGTGGTTCCTTTACAGACATCTGTGCTACCCATTGCAAAGAACTGGGGATTTCAAGTCAACTCTTGAATCTTCTGTGTGGCAGTTTCTCCCATAACGGCTCCTTGGTTGAAGATCAAAGGCCACCAGACTTCCTAACATGGAGTCAGCTTCTAATAAATGCTTTCTACAGGGTGAATGATTGGCATGAGACCAGAGAACTATACACAACACACAAAACAAAACAAAACAAAACAAAACAAAACAACAAAAGCCCAGCCTGAATGTGTTTCTAGGTCTTAAGATGTACTCTATTATCCGCAAACTGTAAGAGTTATCATACTGTCATATCATGACAAGCCATTTCTACATTGTTCTGGAGTTTGCAAAAAAATCCCTGAAATACCTCTGCAAGCTCATTCCTGCCTTCTTGCATCAGGGCTCACAGTGAGTCTGAGGAAGGCCTGGTTCCCCAGGGTCCCTTGGGCTCACTTGTTGAACACAGGGAGCCACCAACTGGAGGCAGCAGCCCCAGGCTGTTGGAATGACTGCCGTGGGTCTGTCTTTGAAGTCTTACCCTGCAGTTATCTCTGGGCTGAAAGTGAACCCGTTGCATGCAGCTGTCACCATTTAAGCCAGCAGGCGTTTGAAGATGTGCCGCCCCCCACCCCTTGTGAGGGAGGCCAGAATAGAACAAAGTGTGGTGTTCCCACGGAACCATCTGAGCGCTTGATCAGAGCGTGGGCCAGCACCTTTTCCCCTTGATGGAACTGGGTATGGGAGAGCAAAGAAGAGAAATGGTGGTTTGTACCCACAATGTGTAAATGTCAGACACAGGTAGCTTAGACCTTTTGGCGGTTACGGTTACAGCTCTATGGGACAAAGCTGCGATGACAAATCTGTGGGAGGGAGAGCAAGGAGACCTCAGACTTTCTGGAGGATTTGTCATGTGGGTTTCTTCCTTGACACTTTCCTGTTTCTTCTCCTCTGGATTCAGAGCATGGTGGAGAAGCCCAGTGTTCGCTTCTACAGCTGCTAAATACATGAAATCCAAGGCTGGTGAGGTTCTTAGCCTGGCTGCGGTTTGTGATGTCCTCACTTCGTCTTCTTCACTTAAGTTGACTTGCTTTTCTCCTTCAGTGTGAGCTGGGACAACGTCCTACCGCCTTCCCTGTCTCACTTCCAGACCTCCTTCCCTCACCCCCACCCCCAAAGAAAGAAGTGTCCAGAAAAGCACTCGCCCCTGCTTAGACCTCCCAAGTGTCTCCAACGCTTTTTCCTCCTGGGTGAATTTCTCTGATGCTGCAAATCCCACACATGGAGAGCTGGCAGTTGGCTCCTGGAGAGCAATCCTCTGTAATGACACCAAGCCCAGGGACCAGGCATGAGCCAGGCGCTTTGGGAGCCACTTCCGTCTTCCCTAACCAGCTGCCCCACGCTTGCTGAACAGTCTCTCTGGCTGATTTCACCAAGAAGCCAAGTGACCAAGAGCAAATTGCTCATTTTCCAAGCAGAAATGCTGACAGAAGTAGAGCCGGGCTAAGCTTAGCTACAAATTGCAATGGGGCCTGGGTGGGAAGCTGGCAGTCTGCAGAGGCCCCAGGTTGTTTATGCTGGAAGAGCTGGAAGAGTCTTGTGAGGCACACTGGAAAGACAGTGGAGGAATTCCTGGTATGAGAACTGTCTGTCTCCATATCTGCACATACCATGTGGCTACCTCCTTGGTGATCAGGGACCTTGCATAAAGGGCTTCAGGGCTCTCAGTCCTTGGGAAGGACAAACATCTCTTCTGCCACCAGTGCGGTAGCGATTGTGATTCTTGGGTGGAAGGTCTCCCGTCAGAAACTAGGCTGATGCTGTTGGCACTTGCCTTGCCTCTGATGTGAAGCCACCAGTTCTCTCGGCTCTCCTAACTCCAGCAAGATCAGTAAGTAGAAACAAACAAACAAAAACCGAAAGCATGCGAGTTTCCTCTTTACAATCCTCCATAGAAAGTCTCACGTGAACAACAAAATTCAGTTGACTTACGTTCTGACAAGCCTAAGAAAAGTCAAGTCACTGATGGGAGCAGGTCAGGGTGTCCCTGTGCTTGTAGAGCAGAACACTACAAGGCCACCAGAAGTGACACCCATTCCCATGTCAGTATGTTCGTCCTTTTCCAGAGCTCTGGGAAACACAAGAGGTTGGTGGGACTCTCTTGCCACAGGGCCTGTCAAAACTCACTACGAAGAAAACAGCAGCAACAACAGAAAAAAGCCTTCAGTGTTAGGACGCCTTTCCTTAGTGTGGGTTTCTACTGCTGCGACGAAACACTGGGACTAAAAAAGCAACTGAGGGAGGAACGTGTTTATTTGGCTCACACTTCCATGTCACTGTTCATCATAGAAAGAAGATGATAGTAACACTGTATTGCTCTTAGGCACATACTGTTCATGGATTTGGTGAACTATGGCATACTTCATGACTTTCCATTTCAAACTTCTCAGTCATGCATTTGAGTTCCATTAGTGATATCAGAACCAGTACCAGAGAGTTCAGACTGTGCCAAGTCAAAGGTTGGAATTTTTGCTTCTCCACTTAACAAATAATACTTGTCTCTCAGTGCTATTGTAGTCTGACCCCTAAAAGCGAGATATCTACGTTTTCACAGAAAGCCAGTTGAAATAAACTAGATGAAGCTTCTCAAGTAGGTGTCTAACTTCAGGCCAACACATACAATGATCACCCAACAAATGGAATTTGTTTGCTTTTTCCTATTTCACCGATATCCAGGATCAAATAAGAAAGTATAGTGAAATATGCTTTTGAAAAATAATTATTAGAGACCTAAATCTGTGCTGTGATGAACTAGATCAATCCGAGAGGAAAGGAATAGGTAATAAGCATAAACCCATATAATTAGTCGGGCTGGAGGTCTAGCACCAGTACCTGAAGCAGGGACTGGACCTTCTGGCATCTAGGAAGATGGTTTTTCTTAGAAAAACTCACTGTGCAATTTGGAGAATGTTCAGGGAAAGCCATCCTGTTGCCTGAGGGTAAAGGTAGAGATGAAATTAAGAGTGGCCAGAAGCCAAACCCCAGAGAAATGAGGTATGAGGAGGGACTTACACATAGGAGGAAAACACGCAAGAAACCTAGTTAATTGGGGAGTTTGGAATCATTCAAGGCAGAGCAATGAGCATGTGGGACTCTCAGTCAGACACATAAACCTGTGAAAGGAAGACAATTCAGTTTGCTACAATACATAAGACAAGGATTAGAGGCCCTCCTTGACTCAGGAGAAGTTATCAGTGTGATGTCTGAGCATTCGAGGTGGTGTCACAAGCATACCAAGTTTAGATCTAGACAGAGGGAGTTTGTGGATAGGTGAGTAACTGTGGGGAAGGGAAGACAAGCTGAACTACCCAGAAAAGCATTGAAAAATGGCGTAACTTTAGTCTGAAAAGAGGAAACTGGGATACAGAGCACAGGCATTATCTTTAAGAAACATGAAAGGAGATACATTAGTCCAGGCTCCTGGGTGCATAACAGATAGACTTCGGCTGACTTACTCATGATAGAAATCTGCTGCAAGGTTACCAGGCGACTTGTAGGGGTATCTTAAGACAAGAGGAAGCACAGAAGAGCTAAGGGAGGCTGCAGCAGAGAGCAGAGCTGTGGTCACACCAGAAGAACCAGCTAGCCAGGGCCTCCCTAGCACATCCTCAACTACATACTTGTGGTTGCTGTTGGACCCTTCCCTGCATCCATGAACAGTCCTGGACTGTGTCTCTCTTTTCTCCACATTAAAAATCCAACTCGGAGCTTCCAATTGGCCACAGGAGCTTGTACTGGCTGTTAGGAAGTAAGCATAGGGAATGCCCACACCACCGACTCCCACAAGACAAAGCAGGGTCCGGAGTCCCTCTACAATGCTGCCCGGAGAACCATTCCACCAGAAGATGGTCGGTGTCCTAGGCAGGCAAGAGAACCAATAGGCAAAGCTGGCATAATGCATCACAAGGCAGCTGGAAGAGGCTCCCCGAGGAAGTCTTCAAGATGTAGGAAAAAGATCCATGTTTGTGTGCAGCCGGTAAACAGATCTTCATTTAATCTCAAAACTATGGATAATTCGGGCTGGAAGACAGCTCAGTAGGTAAAGTGCTTGCCTTGCAAGCATGAGGGCCTAAGTTTAATCCCCAGAACCCACATTAAAAAAAAAAATAAGTAAAAATGAAAAGATGAGGTTTGTGGTGAATACTTGTGTTTTTAGTACTAGGGAGGCAGATAGATCTGTTGGGCCTGCTGGTGAGCATGGTTGGTGAGTTCCAGGCCAATAAGAGATCCTGTCTTTAAAATAAAAATGATGCCTGAGTCTCCTGTAGTTGTGCTATGGCTTCCACGTGCAATTCTACATAAATTAGTGAGCACACACACACACGCACACGGTATGGGTGTTTGGTTCATATTCCTTTCCCATGTTTTGATGAAGGGTCTTAGTATGTTTCATAGGCTATTTTGAGCTTTTTGGCTGAATGGATTGAATGGATCCTCTTGTCTCAGCCTCTCAAGTGCTAGGACTATAGAGTATCTGCTTCGCCTGTTAAAGGAAGTTTTTAAAGAGAAAAACCGGGTTATCATGATTAAGTTGGTCCGCCCCCGACAGACAACAGCAACAGTATGGTACCCACTTGATGAAGATGTTGCCCTGCAATAACACATATCTAGTAACACAGCAGTGTATTAGTTCCTAAATTATTCTGTTTGAAGCACAGAATATTCTAGACACTGGCCTACGGATTTTGGCATCTCTGCTCTCAAATTCTGGACCCTGAAGGGACTCATATGCTCTGACACAAATCTGGGGAGACCTATGAATCTACAATGAAACAACTCACAATCGCTTTGATATGAAAGTTAACAAAACAAAACAGAAATCCCTTGACATTTTGTGGCATATTTCGAGGGTAGGTAGAGGAAGGCTTTCAGGGATCGTGTTTTTTCTTTCCCCAAGAAGTAAGTAAAGTTGGCTATCTTAGCCCAGGCATAGGAAGGGTGGAAGGGTGGAAGGGTGGAAGGGTGGAAGGGTGGAAGGGTGGAAGGGTGGAAGGGTGGAAGGGTGGAAGGGTGGAAGGGTGGAAGGGTGGAAGGGTGGAAGGGTGGAAGGGTGGAAGGGTGGAAGGGTGGAAGGGTGGAAGGAGGGTGGCTAGTTTCTGAGTGTTCAATTGGATCCTAAAAGCTCCTTGGGTCTGGTAGTTGGAAATCTACAGGGGCAGAGGAAAGAATGAGAGAACACGCCCCTTGTTCCCGATGCTGGGACCAGCATTCCCAACCTCTTCCTCTTCCTCCCCCAACTTCTCAACCCCAAAGTCTGCCCCCCCCCCCCGTGACTCAGAAACACACTTGGGATCACTGGTGTTGGGTCATTTTTCCTCTCCGTTCCGAGACTCTACGTTTGGGTTTATTTCTTCTCTTTGGCTCATAGGTATTCTTAGCTCCTGGAAGACCCTGATAAATTGGATGAATCTTAATCATGTTTCTGGGACAGAGACTCACCTGTCTAACCTTAGTCCTGAGAAATGGACAGGTGAGTGAGCATGTGGGGTGTGTTTGTGTGTGCATGTGTGTGTGTGAATGTGTATGTTTATGTGTGCATGTGTGTACATGTGTGTGTGTGTGTGTTTGTGTGTGAATGTGTATGTTTGTGTGTGTGTTAGAAGAGGAAGAAGAAGAAAACAGAAAGCACAAAAGTTAAAATGTTGTGGGACAGAAGGAAATGGGGCAAGTGAGCGTTACTGATGGTGCCAGTGCCCAGGTTATGGGTATGGGGACTAAGATGTGTCTAAACAGAAACTGTACCCTAATCTCAGTTCCAGACAATCACCTAAACACTTGATACCCAGGTGAGCGGAGGCAGGTGATGCCTCACAGTGCCGGCTGGAGCTGGAAGAGAATCCACTGATAAAGAAGTGCCTGCGCAAGGTTATTAGTGTGGATAATTACCATACCCACTCGGCTTTTATTTGCATCCATGCAGTATCTTCAGCAAAGGAATTTTAAAGCAGTTGAACTGCCAGGCATTCCTTCCCTGCACATTTTAAAACTGCCCGAGGAGTCTATCTTTTCAGATATTTACCATTTTCTGTTAAGAAAAATGCCTTCCCTGAAATGTAGACTGCTAAGGAAACTTATCTTTCCCTTCTGTCTTCAGGAAAACGTAGGCGATTAGCCATGGAGCCCTTCCGGGTCTAGTGCCAGACATCACACACCCCAGCTATGTGGAGTCCATTTGAATGGAACTGCAGAATAATCTCCAGAAGAGAAAAGCCAGCTTCCCATTGTCCTGGTTAAACACTGGTTGGAGGTGTTGTGCTGTTCTGACAACATCCAGGCAGTCCCAGGGTCCCTTACTAATTACCATCTTTTGTTATATCCTTGTTACTCTCCAGAAGGTCTTAAAACTTTTGGGTATTTTTGTTTTATAAGAAGCGGGAGACATTTGAACCTTTTAAATCCAAACACTGTGGGGAATTCCAATGTGCAATTCCAATCTCTAAAACATAGGTTGCACTTTCCACATGCCAGGTTTTATAAATGTTGGCTTATTGAGTTGCCACAATCCTGTAAGGAAGTATTATTTTCACTTCTATTCATGGTGAAGAAACAGAAAAAGTGGAGTTCGTTGCCCAAGTCAACACAGCTAGTAAGTAAACAATATGGCTGCGGCCTGGATGCAGGCACATTCAGAAACTTCTGCTGGTATGAAAAGGAGGCCTTGGGGCCCCTACCTACCTGCCCTGGACACTTCTCTTTCTTGTTTTACAGAACACACTGACTCTATACAATATAGTCCAGAAAGCCAATTATCCACCTTAACTTTCTTCTTTAAGGCCAAGGAGAAAGACCCAAAGAGGTAAGGTGACACTCCTATAATCTCAGAAGAGAAAACAAAGGTCATTTACATCTTCCCTAAGACCTCCTGATGCTGCCCTCCAGTAAGCCAGCTCTGGGTCAGGGATGAGATGGGAGGAACAAAGAAGAAGAAGGAGGAGGAGGAGAAGGAGGAGTAGGGGAAGGAGAAAGGGAGGAAGAGGGGGAGGAGGAGAAGAAGAAAAAGAAGAGGAAGGAGAAGGAAAAGAAGAAGAGGAGGAAGAGGAAGAGAAGAGGAAGAGGAGGAAAAGAGGAGGAGGAAGAAGAGAAGAGGAGGAGGAAGAGGAGGAAGAGGAGGAGGAAATGGAGGAAATGGAGCAAGTGTAAGGGCCTTAAAAAACTCAAATAGATGCAGGAGTCTGAGGAAAGGCTAGGCGATCAAAGAGTGCTGGGGGGCCCAAATTAACTCAATTATATCTTGCACTTCCTCGTGCGTATTACATGAAGCTTAGAAAAAAGTAATGGAAATGAGATCCAACTCATAAATTACAGTCATCCATTCATTCCACAAATAATTGCTGGGAGCCTACCATGTCACATATGATTTGCATATGGGCATGCCCCTGTGTCACATCCAAGGTACCTGGGAACAGAAGAGAACAAGGGACTTCCCTGTCCTGGTGGAGCTTACATTCTGCCAGCTGTGGGGGGAACCAATGAACCCTGCATATCAGGCAGTGGTCTTTCATAGGACAAATGCTGGTCTGTAACTTAACCTTAAGGGGAGCGCCTTTGGTCCCCGGAAGGCCAAGCAAGAGGATGGGTGGCTTAGAATAAACTATCACTGTTTCTGACACGTTTTGTGAAGTATGCTTGTGAGCGCACTTGCACGTGTGTGTGTGTGTGTGTGTGTGTGTGTGTGTGTGTGTGTGTATTCACGTGTGTGCTATATAGGCAAGTGCATGTGGAGTGAGGTGTGCTTGCCAGCATGGGCAAATGTCTCAATTGTTTCTCTGCTATATATTTTGGGTCTCCCACTGAGCGTGAAACTCTGTTTCCTCTAGACTTGACTGGTCAGCGACTCTCCCTAGGACCCACAGTGTTGGAGTTAACAGAGTGAGCTGCACACCCAGCTTTTTCAGTAAGTGCTGGGATTCAGACTTAGGTCTTGATCCTTGTGCAGCAGGTACTTCATGCCCTGAGCCACATTTCCAGCCCTATTAAAGGCATTAAAAAAATTATGACAACAGTTTAAAACTCTCTACCTTATCTCAAATATGTGAAATAAATGAATGCTACATTTTGTGTTTTCCAAGGAATCATACGGAAAACATTTCAGAAACTGATAGCAATGATTTCTGGTTCGACTAAACAGGCAGTGGCCTGTTACCACTGACGGAAGCTCTACTTGGCAAGTTTCAAATTCACTTCTAAAGCCTTATGGTAGAAGTGTAATAACTGATGGAGAAATGGCTCAGTGGCTGCTGCTCTTTCAGAGGACCCGACTCTGATTCTCAGAACCCTTGTCACCAGCTCAAGGGGATCCAACATCCTCTATGGCCTCTTCAGATACCTGAAGGCACATGAGTAGACATGTGCACACAGGCACAGGCACAGACAGACAGACAGACAGACAGACAGACAGACAAATAAACACACACACACTTTTAAAAAGAGTTTAATAACAAAACCCTGCTGATTAATGTTATATTTTATGTTGACTAAATTACTCATCTGGAAGCTATCGCTCTAAGATTACTGAAAACTGTGCTTGAAAAAATAGAGATAATTTTTTTTAATTTCACAACACCAACAAAAATTTAGAGAGTCCCTACTCTTTGGGAATGAACTGGTGAGGGCTTTGTTCCTCCTGCTTCTCTCAGGCCTGCCTCTCCCCTCTCCTCTGGGTTATTAGCTTTCTACTCAGGCTGTTTCTTCTTCTTCTTCTTCTTCTTCTTCTTCTTCTTCTTCTTCTTCTTCTTCTTCTTCTTCTTCTTCTTCTTCTTCCTCTTCCTCTTCCTCTTCCTCTTCCTCTTCCTCTTCTTCTTCTTCTTCTCTTCTTCCTCTTCCTCCTCCTCTTCCTTCTCCTTCTTCTTCCTCCTCCTCCTCCTCTTCCTTCTCCTTCTTCTTCTTCCTCCTCCTCCTCCTTCTCTTCCTTCCCCTTCTCCTTTTCCTTTCCCTTCTCCTTCTTCCACTTCCTCCACTAAGAAAAATGTCCAGGTTACTTTGAGGTTCATCATGTCCCTCCCCCCGCCCCCATGCCACCAGCAAACTTCTGGGCTTCACATTTCTGCACTAAGGTCACATGTCTTTTCTAGGCTAATCATTTTGGAAGTTGGGATTCCACTGATAAGGCTCCAGCTGGAGTTGGAGGATAAATAGAAAAACTGATAAAACGACAGGCTGCTTGCTCTCATTGGAGGAGAGGTGAGCAGATGTGGGAAGGGACACAGTTCTACTTCAAAGCACTGTGACCTTCAAGGTGCCAGGCTCTGACCTTATGTCAGTGAATAATCCAGTCTAAGCAGATACCCAGACAAATCCGAGGAACTTTCTTGGCACCACTTTTTTTTTTTTTTTTTTTTTTTTTTTTTTTTTTTTTTTTTACTGTGAGATGTTACTAGGTTTTTGAATATTGCTTTAGATTTTCAGTAGGAGGCAATCAGGTTCCCACCCTTGAGAGAACATACTTAAATATTTAGGTAAAATGAAAATTGATCAAGCCTTGTGTGCTTAAGCAAGGGGCTGGGTAAAGGTGAAGGTGCAGAAAATTCTGTGCCATGTGGCCAAATTCCCTGTGGTCTGGAAATGTTCCCTGTTAACACACTGTGTCTGCAACAGTTGCCAGCCTGGTAGCTGCCTCATGTGACAGGAAGGTCCCTGGGGCTGGAAGAAGGTGGAGAGCTGAAAAGTAGGCCCAAAAATGGAATGCCTCCCAGTCTGCCTGGGGCCGTGGGCATGCTGGCTAGCTGCCAGACAGGTACACGTTTATAGCTTGCTGATGGCAGCGCTCCCTGATGATCCTTCAGTGCTGTCTGAGTAACACTCGTGAGCTGCATTTTATAGTTTTCTAAATTATAGGATGCCATAGTGTAAACAGAGATCTTGGTCTTATTTACAGCCGGGCAAAGTCTGGTAGAAAGAAAACATGTGAAATTTGATGCTCTAGGGTGATAATGTCAAATCTTATTCACTTAGGTCTAGTAAAACCCGGGTCCCTGTCTTTACCTCATCATTGCTATCCGTAATGTCGTCAGCTGCTAAGACAGTCACAGTGTTTATCCCTTAGTTTGAGGTTCATGGTGACCTGGAAGAGAACTGGAAGAGGTTGAGGTTGAAAGCACGGGGTGAGAGTTGGGGATGGAGATAAAGGTTATGCCATGAGCATTGTACTAAATTCAGTTCAGGGGGAGATTATTGGATTCCAGTAAAACAGGTAATTCGGTCCAAAGTTCCTCTGTTACTAAAGGAAATAAGTAAGTGGATCTCAGATGCCTCTGGCAGGAAGACAGTTTGTCACAGAAGGGAATGAGGTGCATTTCACTGCCAAGGGTTGGCTCTTAGAATCTCCTCCCAGGAGACGGATGGAACTACAGACGCTCTCAATGGCAAAAAATGGGCAGCACACTGCCTTATTTAAAGGTGCTCTCCAAATTTTCTCCAATTGAATTAGTCTCCAAATTCTTTGTCAATAACCAAATGTGTAGAACCATGTTTAAATTTCGAAACATTCCACTTAGGTGGAATTTGAATAAAGAGGAAACAAGAGCCATGAGCCGCTAAGTGGAGATGGTGGGTTTTTTTTTTTTTAGTTTTGTTTTTGTTTGTTTTGTTTAAGAGAGCTTTTAAAGATCACAGCTAAGTTCTAGCTAGCTAGCTTAGAACAAGAGCCTGTCAGCACCGCCCCCCCCCGCCCCCCCAAGTTAAAGCAGACCAAATTCTCCAGTGGCTTCAAAAATTGCACTTAGACCATAAATGGGAATTTTGTTTAGGGGATTTCAGGTGTCGTGTTTTTAGAAATGTTTTTAGCAAGTAATACTTTCAATGCGATTGCTTCAGTTAGGTTAACAGATCTATCACAGAGAATCCTAGCGGGTTCTCTGAAAAGCCAGCATTCTGCTGCCTTTGCCGTGTGGTTGTGTGGCTCTACCACGCTGCTGCTCTGCCTGCCTCTGGGAATTTGTGATGTGTGTACCCCGGCACTCAGCGGGTTGGAGGCTGAGGATGCCCTCGCGAGGGCTCCGCCAGCTTGGCACGCTCTCAGTCCTGGGAAGTCCATGCTGTTGTACAAAGAGCAGGTGGGCGAGAAAGCGCAACACTTCAGGGCAGACTGTACAGCTGCAAGGGGCGGAATTCCCCTCCAAAGGATCGGCACTGCTTTGAAAGTGATTCATCATTAAACTAGAAGGATTTCTGAAGCAGTAGATGAACCTGGGGCTTGATTGGTTTCAAATTAACTCTTTGTAGTCATTTTTCATTCATCCTTCAAGAGACGGCCTCTGCTTTGTCCACAGACGGAACGCAAATACTCCTTGACATCTTTGCAAGACTGGCAAAGCTCTGGGAGCGCTTCTGAACCGCATCTGCTTTCCATTCCGCGCCGCATCTTGCTGCTAGGAGGCCCGGCAGGGAGGGACTCCTGCTGCAATCCAGGGGCTGGTTTGCGTCAAGTTCACCATGTAGAAAAAGAGGGATTTGCTTTTCCCTGGAAGGAGAATCTGTGCTTCTGAAGCTACAGGGGAAATACAGAGGCATGCTCCTATCTGTTTTTTTCCGCCTTCTTTTCTCTCTAGATCTTTCTTCTCATGGTCTTCTCCCTGCCCAGGAGTTAAGGATGGCTTCGCTTTTGCTAATGCCACTAATTTAAAGCCTTTTCTCTACCGGTGGTGGATATCTGCTTAGTTCTGTTTTCTCTGAGGGAAGACTACTCATGTGTCAGTCAAAAGTGCCTTTCATTCACGAATCCCATAAACAATTAAATGCATAGCATGCTAGCCTGTGGAAACCTTTCTGGCGACTTAAGTGAAGTTTCGTAATCCTCTTCTGCAGAGAGCCAGGCCACAGTACTATGGCCCATTCATGGGCTGCTGCTCCTTAAGTGCTTTGATCTCCGGCTTGATTACAGCTCACTTCATCGTCAAGGATGATCTGAATTCATGAGCTCTTCCCTTCCTAATAACAGCCACGATGATCCATCCTCAGAAGCAACCTCGGGCTGGAGGGAAACTGGTCACAACCAAACTCGAAAGAATAATGGGCTAGCTTCAAACACAAGTGAAAAATGTTATTATTCTTTTTTTTTTTTTTTTTTATTAGCCAAATGAGCCTTTGAATGAAATGCTTCATAAAACAGAAAAGTCTCATTTTCAGGGCACTATTAAATCCACCCGTTGCCGCTCAGATTAGTAGGTGTGATTATTTCGGTTTCTTCCCCAGAGAGCAAGTCTGAGGAAGAAAGGAAACTGAAAATACCTGCTGCATCCAAAGGGAGCACACAGTTGAGCCTGTGACCACTGAGTCTACAGATCCTGAAACCCACCCGTATTTTTCTACGGTTCCTATTTTGGAGTAGAGAGGGCTGCTTTTCAAGACACACTCCCCCTCCCCCCCTTCTATTTACTACCACTATTATTCTTTTTTAAGATTTTGTTTTGCTATTTAAAATGTATGTGCGGGTACGTGTGCTTGTGCGTGTGCTGTGCGTGCTTACGTGTGTGTGTGTGTGTGTGTGTGTGTGTGTGTGTGTGTGTACTCTCGTGAATGCAGTTGCCCAAAGAGGCCAGAGGTATCAGATCCAGGCAGAACTAGAGTTTGACCAGTTATGAGTCATGAACGGTAGGTGCCGTGAATTGAACTTGGGTCCTCTGGAAGACCAGCAAGCGTAACCCATTTTAAAATTGCCTTTAAGAAAACATGGAATTGAATTTGGATTCAGTCAATATTCTTATCATTTCTAAGGCTGGCAAGCAAAGAGTGCTACAGATGATTAGAAGACAATAGGAACCAGCACAAAGCCAAACACAGGAAGACAGGACAGGGTAAGGCGGCCAAGTCCCTGCCTTGGCCGGCCGTTAGCAGCCTTGCCTGTAATTATATTTTACTCAGGCTTAAACTGGGGAAAGCACAAAGGAGACACTATTAAAGCATTAGCTCCCACTAAGGAAAGCCCATTCTGTGCAGCAGCAAGTTCTGCGCACCAAAGACTTAGCTCCATAAGCCTGCAGACAGCTTTCATGTTGCACCAACACTATGGAACGAAAGAAGAAAGAGCAGGCGGGGTCCTGCAAAGGCACTCCCTGCAATTGCAATTTCTCCCCATTGCTACCCTCAGCCCCTCTTCACCACAGCTGGGATGTGGATCTCCGCCCTTTCCCACCCCAGTCTTTTAATGTACATGGCACTCGTGCACACACATGCATGCGTGCACACACCAGCAGGATGCCCCTTGCTGTAACTCAGTGCCTCTCTCAGAACACTTGAGTGAATGAGGACTTTGCAGATTTCAAAGGAAAAGCACGTCAGGCTCCTTCCACAGGACCACAAACGTCAAGATAACTGTCCCCACTGCCTCACCTCCTGTTGGCACACCTGCAAGAGGACTACTGTGAAAAGTAATGACAGGAAGTCCTCCAGGATCCCTTCGCTGAGTCTTTCTGTTAAAATGACTGATTCGATCTGAGATTTCTCTACCACATAAAGAAGACTGAGGGCTGGCAGATGTGAGCAGCCTTTTGGTCCAGCTTTACATGCACACGTACACACATACACACACACCTATACACACATACCACACACATACGCATTCATACACATACACACACATACATACACACACATACATACACACACATACATACACATACATATACACACATAAACACACACCACACGCACATACACACACACCACACAAACACATACACAAACACCACACACGTACACATACATACATACACATACATACACATACACACCTATACACACATACACACATACACACACATACACACATACACACACACCTATACACACATACCACACACATATGCATTCATACACATACACACACATACATACACACACATACACACACATACATACACATACATACACATACATATACACATATAAACACATACCACACGCACATACACACACACCACACACATACACATACACACATACACACACATACATACACACATACACAAATACCACATATGTACACATACATACATACACATACACACCTATACACATGTGCACACATACACACACACACATACACACACATACATACATGCATACACATCCACATGTATCCACACACACCATACACACCACACACATATACATATAACACCTACACATACATGCACACACACATACACACACATATACACACACACCACACACACATACATACACATCCACACACACCACACACACATCCACACACATCCACACACACCACACACATATACATATAATACCTACACACACATACATACACATATACACACACATATACACACATACCACATGCACACACCACACACACATACATACACATGCACACACATACACACACACCACACATACATACACATGCACACACACACATACACACCCATAGACACACATAGACACACATAGACACACACACACACACACACACACAAGCACTACAAACCAAGTCTTGATGCTGCACTGTTGGATGCACAGGGGATGCTCTTTCCATCTAGTCCCTTCTCTAGCTTCACACCTGAGGAGCACCTGTCATTTCTCTCTCACTTCCTGTCCTGGGGACAGGATGAAGACTTGCATGCCTTACCCTGTACACTAAGACAGCAAGACAACGTCCACGTTGCCACTGCTTCAAAAGGAAGTTTACCAAGAGTCTTTGCTGACAAATCCCTGGCCCAAATTGTTCTCTTTCTCTCTGTTGAAGTCTTAACAACGTGGACTGACTGCTGAGACTTTCTCTGGAAAAATTCATGTCCCTAAAATCCTTGGAGATTATCGCTAGCGTCAAATACGAGAGCAAGGTCACAGAGCACACACAATTGGAGGTGACCCCGAGTAGAGAAATCAAAGTTAGCAGTTTAGTTTTTGAAGTCACCCCACTGCTTTTAATTGATTCTATACACTTTATGTTCATGAATAATTACCTGACTTCTATCTTTGTTGTATTGCCCTGGTACGCTACACCTGAATAATTAATTACTTAAACTGGCCTCTGTGCTCTAAGAAAGGTTTGGAGACAGTAGGACCGACTCACACTGGTCTCTGGACTCATATTGTTTGTGAGCTGAAAAAGACTAGAGGGAATTCTTTTTTTTCCACTTGGTTTTGTTTCTAGCACATATGTGAAAAGATGGCCGCCATTTGCCATTCATTTCTCTCTATCCATTTACGCCTTACAGTAGTCAACGTTTATTGCCAAGTTGACTGAATTTACAATCACCTGAGAGTGTGAGATATTTGCAGAAGGGTTTGAGGAAAGAAAGCCCTCCCTGAATGTGTATGATATTATCTCATGGGCTGAAGCCTTGTGCTGAAAAGATTTTAAAAGAGTAGGCCAAGGGCATTCATCTCTCTCTCCTTCCCGACTACAGACAGCGAGGTCATCTGCCTTACACTGCTGCTGTTAAGCTTTTTCTACTGTGATACCTCCAAGCTGTGAGCCAAACCCACCCGTCCTTCCTTGAGTTGCTTTTGTCTGGTATTTTGTCATAGCAACGAGACAAGTAGCCTAATGCACACGATAAATGTACTGTGCCAGAGAGGGTGGGTAGGTAGTGCTGTCACTGTGTTAGGGATCAAAGATGCTGCATCTAACTAAGCAAATGAATGCAGTTGGGCCTCCTGATGCAAGCCTTTTGACCTGACTGCTGTCACTCAGAGGTTATGAGTCAGGGCTGTGGACTTAACTTCACTTAAAATGTTGCCTTTTGCATACTATAGAAGCACGGGTTAGTCAGTGTGCCTCTATAAGCTTTCTCATATGTTTCCTCATCTATAAGAAGAAAGTAGAGGCAATTTTCTAAATAAACCTGTGGGAAGGTTTACAAGAATGAGTATGTGAAGCATTCAACAGAGGTGAGTCTAATTCACAGGGAATAAGCCAAGACCTGCTTGGCTATTATTACTTGTTCTACTGTTATTGATGAGGAGACGCAGGGCCAGAATGTATGAGAGACTTCCATAAGGAATGCCAATAAAGAATGCTATCCAAGACCGTATTTTTTCCTTGCTTTTGCGTCTACTTCCTAGTGAGAGCACTCGTTGCAGTGTGAATCTCCCCTGCGTTGTTGAGAAGTCTGTTCTCTAACAGTATCCGTGTTTTAAAGCAGGATTAGTTTACAGAAGCATCCAAATGGAGATCTGGTCGGAGGATCCAGCCTAATACAATTTCAAACATAAATTTTATCCTGGCTGAACGCATGGAGTACCACGTCTCTGTTTAGTTGGATACGAAGTAATTTGGGTGTGCTTTTTCCCGAGGGGCAACCAGACTGATGTAACTTCAGTTACTCTAAAGCACCCTAAGACTTAGAAATGAGTGCACAGTCAGACTTGCCAGCAAGCATGTCTGGGATTCCAAATCCATCCTTCTACCAGTGCCCAGAAAACAAGGTCCAGATTTCTTCTTCGCCCTGTGTTTGTTCTGAGCACTAATTATATTCATATCTGCCTCTTTGAAGTTATTGCAACTATTGGGAAATGTAAAGGAAGCTGTATTGATTTCAATCTAACATCGTTTTTTCCTCTTTATTGCCTTCATCTATGGGCTGTCTCACATGTTGAATGACATGTGGTGGGTGTCACATGTCAGACACAGCATAGGGCGTTATCAACAGAGCTTGGTCATCTCTAGATCTACGGTCTCTCTGGTGAGGGGGGCTAGGTTTAGAATGTCTGGATTGTATTCTACTAAAATCCCCACAAACTTTTCCTTTCAAAATCAATTTCAGTTGTCAGAGAGAGAGAGAGAGAGAGAGAGAGAGAGAGAGAGGTGGTGGTGGGGAGCCACTTTGAAATAATATAGCTTATTATTATCATCCTTTAAGAAAGCTTATTAATATAATTTTTCTCCCAAGGGAGTTGAGTTGGCTTATAGCCCCGCCCTCCTTATCTCAACATGTGGTTGAGTTCAGAAGGGAATTAAAATTCGGGGATTTTTTTTTCCTCCAGGGAAAAACTGATAGCTCATACCCCAAACTCATTCTTAAGTTTAACAGAAACTTTTCTCAATCCTTTGAGTTTAGTTTTTAAATGTACAAACAGGAACTAACATCAACCACCTCCCCGGATTCATGTGTTTGGCCTGAATACTTGGGAACAGTCCTGATAACTGGGGCAGACACTCTCTCATACGGCCATGTGCCTTAGTAGTACATGGGAAAGTGTGCAGCGTACTGTAGGCTGTAAACTCATGGAGGGCAGGGGCTCTGAGCTGAAGGGTTCACTGCTGTATCCTCTTACCCAGAATAATATATGGCTTGTAACAAGCACTCAGTAAATATTTGGGAAATAGAGCACATATGGGTGTCTAACAGACTGAGGTAGAACTGGAGCTCCAGGGTCAGTAAAATATATACATATATCATATTGATGGACATGGTGACCTTACACAGTCTGCTTATTTGTGGTGTCCCTGTGTGTAAACTA
This sequence comes from Arvicanthis niloticus, assembly GCF_011762505.2. NCBI lineage: Eukaryota > Metazoa > Chordata > Mammalia > Rodentia > Muridae > Arvicanthis > Arvicanthis niloticus. Next base: position 108,066,947 of record NC_047661.1, on the reverse strand, counting down.
GGTACCGGACAGGGCATACTGTTTCAGATGGCTGTGGGGTCATGCCCACTGAAGATTTAATGGGGTTTTTAAAAACATCAGTTGTCAATTCATGGGGTTCATATTCTTAATATTATGAATTTTTTTTTTTTTGAGACAGGGTTTCTCTGTGTAGCCCTGGCTTTCCTGGAACTCACTCTGTAGACCAGGCTGGCCTCGAACTCAGAAATCCGCCTGCCTCTGCCTCCCAAGTGCTGGGATTAAAGGCGTGCGCCACCACTGCCCGGTGTGAATTCTTCAAATGTGGGTGTAAAGGTGTTTGGAATCCAAATGTTAGAGGCCTGCAATTCAGAGTGGTTCTTCACAGGAATAGCTGGGAAGTGACCCTCCCCTCGAGTAAGGAAATGTCACCGGCCTGTTGAGAGGACAGACTCCTCTGTATCCAGGAGCTTTGTTTTCTACAGGGCTTGGGCTCTATCTGTGTAATGCCATCCTGGTCACAACAGGAAAGAGGGGGATGGACGGCCTGAAATTATTCCATGCCGAGCTCTAGGACGCAAGCTATTATTGCCAGAGAGCTTTCATTTGTCTTTTGTAAAGCTGAAAGCTTGTGCCAGGCAGATCATCTAAAATATCACTGGCGTCATCCACACAAAAGCATCATATTCCATTTCTGTTTTCCCTTTAACAGGGCGCTACTGTGGCAGAAAGGACATTACAGAGGTGAAGAGTCCCCGGAGCCTTGGATGTGGTCGGTGAAACTGATTACGCAGAGGGGACTTCAGAAAGGATTCTGCATAGGAGCGGGAGCTACTGGCTGGCATGTTTGCTCTTCATAGCCTGTGTCCGCCTCCCATCAGCACCAACGGCAGATATGGCGGAAGCCAGATCTCGCCTTGAGCTCCCTTTCCCTCTTCTGTCTTCTATGCTCTTTGGGAATGGAGGCAAAGGGGCGATCAAAATACATCGATGGAAATCACTGTGTCCCGAGCTAGAAATGGCAATTAAGGATCAAGGAGCGTCTAATGACCTCATCCTACAGGGTCGACAGTGCAAAACCTGATGCCTAGAAGTGTGAAGGGGAATTTTAGGTGAGCATAAGCAGCAGGTGTAATAGACACACCTCGGGCAAACTAGAGACTGGGTCAACCTCAAGCGGTTTTTGTCTCTGCGCCAGTAAGGCTGGCCTCTGCTCGGTTCCAACTTACGATAACATGTGGGATTCTGTACCAGCCTGACCACATCTTGTGAGCTTGACAGCAGCCAATAAGCCATTCTTTTCTGTGAAAACTCTCAAGTTGTTAACGTTCACGATGTATTTATTATTTTTAGGTTCGAGCAAACCAAAGATAACATATCATGGGCGTTCAGATTTCTCTGAGTTAAACGTTCTGTCTTTATTTGCTGAGTGACTATAATATGTCTGGCACCGTGCCAGCCACCAGCAGCTCTAATATTGCAAATGAGCTGGGCTATGTTTTCAACAACTTTTTGCTGAGCGAAGGAGACAGGGCAGAAGGAGAGCAAGTGCTGGATTGGAATAAGAGGGGTCAGGGCCAATTGGACAGTAAGAAAAAGAGGCTATCTCAGCATCTAAGGCCGGAGGCCAGAAACCAGGAGAGGGGTGCTACCTAACTGATAGGAAGCTGGAAAAACACTCAGGGGAAAGGGAACAGCTAATGTATACCAGTGGGACTCTGCACAACACACTTTAAAAAGGGGTGGGGTAGGCTTTGGTTGCCAGTGATAGACAAGTGACAGATACCAAGGCGACTCCTTAAAGCCTCCATCTCTAGGTATAGTGTGTTCTCTAGATCCAGTTCAAACTGGTGCTCTCTGACTTTCTTGGTTCTCAGGTTGAACCAAGAATGGTAGGACACACTAAACCTATGACAGTCGACGTGGAGTCTGACACCTCAGGATCAAGACACTCTAGCAGCCTACAAGTCTGCTGGGGAATGTGACTTAGGTACACTTGGCTTTCCCTGTGCCCAGCACACACCCGCAGCCCTTCTGTACCAACTCACATCTGCATCCCTCAGCCATTTGTAACTATATCCATTGGACATCTGGGTGTGTCAACAGCTCTCCATACCAAACATCTGTTCACAGTTGCATGACCACAGAGTTCACTGACAGCCCAAGTTCTCACACCAAGTTATATTCTTCCATACACACACATGCCCAATCGTCATGATATCTCTCATCATCTGTGACTATGATTCTATTTTCCTAGACCTGCCTGACTAGCTTTGTTAAACATCTATTTTCTTTTTTTTTTAAGATTTATTTATTTTTATTTACATGAGTACACCTCAGACACACACCAGAAGAGCGCATAAGATTCCATTACAGATGGTTGTGAGCCCCCATGTGGTTGCTGGGAACTGAACTCAGGACCTACAGAAGAGCAGTCAGTGCTCCTAACCTCTGAGCCATCTCTCCAGTCCCAAACGTCTATCTTCCTACTCAGAGTTTACCCAGGACACTGATCTTTGTTCCGGCTGAGTGGACACAGCTTTACCTTTCTTTCCCGGGGCCTATGAAGCTGGACAGCACATCATGTCAGAGAAACTTTCTACACTAGAGCAAGGACTATAACCGCAGCTCTCCATCTGGCCTGTTATGGTTACTTTTATCTTCTCACAAAAACATGTTTTAATGTAAGCAAGACATGGAGTCCCTGACCACACGACTGGTCTCTTGATGACTAATGGCTCACATCTACTGAGGAGAATAGCCTTTCAAGCATGGAGTCACCAGAATCATACCTTCCCTTAGCTCTGTGTCGAATGCTGTCAATTTGGAAGGGGCATGGAACAGATCAGATAAGAGAGGTTAAGAAACATTTCGAAGCCAGATATTCATGAACATGGGACTTTTTTTTTTCATTCTTTCTATTAACCACTGTGTGTAATTCTAGAATTTATTCTCTAGAGTGGAGCAATAATAATCTCATTTGCCCCGACTCTGAAGCCCTTTGAAGTTAAACATTGAGAGAGAGAGCGGCAGGACCACTCAGCAGAGATTAGATCTTGTTTTAAACACTAGCTGCTCTGAGAATAATTTCCTTAATTAATATTCACGAGATAGCATACACTTGAGACTGTATTTTCCTGTAACCTACTTGCATGTAATTGTTCACTAAGGCTCCCCAGTTCATTTGTATTTTCCTTCTGTGTCAGTGTTCAACAAAATCATTTCCATCTAAAAGCAGTGCTGAGGGGCAGGGGGCGCACGGGGTCTCCTATTCTGTGTGAAAGCCAGCACACGTGGGCTTTCATCTCATTTCTAAAGTTAATATTGTTTTGTACTCATGCCCATTGTTAACCAGGCTCCCAGACTCTCTGTACTTTGGACGCCAGCCCTGATGCCTGCTCAGGGCCGGTCCTCTTGCTGTCTCTCTTAGCAAAGCACTTTAGAGCTTCAATGGATCTGAGCTATGAAGCCCCAAAGGAGCCACATTTGCCAGTAGCACCACCGTCTATGGGATCCATGCCCACCTGGGTCAGAAATCAAAACATCGACAGCTTAAGTGACTTCAGATGACAAAGAGTCTGCTTGTCACAGATGGGTGGGAGATGCTAAGATAACCCGGAAAGAGGCCTGCATCTGCTGGTCCAGATGCAGTGCCAGGTTCTCCCAGTGAACTGAAAGCTGAAAAGGCTCCCTTGCAAGCACAAGCACAATGCTGAAAAGAGCTGAGCACATTAGCTAAGTGCTTAAGGTCTCCAGCCCTTTTCATATGCATTTGTGAGCAAACACCTCTTAAAGTAAAATAACAGCTCTGTTCCCTCCTACGTCTAACTGTTAGAGAGAGGTTTCTGTTTTTTTGTTTTGTCTGAAATAACAGGTGTTTATGTGTTGGTTTTTTTTTTTTTAATGTTTTATTTTTATTTAATGTACATTGGTGTTTTGCCTGCATGTATGTCTGTGTGAGGATGTTGGATTCCCCGGAACTGGAGTTACATACACTTGGGTGCTGGGAATTGAACTTTGGTCAGAGTTCTTAACCACTAAGCCATCTTTCCAACCCCAGTTATGTCATTTTTAAAGCAGTTGACAGCTTTACCAACAATGATTGAGCTAATTATGAACGATGTCTCTGCTGGGGTTTTTTGTTTATGGTTTGGTTTTCTCTGTGTAGCTCTGGCTGTCCTGGAACCCCCCTGTAGACCAGGCTAACTTCAGATGCAGAGATCCTTTTGCCTCTACTTCTCGAATGCAGGGATTAAATGGTGGATGTCACCACCACCCAGCTGTATCTGCAGTACTAAAACTAGAGAGCACATAGGAGCAGAGACCAGAGGACATCAGGACATCTGCAGTATTCTCTGGAAACAAGGTCTAGCACTGAATCTGTAGCCCTTGGTATTTTGGTTATATTTATTGGTAAGAAAGCCCCAGAAGTCCTTTGGTCTCCATTTCCCAAGCCCCAGAAACTAAGCTGGGGTTGTAGGCTTACAATGCCACACCCAGCTTTTTCCATGGGTACCAGGGATCCGAACTCACTTCATCATGCCTGTACAACAAGCGCTTTTTATCTACCGTACTGTCTCCCCAGAGCTGCTGTTCTGTACACCTTTTATGCTCATTTTCCTGGAGCACAAGTTTTCCTATGTATACTGAGACCATGGAAATTAGATACCTGAGAGTAAAGGGGCGGGGGAAACGGCAAGATGAGTTGGGTTCTCATAGTTCCTGAAAGAGTAGTTCTGGACAAGAGTTAATAACAGGTAGCCCTGAAATACCAACCAGTCAGTTGGGAAGGATGAGAGGCTGCTATTTCCCTGAGCTGGCTGTGAAAATTGAAGTTTTATTGAGAAAAGTGTAGACTTGGCATTTGCAGGTGAGGTTCCAGACATCACTAGCAGATTTCCCAAATGATAAATTGGTTCTAAAGTTCAGGGATCTGCTTGGTCAGACTAAGACCTGGAAGAGGGTAGAGTATAGAGGAAAGAAAGAACGTTTTTCATGGCCTTTCTTCTTCATGACAGTTGCTGGTCCTCTAAGATTCTCATCTACTCAAGGATGCTACTGTCTTTGACTTTCATGCATGCAGGGTCTGCTTGGTCAGGGGCTATGGAGATTGAAGACAGGGTGCTCTTGGATCTGAAGCCCAGGGAACTGTAAGAGGCAAATGACTTCAGCAAATGGCCTGGATGGCAGAGGCAGGAGTGTGGTACTGAGTTGGGGATGGGCTGTACTTCTGTTTCTGCAGAAAGGACATCAGACTGCTCCCTCAGAGTCTAGATATGACATGTAAGAGGAAGGATGGACTGAAGATATCTCAAGTCCTGCCCAAGCCCCGCAAGAGGCAGAGGGCTTCAGCGGTAGTAGGACACATGAGGGTTAGCTTGCCAAAATGGCTGCTAGAGAGAAAGTGCTGAGAGGGAAACCCCCAGAAAGATGAACGTTAACTATATGAATACCAGACAGCAGGCAGCCATCAACCAAAGGAGCATGGGTCCCCAGGCATCCTGTCCCATCTTGACCCTCAGTCACTCTGCAGGGCATCTGCATCAGTGGCTAGAAGAAGGGAGGAACTGAACAACAGGAATGGCCCCCTGTTCAGTCCTAGCAATCATCTTCTGCTAATGACCCCAACAAGGAAGAAGGGGAGAAGCCCCAGCCTCACTGGAAGATTGAAGACAGGATTCTTATCTCTTCTTATCTCAGGAACCAGTCTCTCTACCAATGAGCCTGCAGGGGTGGCCTGCAGTCCTGGAGTCCACAGAGCAGCAGTGGGGAGCTGTAAAAAGCAAACAAACCCCTCCAGATGTCACATCCCTAATCCCCTACAGGCCTGACATGCAGGTGGTTTGCCTGGAAACAAACAGGAAAAGAAAAAACAAAACACTGAAAGAAAAGGAAAAGAATAAAAAGGAAGGATGGGAAACAAAGTAGGGGGTGGAGGTGGGGGTTGGGTAAGAAAGAAGGCAAAGACTCCATGTGTGGATAAAAAGCAATTCGTGAGAATTGGTCTGGGTCTTTAATTTCACTTTGATGATTCTTGTACCTCATCAGTCGCTTCAATTTGCACTTATGATTTGAAACATTAAACCGAGCTTTTAAAAATTAAATCGAGTTTCATTTAAAATATTAAAGTAAATATCAAGACAATGTTGATGCTCTCCTGACTTCGTAGTTCCAGGCCTGTAATCTACAGGGCCTGCTTGGGTTTCCTTGGTATATATATTAGAGTGTACAGGCACTATGCTCATGCTTAGCTAATTCCCAAATTAAAGATTTCTTTAATTGTAGTCTTTCTTTAGTTCTTTGTAGCTGTTAAAAGTGCATCATGTTCTGTTGTGCAAGGGGAAACTTGTACTTTTTGAGTCCCATTAATAGGAAAGTAAACCATGGACTCTTACTCCTGGCAAGACAAATGACAATTCTTCCTAGTTCCCTCTCATCATAATCACAAAACCTAGGGATATATGTATATGGTTGTGTGTGTGTGTGTGTGCACGTACACACACATTCACACTCACAAATGCACACACATGCATACACATTCATACACTCTTACATACATCAAGTCAATAGAAGACTTCAAAAAGAGGATCCAAGAAGCAGAACCCACTTAAGAGTTGGCATTCTAGAATATGTATGGTGGTGAGCCTCCTGTGTGTCTGTCTGAGGCTTTCAACTGCAGAAGCTGACCTTTATGGTAACAAACAGATATGGACCAAAATGAGATCCCAACAAGCATACAGTGAGTAGTTTGGGAGTAGGATAGCATGCAGAAGGAAAGCTTGTAGACTTCAAGTGTCATATTGTAGGCCCAGAACTATGAAGCACACATAGAGCATGCCCCCGTTGACACATAGAGTATCCCCATTGACACATAGAGTATGCCCTCATTGCCACCCCTACAGCAAAGGCAGAGTGAGAGTTTAGCCTCACTTGGTTGGTTAATATCTGAAAAGTATGAAAACCAGGCAGAATTTTTCCATCATCAATAGTAGCTAGAGAGGTCATATGGGAAACAGGGAGGTTCTCACTCCCTGAGGTGTCCTACTCAGGGAAGCTTTCAAAGGAACATGATTCTCAACACTGCAGCTGTCATGAAGAATGCCCTCACTTGGAATCTCTAGATAGCTACTGGACGCTGGTCATCCACTCTTGGGCCGTCTATTCCCTGCCTGCAAAAAGAAAACAGTACTCCCTCTTCTCTAGCCAGAGCAGAAGCTAAAGCAGGAGGCGTAAATAAGTTTCAAAACTCTACAGTGCCCTAGGTTCCTGGGCTTTAAAGATCTGAGAAAGATACTGAGAACCAGGAAGGTCTCAACAGAATGACTGAAGACCATCAGTAGATGCCAGCAATGTGATGACAGAGATGTTTGAATTATTGTACTATCTGAGCAATAAGCAGCCATTACAGAATCCTTTGAGCAATTACATATGTATTTAAATAAAATTTTAAAAATAGAAACTCAGCTGGATGATAGTGGTACACAACTTTAATCCCAGCACTCAGGAGGCAGAGGCAGACAGGTCTCCGTGAGTTTGAGGCCAGGCTGGTTGACAAATGAGTTTCAGGATAGCCCAACTTGTTATACAGAGAAATCTTGAAGAGGGAGACTCCCACAAAGTATAAAGAACAAAACAAAAATTAGACAGGACACCAGTAGAGCAACACTGGCCTATCTAAATGGAAGGGATAGAGAAGAATCTGTTGATTTAAATATGTGGCCGTCGGGGCTGGAGTCAGCTCAGAGACTCACTGGCTGCTCTTATAGACAACCAGGGTTTTATTCCCAAAACCAATATGGTGACTCACAACCATCTGTAACTTTAGTTTAAGGGAATCCAATGTCTTCTTCTGGCCTCTGAGGGCACCAGGTATTCACATGGTGCACAGACATACATACATAGAGGGAAAACACCCACCAAAATAAAAAAATAAATAAAAATAAAAAAGATCTGAGAGTAGGAATGGATCAATGGATCAATAGCAGGTTGAACCCAGAGTCTCAACGACTTACATAGACATAAAACAAGACCAAACTGCTGTCACCGCTCTTCTGGAAGGAGACCAGATAGACTAGGTCTGAGAAAAAAATGGCTGAAAAACCCTTAAATTGGGTAAGGGACACAAATTTATGAATTAAAAAAAGCAGAAGGAGCTATAATGTTCTCTAATAAGTGCATAATATGGCACATATCAGTGAAACTTCTGAAGACAAAGTAAATAAAAGCCTTGAAAACAGCTGGAAAGGAATAGCACCTCGCCATTAAGAGAAAACCTAGCTGGGTGACAGCAGAAACCAGTGGGCGGAAGGAAGAGAGTCGATATCTATTTATATAGGGGCTTCTCTTGTTGGACACTGATAGGCCATGAATTGTATTTTCTGAAAATACAGACATCAGTAACAGGAAAGTCGGGGGAAAATCACCAAGCACTCAGAGAGTCAAAATGTTAGGTAAGACAGGGCCGTAGGACTGCCATCCTAGGGAGAGTACTCCGAGTCCCTTAAATAAATGTCATTGCAACGGGCCAGCTCCTCAAAACGTCCACAAGTCATTTGAAGTGAAATAGAGACTTCCAGTAGCCAAGCTAAGGAAATGAAATTTGTCATTTAGAAATTTCCAACAAATAAATCTCCAGATCCAGATGGCTTCACGGGAGAATCCCACTAAATGCTCAAAGAAAAATTAAGAACGATTTAGCACAGTTACTTCCAGAAAATAGAAAAAGAGGGGAGACTTCTCAGCTCATTCTATGAAGCCAGGATCATCATAACATCAAAACCAGACAGAGTCAGTGAAAGAAAGAGACAAGTGGACTATGGACCAGTACTGCTCCCAAACATGGATGAAAAACCCAAAAACTCTAAGCAAATAGAAGTTGGTGCTATACAACATCGTACTGTTCATCTAAGTGTTGTCTACTCAGTCAAGGGACTTTAAATGCAGTCATTAAGAAGTCAGTCATCAGCCACCGTATTAATGAGCTAACCAAAAAAAGGAAATCACAGCATGTAAAACAGTGAAGACAAAACATTTTCAAAAATTCAACACCCCTTCCTGATAAAAGCTGTTAGACCAGTCGGAAGGAAGCCAAGACCTTGCTTTCTATAGGCGAATCACACATGCCTTTGTGTAATCGCCCGTGCTTCAGAGAGGGGGGGGGGCGGGGATCTATGACTCCATCCTACCCATCAGAACTAAACGTAGCCAGTGACTATCAGCAAAGTTCATGTGCTTATCATGGAGGACTAAGAAAGCTTGTAGCTGCCAGCAAAACCCTGTGCTGGGGAGCATACAGCTATAAGAAAATGAATCCTGCTGAGAAGCCAGGGAGCTCCTGGGCAGGTGTCACTCCCCCTCCCTCACCCACCATCTACATGAAAATGCAGCTCAACCAGCTCTTGGACTGCTACACTCTAAATGAGCACATGGTTGTACAGCATGCAACTCCCGACTCACGTAGATGAGAGAGAACAAATATGCATGGCTTCTAGCCACTAGCTTTGTCGTGATTTATTATGCAGCAAGAGATAAATATCTGCCTACTTGACCTGACACTTACTTATATGACTTTCATTTTCAGCTCCCAGCCTGCTGTCACCCTGGCCTTGAGTCTCCTACAATGCCATCTTCCTGTGTAAAGTGTGATATCATCTACAGGCTGAAGGGGATGGATGGGGACGGGAGGCATGCACAGAGCCAGTCCCCACCCTTCAGGCTCAGGTCCCCACGGGAGAAAGATGCCCATTCTCTCTGCAGTTGGTTTTGTCCAGGCTTCTGTTTTCACTGCCTTCCAGTTGGCTTAGCCAGTGAGGGTTCTGATTAGACACTGCGGATGGGAGGAAGGCCTCTCTCCCAGGGGTCTTTACCTCTGGTGCATTCCTTCCGAAGCTCTGGCTCCCACAGGATCAGCTCTGGTGTCTCCCTCCATTGGGTGGTCTCTGTCCTTGAGTTCTCAGAACCCTAGCTCTCCTTCGCCTCTCTAGCCCCAGGGTGCTCTGATGTTCACGTTTCTGCTTTTCTTCTCCTTTCTGCTATCTGCCTTCTTGGAGACTCCAATGTCCAGGAAACCAATTGTTTTGCCTCCATTTCCCTTGGCTGTAAACACAAGTGATGGATTGTTCTATCTTCAGAGACACTGGCAAATGCACCCACTTACCCCGGCTTCTGCTTCATGAAGCTTTGGGATGGGCATTTCAGTACAGTGGCAGCATGATTCCAGGACCACTGATACTGCATATGGCATAAACAAATGCTCTGTGGGTACTTCCTGGTCAGGCGTCTTGCCAGGGGGCTGAGAAACCAGCAAAGACTGGTGCAGGGTACTTGTCCTTTGCTGCCTATGATCCAGGAGTCAAGAACAGGCTTATTAACAGACCATTAGACCATCAGGTCATAAATGCTATGGAGAAGGTCATTCCAAGTGGGACGGAGCAGATGGGGTAGAGGAAGGGACTAGGGGGAAGGAGGAAGAGAAGGAATAGGCCATCCAGAGGCAGAGACCTAGATGAGCACAGTGGGTTTTGTTGGGTAAGGGGAGTCATGAGATCCAGTTGTCACGTGTGATTTTTACTCCGTGACACGTTATCCATCTTCAGACCCCGTGTGGGACTCTAGCAGCCTACAGATGAAGGGCAGGAGTCTTTCACTCCTACGAGTGAAAGTCATCACATGGGACTTGTCTGTGATGCCACTTTGCCCCTTCACAACAGGCCTCTTTTTAAAGAATTTTCAAGGCTGTGTTTCTACCAGAAAATGGCTTCTTCATTGCTTAGGACTCTCCAGTGGGAAAGGCTCTAGATGCTATGGGGACACAGGAAGGGTGGAAACAGATGGGGCCAAGAGCATGGCCAAGATGTGTGTGATGAAGAACCATGTAAGGAAATTTCAGCCTATCCGTGAGTGACTGTGTCACACGGGACAAATAGCTTTATCTGCCTAGGGGAAAAAAAAAAAAAGTAACTTCTTCCCAGTGGAGGCGAACAGTTTTCTTAGAAAGCCTGCTTTTGCCACTGGCTTTCTGCAGCCTGTGCTAGAGTTTGTTACTCATTACGCTACTAAATCCTTAAATAATTCTGTGAATGAGACACTGTGATTTACTCCCATTAAGAGATTTAAATGCACCACAGCTCTGAGAAATTACATGCTCAAGGTGTCGCAGCAGCTGACAAGCAGAACCCGAACGTCCAAAACTCTTCCTGGGAGACTTCTCGGCAACACGCTGTTGGCTCTGTGTTGAGTGGACTTACCAGTTGGGTAAATTCACATTCCACCCCTTTCCACTTTTAGACAAGGAAGCTAAGTAGAGTCGGGCCGGGCACACTAGCCACCAGCTCCAGAAATAGAGAAGAGCCAGAAGCTATGGCCTCCAGCCCCTCTGTATTAGTTCTGAGCACGGAGATGGGTGTTTTCTACCAAAGATGTGAATTGAGGCTTCTAAAGTGAGAGGAGACTTGACCTCTGAAAAAGATGGTCCTGTGTTGGACAAGGCTGACAAGTGGCTTACCACACAGTTGACAGTACACCCAAGAGTAACACATTGTATGCAGTTGTTATGTATGTTTTTAAATAGTTAAAATTGTTTACTGACTGTGGGTGGGGTGTAGATTGAAGGACACTAGTGGGAAGTGGTTATCCCCTTTTATTACGTGGTCTTCAGGGTCACAGTCAAGTCAATACACTTGGTGCCAAGTGTCTTCACCCACTGAGGTGGCCAGTTACCTTTGCTTTGTGGATGTCAAGTGATTTGTTCCTGGCTCTGAGAGGTATCCCGGTAAGTGTTAATCCAGACATAGGAAGGAAGGCTGTGACTCTGCTGGCACTGGTGGGTGACCTGTCTCTCTCCACTCTGAACTCTGCAGGTGAGACCTATGTTTTGAGGTGCAGCCTGGGGGCAAACAGCCTGTTGAGCTGCATCCTGGTCAAATATCTTCAACTTCAAACCTTTCCCTAGGATTCAAGGGTGTGGTGACTCTTTGACCCTTCTTTCTGCCCCAGACTCTGGCTCCCTGAACAGAACAGCGGGACACTGAGCCAGCTGCACAGGATGCCTCTGTGCCGACATCAAAGAGTTGGGCTGGCCTGTCTGCACAAGTGCCTGGTGCCCAAGCATGTTTCTCAGACTGTGCACACGCTATACTCACACATCATACATAATACACGCCACCCTCATGCATACTATAAATAACACACAGCACCTTGTACCTTCATATTGTACACACAATACCAAGTAAATATGCTTCATATACCACAATATCAGACCACACACACAATCCATATGCTTTATGCATACAATGGCTCACACTCTTAGTCACATATGAACACACGATACATATGTAAACTGTGCCTTTGCAGTATCCCTTTCACATTTCACATCCTTGCACTATGCATGCTCACACAACACATATATGTATGTATATATATTATACACACACATATATCATGTTTAACACATTTTCTCATCTTTCCATACAAGACTTATATAGCACAAACATATGCAAATCATAGCACCTGCCTACCACAAATACTGTCCCACCACACCCATGTGCACACACGTCACTTCACACATCATAGGTAGACTATTACACAAGTGTTTAAACAGACACACACATCACATGGACCCTTTGATACATACCCGCTGACTCCACACACTCACACAGACTTTTAAGTTCACTCACGTCTAAGATGCAGCTCTAACCCAAGAGTCTCCAGTCATTCTGCAAAGTCACAGACAGGCCCCTCCAGGGGCTCTTTTTTTTTTTTTTTTTTTTTTTTTTTTTGCTTCCTGGCAGCATTGTATCCTCGTTGCTAGATAAATTAATTACAGAGTTGGAGAAACAGAAATCCAACTCCCACCCACCCTGGCCCTGAAGTATCAACATCGTGGATCTATTTATGAACTTTCGAATCTGAAGCGTGGTGCGTGGTGTCACCGCAGCCAGCGCTCTGGCAGCCAGCCTAAGCAGCCTCTTTCATGTGGTGAGAAGTTTTGCCTCTCTGCTCAGCCCTTCTCTCCGGCCGTTCACCTGGAATGTGTCACTGTGCAGGGAACAGACTTGTATGTTGCCTGAACTTGGCCCACACCCAGCCTTGGGGTTTCTGAGAAACTCTGAGCAGGCGGGAAGTGGGCTTTGCTTAGGAGCGCAGAGGAATCTTCCCAAGGTTTCTTTTCACCCCTGCTTGTCAGGATGGGGGAGGGGAGACTTTACTGGCCCAGGAACCCATGGATTTCTTGTTCAGATTTTTCACTTACACAGAATGATGATGATTCTTCTGATGCTAGATTGATTCCATATGGGGGTCTTTTCAGTTCGAGGGGCTTCTTCCTCCATCCGGTCTGAAGCTAGAGGAAGGGCGTGGTCACTGGAAGGCCACTGTAAGCCATGCACACCTGTGTTCTAGTGGACCCGGTTATCTCCACAGTACTCAAGAAGGGCCTGGGACAGATGCATTGTCATGACGGCCGTCACCAATAAGCTGACTCAAGACACAAGAGACAAGGGCCTTCGTGGGCAATGCCCACTGGGGCCAAGGTGACACGAACAGTCCGTCTATCCACCATACTGTTTCCTGGTGCCTCTCTTTGGTGCTCTGGGCCAAGACTTCCCCCAAAGACCTTCTGAATGTCCCCAAGTGATTTCACAGAAGAATCAAGGAGACTGCAGAGGGGAAGTTCTACTTTTTTCTGTCGTTCTGTTCTGTGGGGTACATCATGTTGCCAAACAGAGGCTGGTGTGGAACAAAGGGAGAAAACACAGTGATTGACTTGACGAACTACAGGCGCTGTTTGCTCCCAGAACTTCAAAGGCCTTTGGTTTTTATTAGGAGCCAAGTCCTGATACCAGGGGAATCTAGATAACGCGAAAGCTTCAAGACTTGATAGTAGTGTCAAGTGGGTGGCCGCAGCCAGCTTTGGGCTGCTAAAGGAACTTGGGAGTTCCCGAAGGAGAGGAGCAGTGCAATGTGGGTAACTGAGTGTGATGACGGCTCATGGTTAGGCTCCCTGAAGCATCGTAGACTGTGGCCCACGAAGCATCGCGGACTGCTGTCTGTCTGGGCAGTCCGGGTGAAATTCAGGTCTGGAGTGGTGTGGAAGTTTTGGTCAGTGGCTTTCACTTCACAGGGACTGGGTTCCTTCCCCCCAGCCAGCCATGTTTGCTTCATTTCAACTCATGTTTTGTCTCGGCGGCCTCTGTCAGCGTTAATATAAGGTCTCAGCCTAATTGCCAGCTACTTGAGATGCGTCCATCCCAAGCACGGGGAGTTGGGAGGCCCACGAGGAGGAAGCAGCAGATCAGTGCAGTGCAGCCAGATGGCTATTAGCTGTCTAGAGAGGGAGCTGGGCCAGGAACCCGTAGGAGAAAGCCCGGCAGTGTGGCCTGCTCTGTGGTCACACTTCTGAATAACTTCCCAAGAACTGTAGGGCGGGCAGGGTTCTCTTGCTTCCTGAGGGCGTGTATGTGCGATGCATCCCTTGATTTCAAGGAAAGGCTCAGGAAATACGTGGTCCAAGGAGAAAGGGGCCTCAATGGGGTTTTTGTTGTTATTTTGCAAGGGATCTTGAAGTGAATGTTCACACACTGCCCACAGGATGAATAGCAGCATTGATTTCGCAGGGTAGGGGAGATCCAACTGGAGCTGCTGGGAGATCCTGCCCTTCCTGGGCCTCCGGCTACCTACAGCTTCGTGGCTACTTTGTCCTGATAGAGACCCAGGTGATGTGAGCCAGAGGGGAGGAGCAGACAGCAGGAGTGTCTCCCTCTGATCTTTTTCTAAGATTGTCTCTTTCTGGCCTTGGGCCATTTTCTTGGCTACTTCACCTCAGTTTCTCTATCTATAAAATGGGATAATGGTGTTTACTTACTTACCTCATGAGTATTATAGGAATTAATTACTGTTTGTAAGGTACTTTGAAGATGAAAAGCGTGAGGTGGCATCATCATCATTATGAAATATCTTCCACTGCTACCAGCCAGGTTCTGCCAGAGCCAAGCAAACATTTCCACCTTGACTCCAAAGGAGCTCCTTATATAGGACCCTCCCAGGACACCCTCACAGTTGATTATCACAGGGCAACCACACAGGAGATACACAGGAGACCCTCACAGGGGACCCTCACAGGAGACTCATAGGAGACCCTCATAGTTGATTATCACAGGGCACCCTCACAAGAGATACACAGAAGACCTTCACAGGGGATCCTCACAGGAGATCCACACAGGAAAGTCACACAGAGGACCTTCCTAGGGCACCCTCACAGGAGACCCTCACATGGGCTCCTCACAGGAGACTCACAGGGAACCCTCACAAGGGACCTTTACAAGAGATCCACATAGGGGACCCTCACAGGAAACCCACCATGTCCCCATATTTTCTCATTCCACCTACCCTATGCAAAAGCAGTCCTTATGGAGCATCTGGGTGTGTGTGTGTGTGTGTGTGACAGAAGCACATTTCTACAAAGAGTCCTTGAGCAGTAATGTTAGTCAGGAGAGTTGGCGATACGAAGCGGTGACCCCATCTGCACATGAGTCTTTCACAAATGTGATTTAGCAAGACTAAGCCAACTGTTAGCACTTTAGCCATGTGCTTCTGATGTCCAACATGGACTGTATTGATGGCTTCTTTTTAAGTTTTCATTTCTATGTGGTACTGAAGATTGAACCCAGCCCTTTGGACATGCTGCCACAAAGCTTTAACTTACAGTCTTTATTTATTGTTTGTTTGTTTTTTTTAGAAGAGCTCACTAAATTAACCAGGCATAACCTTAAATTCTTCATGACCTAGGCAGACTTTGAATTTGCCAATCCTCCTGCCTCAGCTTCTGGGGTAGCTGGAATCATAGGCCTCTAACATCAACTAATAATGCTTTCTGATGAAAACCCTTTGTTCTTGCTGTGGGATGGGAGGCTGTGTAAAGTTTATCTGCTTTCCTGACCTTTTCTAATGAAGGGCCTCTGCAAAGTTAATATATATATACAAATATATATTATATACACATATATATACAAATATATTATATACACATATATACAAATATATACACATTATATATATATATATATATATATATATATATATATATATATATATATATAAAACCATAGAAAACAAAAGAACATTCTCAGGATCAAAGTCTCCTAGGCTGTGTTATACCATCAATATTCAATGAGTAGAATACTTTTGTTTGTTTGTTTGGGGACTTTTGTTGTTATGTTTTGGTTTGGTTTTTCGAGACAGGGGTTTCTCTGTACAGCCCTGGCTGTCCTGGAACTCATTCTGTAAACCAGCCTAGCCTGGAACTCAGAAATAATCTTGCCTCTGCCTCCAAAGTGCTGGGATTGTAGGTGTGTGCCACCACCACCACCTGGCATAGTGAGTGGAATTTTAGAGATAGTAAATATTGTTTTAACAATGAGCTTGGGTCCCAGAGCTGTCCCTTGGCTGACTTTGTGAACATTTGTTCTTTATCTAGTATCTACCTAAATAGTGCTGCTCGTGGCAGGTTGTGCTTGTAAATGAGGCTCAGTGTGAACATCCTAGAGCAAGATTAAAGCCACAAAGTAAAGCATGGTCTGTCACAGAGAGGAAAGCAGGTGAGCTAGTGTCTGTACCACTAAGGCCGACGACTCCCAAAGTCCCAGTTTTCTAGTGTAGCACATTCAAAGTGAACTTGTCTGCAGTTTTGCTATCCAGAAGAACTGGCAGCGTCTGAAGTTCCAAACAGTAACACTTAATGACTCTTCCGTTTGCTTACATAACAATCAGGAAGCCTCCTCTCAGAGCAGAGGATGGTAATTCTGTCTAGGAGGACACTGAAGGACAAGAACAACACGTGGGAATAAGCCCTCTCAAGTTATCTATCCAGAGGAGTGTGCAGAGCTGTTGCACTTCTCGTCAGAATGTGCTCCTGGAACAGAGGTGAAAATCCAAGCACAGGCAATCACATGCGAGCTTCTGAAATAGAAATGGTTGTGTAATAAGAATCTACATCCTGCTTTCTAGGTGTATAGCCAATTTGATCTCGTGTGTGTGTGTGTGTGTGTGTGTGTGTGTGTGTGTGTGTCTGCGTGCATGTGCGCACATACATGCAAAGTCCTACATGAGCACATAAACACACACATATGCACACCGGTGTCATAAATGTGCCTGTGTGTGCTTGTGTGTGTGCATACATGCGTGTATGCTGACGTCATTTTCCAAGCATTGTCCACCACTTTTGTTTCTGTGTTTTGGTTTTTGAGGTTGTTTAGTTTAGTTTAGTTTTGTTGAGTTAGGATGGCTCGCTGGCCTGGAGTTCACCAGACCAGGGATCCTCCTGCTTCATGCCCCCAAGCCAGGGATCCTCCTGCCTCATGCCCTCAAGCACTAGGATCACTGGAGCATGTCACCACTCTGTTTACACGGTTTGGAGCATGGAGCTCAGGTCCCCACATCCGTGAGACAAGCACTTAAGGAGAGAGCCATCTTCCTGGTCACGACTTAATCTCTTTATTGCAGAAGGAATTAAGGCTCATTTTAAAAATCAAATAAAACAGGAGGAAAGTGTTTATAATCAGTTTGCCTACAGATGATCGGTGTTGGCAGCTCAGTGCCACTGCCATTCCAAACATACATTTACAAAAATAAAAATAAAAACAAAAAAAAAAAAAAAAAAAAAGCCCGAGCACTGAATGTCAGGCTTTCAACCTCTTTTATATACTGGCGATGAAAATTTTCCACATCTGTAGAGTGAACTCCTTTTCATGTAGGTTGATACTGTTATAAATAAAGGCAGAACATATTATAAAAGTTACTCAAATATACATAAGATATGTATGTTTATGTTGATGTTATTTTAGAAACAGGATCTCATTTTATTTTAAAAACAGGATGGCCTTGAACCAGCTGTGAATGACCTTGAACTCCTAATCCTCCTGCCTCCACTTCCCAAATACTAAGAATACAGGTGTTCCATACACCTAGACTACCAGTATATTTTTGCCATTTCCTTTCTTTTCTTGTCTTTTCTCTTCCTTTCTTTTCCTCCTCCTATTCCTCCTCTCTCCGTCTCTGTCTCTCTCCCTCTCCCTCCCCCTCCTCTCCCTCTCCCTTTCTCCTTCTCTCCCTCCCCCCTCTGTGTGTGTGTGTGTGTGTGTGTGTGTGTGTGTGTGCACATTTGTGTGTATGCATACGTAGAGCAGAGGACAGGTCTGGTGTCTTGCTCAGTTGCTCTCCATGTTGTATCTTGGGCAGAGTCTCTCACAGTGTGAAGCTCAGCAGTTTGGCTAGACTGACCGAGTGCTCGGTGTGCCTTGCCAGGGATGGGTTACGGACACACAGTGCTGCACCCAGCTTTCTCTGTAGGCGATGAGGGGCTCAGCCATTAACCTGTGCAGCAAGCACTTTGTCGTTGGAGTTCTATCCCCAGCCCTCGATGTGTTTTTAAATGTCTTGTTCATATCCCAAGCCCAAGTTTTCCAAATAGGAAAATAAATAAAAAATTTATAAAATTTATAAAAATAAATAAAAATTAGTTCTTTTTTAATTTTTAAATTTTTTAAAATAATTAGTTCTTAAGAACATAATAATTATTATTGACTCACCAATTTGTTAGAGATTTCAAAAGTAAAGTCATCGATTTTTTTTCAAACATGGATTTATTTATTTATTTATTTATTTATTTATTTATTTTGGTTTTTCGAGACAGGGTTTCTCTGTGTAGCCCTGGCTATACTCTCAAATTATGTAACTATTCACCAACAGTGTTGTGGCATCCATGAGCAAATGCATGTGTTCACATGCACAGGTATATTTAATACAGAAGTTATTTTTAATTTTTTTTAAAATTCTATTTATGTGTGTGTGTGTATACACATGAGTGTAGTGCCTGTAGAGACCAGAAGAGGGCATAAGATCTCAGGCAACTGGAGTTACAGGCAGTTGTGAGATGCATAAATGTGGGTGCTGGGGATTGAACCCAGGTCCTCTGCAGGAGCAGAATACTCTTAACTGCTAAGCTGTCACTTCAGCCCCTAATGCAGAAGGTTAGAAACACTTGGTAGCATTTTACATTGACCCAAAAATATCTGCTCTGGTATATTTCCTGATTTCCTTTTTTTTTTTTTTTTTTTTTTGTTGTTGTTGTTGTTGTTGTCTGATTGGTTCTTACTTTCTTTACTTACTTTTTTACTTAGTTCTGAGTTGGTTAGAACAAATTTAAATTCTTGGACTTGAATTTCATTGTTTTTTTTTTTTTTTTTTTTTTTTTTTTTTTTTTTTGTTGTTGTTGTTGTTGTTGTTGTTGTTGTAGAAATGGCATTGTACCTCTCAGGCTGAGGCAGTGGGCCAGCAAGTAAGTATACCCACACTGCAGACATGTACACCTGAGTGTGGAATCCCAGTAGCCATGTAAAGGGCCAGGCATGGCTGCACAACAGTGACCTAAGCGTTAGGGTGAAGACACGTGGGCCCTGAGAGCTCACGGGTCAGGCAGAGTACCCTAAATGCAGAACTCCGTGAAGGTAAGATAGAGAAGACACCTAACGTCCTGTACTGGCCTCCACATGTGCGTGGGTATGTACACATGCACATTTGCATGCATGTACGACACACATGCACACACACATGCATGCACACATGCACACCTCTCTTCAGGCTGTATAACCAGGCCTTTGGACCCTCTTATTCCTGTTACTGTGGCATATTGACATGCCTTCAAGCTCTCTTTCAGTTCTGCACTTGTGAAGATCATGTTCTGAGTCCCTAATTGAAATGACCCTTTTGGTCCCTCACCAGTCCTTACAGGGCACTACCCTGCCGTGAATGGCAGGTACCAACCTTGACCCCCACTTCCTTCCTGACGGATCTTGAGCAACTCTCTCAATTCTCTCGAAGTCTTGGTTTCCGAATCTGTAAAATGGAACTAATAACAACCTTTCTTAGCTGTTTCACAACATTATTGCAAGGATCAAATGAGAGCTGGACCGTAAAAGTGCTTAGTAAGCTATAAATCAATACACAAACATAAGGTGTTATTATTTCCCTTTTATTTGGCATTGTAAAGGATGGGAGAGGAGTACAATATGTGTGTGTGTGTGTGTGTGTGTGTGTGTGTGTGTGTGTGTGTGGTTGAGGCACTAAGAATCTTGTCTTAGACTATAAGCATCCCAGGTCATAAAGTGCAGCCTTTTCTGTAGGCCTTGATGAAGCCTCACAGCTGCTCCGTGCTGCTCCTGCTCAAACCACTGTGACCCACTCTGTCTTTGAGGGAGTCGCATTTTCTCTTGTGTAGTGTTTCTTTACCACTTCACTTTCCCCTCCCACTCCTTTCTTAGAAACCTGCTCAGTGACCTGGGTGAAGAGCACAGAGGCTGTGCTTGGTTGGCAGGGCAGACGGAACCCAGGGAGCAAGGACTCATGAGAGGTCCACCTTGTCTGCGTGACCACAGGGAACCTGGAGGCCAGAAACGCAGAGAACAAATTATCCCATTAGCAGGAAGATGACAAGCCAGACTGAGGAGCACAGATATGTTCTCTCCTCTATGCAGAATCTGGGGTGTTCTGTTTTGTTTGCAGTTTTGTTGATTTCTGTAGGGGATGTCTGTGCATTCATGAAAGTCAAAGATCAATCGTAGGACTGTTTTCTCCTTCCCCGATGTGGGTCCCAGGGATCAAACTCAGGTTGTCAGGCTTGGTGACAAGGGCCTTTTCTCCAGTGAGCCATGTCAGAGGTTCAAGCTGTTGTTTTAAAGAACTGAAAGTATACATTTAGGAGGAAAGAGACCTTTTTTCCTAAGGAAGAGGGGGAACACAGCTGAGGGCAGTGGGGATGGGAGATCATAACTAAAGTATGTGACACATGCATATGAAAATATAATCCTGACCTCCCTCCCCTTTTTACCATAAATATACCATAAATATAAATTACATTTAAAAACTTGGCTGCTAGAGAGAGTCATGTAGAGGAACCATTCCAAGAGACAGACTGGCTTGAACACACTTAAGTGAAGTTTGCTACAGCCTTACTCGTGAGTGTAGGTAAACAGGCTGTGAAATAGGAGTCTTCAGAGTCTCACTCTCCACTGAGGCCCACCTAGGTCATCTCCTCAAGTGGGAGAAGCTGAACTGGGCTAAATGTAAATGAACTAGAGTTTTGGTTCTGCCTCTGCAGTAAATAACCCAGTGACTGAAGGATATGGGCCCTGGCTTTTACTTTCCTCTTTTCTACATAAGGAAATTGCAGAAGGTAGACTTTGGGACTCCAACAGCCTTCCTCAGCGTGGTTTATGGAAAAAAAAAAAAATATTTCCCAGCTCTGGAACTTTGGGCAAATTTAGAACTTATTTGAACCTTGCTTTTTTTCCCTCTAGAACATGGGGCAAGTATCCATCTTATAAGACCGTCTGGCTGGGCAGTGGTGGCGCACGCCTTTAATCCCAGCACTTGGAGGCAGAGGCAGGTGGATTTCTGAGTTCAAGGATAGCCTGGTCTACAGAGTGAGTTCCAGGACAGCCAGGGCTACACAGAGAAACCCTGTCTCGAAAAACAAAACCAAAAAAAAAAAAAAAAAAAAAAAAAAAAAAAAAAAAAAAAAAAAAAAAAAAAAAAAAAAAAAAAAAAAAACAAAAAAAGACGATCTGGGGGTTTGGGGACTCACTGATTAATGGCATGTAAGAGCACCTGGGATCCGAGGTGATGTCTCCATGGGTACAGCATTAGCCCGTCAAGTGTTATTTCAAATCCCACATAAGGCTGGACACAGCAGCACGCATCTGTATTGCAGCTAAGAGGGAGCTGAGGACAGGAGAGTCCACAAAAGCTAGCCTGGTGCATAAAACAGTGACCAACAGTCTGTCTCAAGGTGGGAGGCACGGGCCAACATCTAAGTTTGTCCCCTGACCTCCACACATGCACATTAGCACATGCACAGCCTGCACTCTCACATATATGTACACACCCTTTGCACACGCACACACAGCCCAGAGTGACTTCTCAGTCTGCCTTAGGTAGAATATTTTCAGATTCTCTTATATAATGAATTATTTAAGTATCTTCTTATGTTTATGTCTTAAATGTTGTCACTATGCTCTCTCTCTCTCTCTCTCTCTCTCTCTCTCTCTCTCTCACACACACACACACACACACACACACACACATCACATCACAAACTGAGATTTAATTTACATCCCCTTTGTTCTGCACTCTGGGACTGTGCCGACTGTGCCATGCTGTCAGGAGTAACTGGATCTGCATTTCTCATCTAGGGTCTGTTGACTAGATGTGGAGTTCACATTGTACATCCTATTGTCTCAGCCACATACACTTTCTAAATCTCCTCTTTCTACTCCCTTTCCACAGCAAATCGGTCCTCCTTTTGTTTGCTCTGTGATTGTCACACAACTAGAGATCAGATGTGCTGTCTTACAGAGGAAAGAGGGCTGCATTCCAGTGGGACTCCATGGGCCCTCCACCCACCATGTCACCATGTCACCATGTCACCTACTGAGTGAGCTCCCCCATGTGCACAGGATGGAAGTGTCCATGGAGAACTGAGAGATAAGATTCCTGGAAGCATAAGTGAACAGGTTGTAATAGAAGATGGCTTTGAGATATGGTTGTGTTGAGTCCTGGGAGAAGAACCACATAAATGAGAGACTCCTGCAAAGCTGCCGGAAGCTGTCAGAAACAAGTGAGTGTCCAGGGGAAAGGGTTGAATGCCAGAGTTGGAGACACTGCAGTGTCCCCAGAGGATAATGCATGTTTGGCTTCCGGTCATGAAAAGCCTGAGATTCACAAAGATTCACAAAGACCCTTCTGCCAGCCACTTCAGATTCACTGTATAAATAGATCATTCACTCTTCTGTAGATATACTTCTCCATCTGAAAGTATGGGTATAGGGGTTTCTACTGAAAGGAATTTGAGGGCATTCTCTTTCTTGACCTATAAAATCAAGGCTTGGGAACACTGTCAAATCACTCTTTAAGTGAAGCCGGGAACCAGAGGCAACTCTGTATTGACAAAGGGTGAATCAACTGGACACACATCAGAGGAGTTGCCGGGGTGGGTGGTGATGTGCGTGTGGTTGAGCCAACGGGGCTAAGACTGGAAAGCGCCATACAGCACTGAAGTTCAAGGCATTCACAATCTCTGCAAGTTTTTCTCTACAAACCTCTTCAGTGCTCCCAGGAAAATGCTGGAGGGTGTTTTGAACAGTGTTCCCCATAGTACAGCATGGAGTATGGTAGAGCAGCTGCCATTGGAGGGAGGAGGTGCGGTTGATCCTCAGACTCTTTTCTTTCTCCCTCACAGCACAAAACCCTTCACTGGGAGCACCTATAAGCATTGCTTGTATACTGGGTAGGAATCCAGATTAGAAAACAATACCAAAGGGGGTGGGGGTGGGGAAAACTCTAGGCTAGAGAGATGGCTCAGTGGTTAAGAGCATTGTCTGCTCTTCCAGAGGTCAATTTCCAGCAACCATATGGTGGCTCACAACCATCTGTAATGGAATCTGATGCCCTCTGATGACATGCAGGTGTACATGCAGATAGAGTAATCATATACATAAATAAATAAATCTGTTTTTGAAAGAGAGAGAGAGAGAGAGAGAGAGAGAGACAGAGAGAGAGAGAGAGAGAGAGAGAGAGAGAGAGAGAGAGAGAGAGAGAGAGATCCTCTAGAGGTACAGAGTACTGCTGGGACTCTCTGGGATCAGGATGAAGGCAAGGCTGCCCCTACTGCTACCTCTGTTGAGTATTCTGCCAGAGTGTTCAATAAGGCAAGAAAAAGAAATAAAGGCAAAGCAAGATATGTCTCTATTTGCAGGTGTCTATGCAGAAGAAATCCTAAAAAATCTACAAAATTGCTCCAGAATTATTTTTGCAAAGCTTGAAAAATAATAGATGATTATTAAAAATTTAGAATGTATTCTGGGGAGATGGCTCAGTCTTTAAGGTACCTGTGTAAGTATAAGGACCCAAATTTAGACCTAGCACCCCTGTAAAAAGCTGATGCTACGACATGTGCCAATAATCCCAGAGCTGAGGAGGCAGAGACAGTAGGATCCCTGAGACATGATGGACAACCAGTCTAGCCAATCAGTAAGTTCCAGGCTCAGTGAAAGAATGTCTCAAAAAATACAGTGAAGAGTATAATGGAAGATATCTGATGTTGATCTCTGACCTCCACACGTAGCTTCATATATCCATGTGCACCTATATACCTGCACAGATACACACAGACATGTATATGCATATACATAAAACAAATCATGTCTAATTATATAAAATCTCAATACAAATGATAAAGATTACTAAGTGATTTTTAATGTAATTTTATCTTTTTGAAGAGACTTATTTATTTTTATTTTATGTGTATGCAGGAGCCTATGGAGGCTAGAAAGGGGCATCAGGTTCCCTGGAACTGGACTTATGGCATTGTGGATGTTGAAATACAACGTAGGTCTTCTGCAAGAGCAGTAAGTGCTCTTAACCTCCAAGCTGTCTCTCCAGTCCCTATTTTACTTCAATATATTATCTGCATTGCATATTCATGGATTCCGTATTGATTGATTCAGCCAACCAAGGATAGAAAATATTTGAAAAGAAAACTGCATTTTTATTCTATTTTATAAAATTTTTGATATTAAATTCTCTAAGCAAGAATGTATCAAATATTTACATTACATTGTATCATTATTCCATGAGTGTGTGAATAATCTACAGATAATTTAAAGAACACAGGAGGATATTGCAGGTTACATGAAAATATCATGGTATTTTGCATAACTGATTTGGATTTCTTCCAATCTGATATCTTCCAGGAGTCCTGGAGCAAACCACTTATAGAGAATACTGAGGGACAGCTATATTAAATTTGATTTTAAATTTTAAATGTGAATACTATTTATAATAATACACCATAAAAGTAGTTGGATATTATTCTATCAAAATACATCTGTGGCCTTGGGATATAGACTGCTGGTAGAATGTTTATTTAGTGTCCTCAGCACCACATTAAACCAGGCTTGGTAGACCTGCAATCCCAGAACTCAGGAGGGGAAAGCAGCAGGACCAGAAGTTCAAGATAATTCTCAGCTGTACAGCAGGTTCAAACCCAGCCTGGGCTTCAGAAGAGAACATCAAAATAGGTGTGTGTGTGTGTGTGTGTGTGTGTGTGTGTGTGTGTGTGGTGTGTGTGGTGTGTGTGGTGTGTGTGTGGTATGTGTGATGTGTGTGTGTGATGTGTGTGTGGTGTGTGTGTGTGTGATGTGTGTGTGGTGTGTGTGTGTGTGTGTGTGATGTGTGTGTGTGTGGTGTGTGTGTGGTATGTGTGTGGTGTGTGTGTGTGTGTGGTGTGTGTGTGGTGTGTGTGATGTGTGTGTATGTGGTGTGTGTGTGTGGTGTGTGTGTGGTATGTGGTGTGTGTGTGTGTGTGTGTGGTGTGTGGTGTGTGGTGTGTGTGTGTGTGTGGTGTGTGGTGTGTGTGTGGTGTGTGTGTGGTGTGTGGTGTGTGTGTGGTGTGTGGTATGTGGTGTGTGTGTGTGGTGTGTGTGTGATGTGTGTGTGTGTGTGGTGTGTGATGTGTGTGTGTGGTGTGTGGTGTGGTATGGTGTGTGTGTGGTGTGTGGTGTGTGGTGTGTGGTGTGTGGTGTGTGTGTGTGTGTTGTGTAGATATTAAAAGAAATTAGTGAGGACTGCATAAATGAAGTGATCTACTGTGTTCAAGAGTTGGAAAACTCAATATTATTTAGGCAACAGTTCTTACCAACGTGATCTACAGAGTCAAAACCAAAATCTCAACCGTTTTTTTGTAAACAAAAAAGCTGATTTCAGTACAAACATACTCCCTCAGATATGCGCATGTGTAAAGGCTAACGATCTATTTTAGTCAAAACAATCGAAAGATATAAACAAGGTTAGAAGACTCTCATCTCCAGTTTAAGAATTACTATAAAGCCAATGTAATTAAGACAGTGAAGAATTGAAAAGTGCTAGATTCATAGCTCCGCGAAACAAGTGGAAGAGCAGGGAAAAAAGTGTTCCACATTAATATAACCAGTTTGCTTTTGGCAAAGAAACAAAGAAGATTCAATAGCTAAGGGAGGCCTTTTGAACGAATGATGTGGATGCTTACGCCTTCCTGTGCAGTGGATCAGCCTTAGCTCACTCCTCACATACTACACAAAACTCGCCTCAAAATGAGTCACAGACATAACTGTAAAGTGGAAAACCACGTAATTCCTAGAAAAAAAAACCCAACTCTGAAAAAAAAAAAAAAAAAAAAACCAAAAACCTGGCTTAGATAAAGAAGTATTAGATACATGACAAAAAAAAATATAATTCACAAGAAAAGTATTAACAAATCAGACTTATTCAAAATGTAAAATATTTGAAAGACATTTTGTACTTTTTAAAAATATTTTTATTTATTTATTTTACGTATGTGAATACACTGTAGGTGCCTTCAGACACCCAGAAGAGGGCATTGGATCCCATTATAGATGGTTGTGAGCCACCATGTGGTTGCTGGGAATTAACTCAGGACCTCTGGAAGAGCAGTCAGTGCTCTTAACCACTGAGCCATCTCTCCAGACCGAGAGACATTTTTAAAAGCATGAAAGTGGGCTAGAAAAGGCAGTGTATGCCTGTAATCCCAGTACTTGGGAGGCAAGATCTGGTCAAAGGAAGCAGAAGAGGGGGAGGGAGAGAGAAAGAGTGAGGGAGCGAGAAGAAGGGAGGGAGATAGAGAGAGGGAAGGAGGGAAAAAGTAATCTTTATCTAGGACTTTGGATTGTAAAAAGAATACATAAGAAAACAAACCAATCAGAAAATAAACACACAATGGAGAAGATGCTTGGTATAATTTGTTATTAAATAAATGTAAATTAAATCAATAAGATGATGCCACCATTCGTTTAGCACAATAACTAAATCCATAAGCTGGCAGAGCAACAGCACAGGGAATAGACAACAACAGACTCACTAATTCTCTGGAGGGCACACAAAATGGCAGTTGCTTTGGAAGGCAGTTCCTTCCACAATAAAATACACTTGTGTGACTCGGCAGTCACTCTCATGAGCACTTTCCTAACTGATTTTAACAGTTCTGTTTGGGGGCTGGAAAATAGCTCAGTGGTTAAGAGCATATGCTGTTCTTCCAGAGGACCTGAGTTGATTTCCCAGCGCCCACCAGGTGGCTCACAACAGCCTGTATATCCAACTTTAGGGTATTGGATGCCCCCTTCTGGTCTCTAAGGGCACTGCATTCAAGTATACTTTCCCAAACACATGCACATATTTTAAAAATAATAAAATAAGATCACATAGATATAGAGACAAAGACAGATATGGACATAGATGATATAGATAGATATAGGTGATATAATATAGATTAGATATAGACATATATATATATATATATAGTTATAGGTCTAGATGATAGATATAAGTATAGGTACAAATATAGATTCATTAAACCTTCATCTTAAAGTTTAGAGCAGCTTTATTCATAAATGTCCTAACATGGAAGTAACCAACAGCAGGTGAATGGACGAGCAGGCAATAGAATGCTTTTAGGATTAGAAGAAAATTGCTATGACTTCACACTCTGACGTGAGTGAGTTATAGATGCATTGCAGTAGTGAAGGAAGCTGGGGTTGAAAGGCTCAACACTGCATGTATTCCCATGATTCTCTGGGCAAATTCCACATTAGCAACAGGAAACAGATCAGTGGTTACCTACAATTTAGGGGTGATGAGGTGTTTAACTGTGGCAGAGCCTGGAGATTATTCTTTTTTAAAGATGATAGAACCAATCTGCAAGGCTCTGTGAGGATAGATACATGGTTTTACACATTTGTCAAACCTGGAGAATTTCAAACCACGAAGAGAATGCCTGCAAGTTAGTTTTCTTAATCAACGAAGAGGTTACAAGACCAACCAAGGAGTGTACATGGAGGGATCCATGGCTCCAGATACATATGTAGCAGGGGATGGCCTTGTCTGACATCAGTGGGAGGGGAGGTCCTTGGTCCTGTGGAGGTTTAATGCCCCAGCATGGGGGCGGGGTGCTAGAGCAATGAGGTGGGAGTGGGTGAGTGTAGCAGGATATTTCCCCTTCTACATTTTGCAATAAAGCTCAGTAATTTGGGAGGAGCGAAGAGAGAGAGGGAGAGGAAGAGGAGGAAGAAGAGGAGCTAGGAGGAGAGGAGAGATGTGGCAGCCATGGAGAAGTACGGATGGGTCCAGAATAGTCCTGGGTAACGTAATGATTTATATCTTAAAGTTAGATATTGGAAAATAACTCTAATTGTGTGGGCAAATTGTTAATTGAGCATTCTAAAATATATTAAGCCTTTGGATAATAATTAAGGTTTAGAGTCTCATTTCTATTGGGTACCACATGGATGACGGGATGGTCTGGGCTCAGCCAAGCATTGTGGACAGCATGGTGGATAGGCAGAGCCAACCACCACACTGGCATCTTGTGGGTATAGTTATGGCATGTGTGGCCTCTGGCCACTTCCAGATGTGGTGCGTTTGGCTTCTGGCTATGGAACACGGCGGCCTGAGCTAAGCAGAGCCACACTGTCACCAGGATAGACAGCCCGTGCTGGGAGTTTATTAAAAATTAACCACTACAGGTGAGTGGGTGGAGGAACATCCTCATAGAGTCAAAAAGGGGGGGGGTAGATGGGATGGGAGGGTTGTGGAGGGATAACCTGGAAGGGGGATATTATTTGAAATGTAAATGAATAAAATGATTAATTTTTAAAAAAGAAAAAAGATAGAAAAGATAGAATGTAGACTCTGATAAGGGAACATAGTTGCATCACAAGTGTGTGATATGACCTCACTGAAGGTTATGGACGGAAAGAGAAGGCATCCTAAACAACTTTGGGAAATGGTGTTTTAACTGTAAACTCACAGGCAAGAACAGGAGGGGCAGAACTGAGCAACTGCATTCTGGTTACTAAAGTTGTTTTGCAAGAGGTTGGGCTTAACAGTTTTGAGGCTAATGTAAGTTCACTGGCATCTGCAAATAAATAAATAAATAAATAAATAAATAAATAAATAAATAAAACACAAAAGAAGATGGAAACAAGCTTTTTCTCTGGCTGGAAATGTAAGAAAAGACTGGGCTAAGATGATCTATATCATAGTGCCTGGATTGGAGATGAACATGCATTTACCTTCATACAGGTGCAGAGGAGAGGAATTATGACCTTTGGAAAATAAAGACTCATGAGCACTACTCATAAATTATAACATAAACAAGTGAACAAAATCATAAACAAGCGAAAGGACAAATCACTCATACAGAAAATTTTCTAACTTTTTTTTTTTTGGTGTGTGTGTATGTATACAGGCATGTGTGTATGTGTGATTGTAGAGGCCAGAGGTCACTGTCAGGTGTCTTCTTCAGGCACTAGTCACCTCATTTTTTTAAGGCAAGGTGTCTTACTGAACTCACTGTCTTAGTCACTGTTCTGTGATTATAAAGAGACAGCATGATCAAGGCACTCTTACAAAAGAAAACATTTAATTAAGGCTGGCTTACAGGTTCAGAGATTCAGTCCATTATCATCATGGTGGGCAGCATGACAGCATGCAAGAAGGTGCTGGAGAAGTAGCTGAGAGCTACATTCTGACCCATAGACAGATAGACAGGCAGAGAGAGAGAGAGAGAGAGAGAGAGAGAGAGAGAGAGAGAGAGAGAGAGAGAGGAGAGAGAGAGGAGGGGATAGAAAGAGGGAGGGAGGGAGGGAGGGAGGGAGGGAGGAAGGGAGGGAGGTAAGGAGGAGGAAGAGGAAGAGGAGGAGGAAGTCTGGCATGGGCAACATGGCCACACCTCCCAATCCTTCTAATCCTTTCAAATGGTTCCACTCTGTAGTCTCTAAGCATACAAATACATGAACCCATCAGAGATATTCTTACTCAAGCCACCACACAGAACCCTCACAAATTTTATACCCCAGTTGAATTTCTTATGGGTTCTGAGGACCTGAACTCAGATCCTCATGCTTGTGCAGCAGGTATTTTTCTTTTTAACCAACCAAGCCATCTCTATGGACCCCAAGCTGAAATATTTGTCCCTGCTTATGTAGACATATCCCTGGAGATGGTGGAACTCCATAAACTTCAAATTGGCTGTGCTTGGTGACGTGTTTCCAATGGGGAGATTATAAAAAAGATAGGAAAAGAAAGTTTGCAGCAAAGAAACCAGCAAACACAACATCCCCCAGGTGATCGAATCTAGCATCATCAGTGGTAAGCTGGGATGATGGCACACGTGTCTATCAATATGTGAGGAAACTAGAATGTCCCCTCTGCTGTCTTCCTCCTGATAATTGCTAATCCTGCCTAACCATTGTGAGGGGTGGTGAACAAAACACCAGACAAACAAATGAAAGATCCTCTCAAAAAATATCTGAGAATTTTTAAAAAAATATATCTATAAAAAGGAAAGAACAATATGAGACACTAGAACATACAAAAAGAGCATTAGGGTTCTGGAGAGATGGCTCAGTGGTTAAGAGCACTGACTGCTCTTCCAGAAGTCCTAAGTACAATTCCCAGCAACCACATGGTGGCTCACAACCATCTGTAATGGGATCGGATGCACTCTTCTCGTGTATCTGAAGACAGTGACAGTGTATTCACATATATAAAATAAAGAAATCTCATTAGAAGGAGAAGGAGGAGAAGGAGAGACGATGACCATTGGGACATGCTGATTTAACGGAATTCTGTGTCTTGAGTGGAACCTTGAAGGAGCACCAGCACTCGGGGGAAATTGTTGGTTTATTAATAATAATATAATAGCATTGCTTCTTCAGTTGTAACAACTAAAGCATCTTGGTGAAGAACAAGAAAGACGTGGCACTAACCATAGAGAAGCTGCAGCTAACACACAAATGTGTACTAGAGAACAAACAAGTTTGCATGCAGGTATGCTCAGAGATGTGACTATAAGTCACTTTTATTTCTCTTTCCTGCTTTGTTTCACTGTCCAAGTGCTGTGTTTAACAACAAACAGACATTCCTTAAGTAATTAAAAAAAAATACCATCAAGTAAATACACAGAGACACTGCCATCACATAAAGGGAGGAGGGTACCATTCCCTCCAGACCCCCACTCCTAGACTGACTCAAGGGACAGTAATCTCAGGGAGTGGGATGCAAATGCTGACCTGGGGTTGTCACTTCTGAGTCACAGTATGAGAGTGGCCCTGTCTTTCAGTTTTCCAGGTTAAGAACAGGCAAGAACACACACATAGCGAGCCTGCTCAGTCATCCGTTTGTTTTATTTAGGCCATGTGGTATTTCAAATCAAGTCATTTGAAAAGGAATTCCTTTAAGTTGGATCCGTCTCTCTGCGCTGACTCCACGAAGTTCAGCTCACCCTTCAAGTCCCACAGAGGGCTGAGTAGATGTCTCAGTTTGAAAAGTATTTGCTTTTCGTGTGGATTTGGGGGATAAACTCAGGTACTTACAGTTCCAAAGCAAAATAATCATACGGATTTCCAAAGAGAATGCACAGAAGTACAGGTAGCTTTACTGGCTCTCTGGAGGGTGGGGGTGGGGCAGGAGGGGGCGCGTCATAGGCATGGGGAAAAGTGGAGAATTATAACATTGGAGGGTGGGAAGGAGTTGTTTCCAGGAAAACAGTGTCAAGGCTTTATGCTTAAAGCATCAAAGCTGCAGATGTTTCTTTTCCTCAAGGGCAGTCTCATGGACTCTGCTGTGGCTGCATTTGTATGTTCTGAATGGACAGAGTTGAAGCTACACCCCCCCCCATTATATTTTTTATTAATGATCAAAAATGAGGACTTTTCCTGTGTTCAGCACACACATCTTCCGTGAATGAACGAAATACACTCCATTAGTTCTAGTAACTCTCACATTTGAATGGAACACTTGACGATCCCATTCCCTCAATATCTCTTGCATCCATTCCTGTCCTTCATCCACAGTGCCATCCTGGATGCTTGTCTCCCTTGCATCTGACTGTGAGCCCCTTCAGGACCGGTAATGTGTAATTTATACCTGAAACATTCAGTGGACCCTGCTGTGTATCACCTCATACAATGCCCAACAGAATGCCTGTTTTCTGTCCAAAGAAGATGTTAATGAAGTGCTACAGAGTTGATATTTGGGCAGATGGAATCATTTGGGGTCATTGGAATCGACAGGGGTGGGGGAGTACTTTGTCCTTCAATTGAGATCCTCTAAAGCTTTGAGCGGTTAAGATTTTTCTTTGACTCACTGGTGGGAATTCTCTTAAACCACGCAACTATATCAAAATTGAAACTTCAAGTCCATAACGCACATTTTGTAAGCCACTATAATTATCACGGCACACAACAGCACTTTGTATGTGGTCTGTCTCCAGGTCATAGGTATGGTATTTCTCAAGCCATATTTCTCAAGACATTCAGAGATGGAATTGAGCTCCAAGTGCAGTAAAGAGTCCACTGAGAACAGTGAATTAATTAACCCCTCTTCTCTGTCTTCTTGGTGGTGTCAGCTACCAACCATTCCTGGGAAAATGGAGAAAAAGGTCAGCTAAATAATTTTGTGTTTTGAGAATCCAGTGAGAACCCAAACAGAGCCAAACTGCACTCAAAGGAGAGTGTTAGGAAACATTTCCCAGAGGATGATGGGAAGTCAGGGTTCTGTTAGTCCTGGGCCTGACTCACCTTTCCCCTACCAGCACTGTCTTCCACTGCCCTTCTCTCTGGAGAGCAAGAAAGCTCCCTCTCCAAGGCCCTGATGCCTCTCTCAAAACAAGTGCTCTCACCACTGGAGATGAAGCAAGCAAACTGACCAGGGCCTTTGAAACCCTGTTGCATTTAGAAACTTTCACAAGGAACAAGGCCGGCCTTCAAGGAGTAAGCATCAAGGAAAATCAGGCTTTTCTGTTTCTCTCTTGATAGGAATGGTAAGCTCTCTGAATAAAGACATGAAAGTGAACCTGGCCTTGACAACTGGTCCCTTTGACAGGTCTTTTCTTGACCCCTGTTCCCCAGAAAGAGAAAAAGTCACTAACAGGAACATCCCAAGGTTTCACTGATGAAATGCCTCTCAAGAAAAACCATTTATAATGAACAGAAGTGGGTGGGTGTGGGAGGGGGGAAAGTTCTCCAAAATGGGACTGGCAGTCCGCCCTTTAAATCACTTCACAGGATGTCAAAGGTTATCTGTGGGGAGCTAGGAAAGGAAGTGGATTTGAAAACATCCTTGGAACATGTATACAACACCTTAAGGTGTTTGATCCTTTTATGAACTGTTGACAGCTTTTTGCCATTGAAGTCCATGTGAGAATTGCCAGCCAAGCAAAAGAGAGGAAATGGGGCCGGAGTGCACGAACCCCTCAGAGAGCCTCTAAGAACTGGTTAAATCACAAAATATGAGATGACCAGGACGAGGGGACAGCCCAGGATGCCATGAGAAACCAGGCATCTGTGTCAACAGTTCCACCAAACTCTGTTCTGGCCATTCAAATATTTCCCTTGGAGAGCAACATCCTTTCGCTTCCAATACCCTCTTCAGTCAAGGGTGAATGTAACCTGAATTCCCAGAGCACTCGGAGTAGCTGGGAGTTATTATTAATCACGGTTCATTATAGCATGCTAAATCAGTAATGTACATTTCCCATCCACTGGACTCACCTGAGTTTCCTTTTAATATAACTTCATTAATTCTTTGAGAATTTCTTATGTATGCAATGGATTTCAGTCATATTCACCACTTTCTTGTCATACACACACACACCACTAATTAATGCTGTTTGTACACACATGGGTTTGAGTCATTGACAGGAACATGGTCAAGCTTTGAGGGGGCCACATCCCCGAAGAAAACCGACTCCTTCTGCTAGCACCCATCAACCACACATCCTCAACTAGAGGCTGGGGCTCCGGAGCCTCCTCCCTCCATGCTGAGATGTTGTCTGACTTGATCTTGTATACATCTTAGCCAGTTAACCACGCTGCTGTGAGGTTCGTGAGTACAGTTGCCTTGCCCTGTCCAGACGGGACCACTGGGAAGCAGTGCTCCCCAAGCCCCGGCTCTTGGCCCTTTCGAATCTCAGTGCTCCTTATTTGGGTATCTTAATGGCCACGACTTAACTGTCTAGTACCTTCTCCCTCGATTGGGACATTTTTAGTGTTTTTCTACCCTGGGAATCTTTCTCTGGTTTCTGCTCGGTCTGTCTGCACTTCATTTGTTTCAAGTGTCTTCATGGGATATGCTGTTTGCCAGAACCTTTCCTACTTCTTCCCATGCTGAGAACTCTGGTTGTTTTTTATTTTGTGGGACTTTGTCACTTATTAAACAAACTATGACATGGAGGCCGAGCCTTTAAAAACGAGTATGCCAGATGCATGGTTAATATTGACTTTACTATGTAGAGTGGGCACACACACATCAATAATAATGAAAAATTAGCCTTATTGTTAGGAAAAAATTGCCCACCTCTCTCCTCTGTCCCTTCTGTCCTTCATCCTGGTTCTTTTTACCTCATTGCTCCCTTTGTACATCACCTTTCTGACACAGGGTTTCCCGTAGCTTCTCTCCTTAGCCCCTCGACAGCCCGCCTCTGCACCGCTGTGATTGGCTGGGCTCTGTGCTTACTAGAAACTCAGTCTGCGCGTGTTTTATGGACACTGATCCAATTAAACAGCTTCTTTTCATTAGAGTCTCCTTCCTGTCTCATTTTGTCATTCAGTGCCCGTTCATCAACCCAACCAGGTCGTGGTAGGACGATTCTGCAGAGGATTCTACAAGGATTAACAGTTTAAAAACCATCTTGTAAATGTCACACTGATGTTACAGACAAATAGACCCATGGCAAATAGTTGACTTTCAGGGCTGGAGAGATGGCTCAGAGGTGAAGAGCACTGACTGTTCTTCCAGAGGTCTTGAGTTCAATTCCCAGCAACCATGTGGTGGCTCACAACCCTCAGTAATGGGATCTGATGCCCTCTTCTGCTGTGTCTCACCAGTACAATGTACTAGCCTTAAATTAATTAATTAATTAATTAATTAATCTTTTAAAGAAGTAGTTGGCTTTCTGGAGGCTTTCATTTTATCGGACATTTGCAGTTTGAAGAAGAGGCTATGAGTCTTGTGTCTGTATGAGCCAGCTGCAGTCACGTGACCAGACTCAACTAGCTTCAGGATTCTTCACAAAGACCCGATATTCTTCCAAAACAACACGCTGGGAGTGGGGAGGGGGCACAATTATTTCTTCTGCTTCATTCAATAGGCCTCAAATTATGTTGTTTTTGTTTTTAGTTTGTTTTTTTTTTTTTAACAATTTTGGCTCATTTTCCTACTAAATTGCTTGATCATTTCTTTTAAGTTGCTGTGGAGTCTCTCTGCTTTGAAGTAAGGTTGGGGCTTTTTTTTCCCCCTTTAGGGTATGACAAACTATTACATTGTGTTGAAAATGAGGGAAACACTGGATCAGAGAGGCAGAACAAGCAGAGCTCTGGGACATGATTTCTAAATCACAATTCCCCTGCGAGAGCTCCTTCAGTCCTTCCCCTCCGCTCATGGTTTTGTGCTGCTGGTTTTGTTGTGGTCTGGACTGAGGCGAGAGAGAGGAGAGGAGAGGAGAGGAGGGGAGGGGAGGGGAGGGGAGGGGAGGGGAGGGGAGGGGAGGGGAGGGGAGGGGAGGGGAGGGGAGGGGAGGGGAGGGGAGGGGAGGGGAGGGGAGAGGAGAGGAGAGGAGAGGAGAGGAGAGGCAAACCCACCAGTGGATCCAGATATGACTGTGTCTTTTAAAACTGATTTAGGTGTTCATGTGGTTATGTGTGTGCATATGTGATCAAAAGGCACTAGAGCTTAATGTTTCTGTGAAAACTCCCAAATAAGGAGAAGCAGAAGGAAAATGCCAGTCCAAAATGCTTCTTTACAAAAGTACAGCTTCTCTCAGGCACAAACGACAGCTTTGGCAGATTTTCAATTTAATTTTTTTTTTTTTTTTTGGCGTTATAAATACTTATGTTGTGATAAACCCTGAAGCAGGAACTCTGGACCCATCAGGTCAGAGCTTGGGGCTGGTATTAACTACTCACCCTGGACTTCCCTCCCTGACTTTCTGTTATTCTTCAGAGAAGAAACAATCAGACATACTTTCACCGTCATTGTGAATTTTAAATAAGATTTTGTGTACATCAGAGAGTGCTGGGCCCACTTGGAACATTACCGAAGCTTATAAGTGAATGAAAAAGAATTTCTACACCCCCCCCCAAAAAAAAAAAAAAAAAAAAAAAAAAAAACTCATCAAGCCTAACATGGCTGGTCTCTGCCCAGGTGTGCAGTGTTGCCCCTGTTGGCAAGGCACTAATACAGAGGCAGACAGCTTAGCAGCACCCAGCCTTAGCAACAAAAAAGTACTCCGTGGAGTTTTTTGTTTTGTTTTGTTTTTTGTTTTGTTTTTGTTTTGTTTTGTTTTAGTGTCATCTGGCCACTGTGATCTACTTGGGTGATCGAAGCAACCAGTGTGTAGACTTCTACTGGCCTGTGAACTTCTTGGGGCCGGTACCACGTGTGTTTTATTCAATGGTTTAAATGCAAAACAGCTCAGTTCTCAGACCTGGCAGGCATTAATATTTTTGTTGAGTGGTGGAATTAATGAATCCAGTCACAACCTACGGAGATGGTTGACTTGATCTTTTAGAGATTTTCCCCTATGAAATGAAGGATAATTCTCTGGAAAATTCACTTTAGCTTACTTTAATAGAATCACTCAAACATTCTATTAATGGCTTTTCTGTCCCCAATGTGACTGTTGCAATTTTTCTACCTACCATTGTTTGGTGTTGAATTTCTTTAGTTGGAAAAAATGTTGCACCAAAACCTCTCAGGATTTATTTATTTTTTTAAATTACTAAATATAACCACTACTACTTTTATATTTTGATTCCTACTTGCTGGGGACAAGAACAGTAAGTAGTACAACAGACTTCAGGTGAAAAAAAAAAAAAAACCCAACAACTCATGACCATGAGAGAATGTGTATCAAGATACATAGCAGTGGGGTCTCAGGACTGGGACACACTGGTGACTGGGGCCATTGGAGTAAGTGGATTATTTTCACTCTGCATAAGGAGAACCACGCCAGAGGGCACTGGCAAGGACTTGAGACATTTCGGATGTTCCCTTCGGCACTACCAGCCAGGATGGGTGTAACTGAGCCAAAGGTCGGAAGAACAAGAGGAAGCGGAAGGAAACAGGGCGTGTTGGCCACATGACGAAAGAGATAGGGCATGTGGTTCCTAAGCAGGAAAGGACGTGTAGGCTGAACAAAAATGTAAACACTGGTGGTATTTAGAGCTTTCAGGGGCTCTGGGATGCTGGGAATAAAGAGCTCTGTGAGTGTAATGAGAAACAAAAAACAGAACCGGGTGGCTTTGATGCGGAGCAGACTTTCCTCTGTAGTGGGGCTGCCATCTCCTATGGATGCCGAAGATGATGAAAGGGACGGGAGAGGGGCTGTAAGGAGAGGGGGTCCTCAGTGTTTTCAAGTTGAAGAAGACACCATTAAGAGTCTCTAGAGTTGTAAGAAGAGCCTGTAGCCACCAATGCTGTGGGTCGCCTCAGTCACTGCGGGAATGCCACTCTGATGACCGGAAGTCTCTGTGGGACAAAGCTGAGGAGACCGGAGGGCACCGATCAGCTGCAGCATGGCTGTTGGGTGGGCTTTCTTGCCCACGGGCCTTTCCTCTGTCTGGGTCTCATCCTGTACCCTCATAGCCTCTGTGGAAGGACACAGTCACAACTGCCCTGCCCTGGGATGAGGGAGGAAGCAGATACTATAGCAGACAGCACCTTGGCAATGGAGACATCCCTTCTGGCCAGTACTTGATATCCACCCGAACAGAATGTACTAAATCCATATGACTGAGGAAAAAGACATCAGTAACAGGATTCTGAGCGCTTTGGTTATTGTAGTTCACTTATAAAGTAACATCCTGACTAGGCAGAGCAGTAGGCCTTTCTTCATCCCCTTTTCCTTGCTTGGAGGGTGTGATAGGTGTTAACCATAGACCTTCCATTTTGAGCATCTACGCCTATGCTTTATAGGAAGGCTATGAGCTAAGTCCTGGTCTTTCCTCTCTGTAAAAACTTGGGTACATTTTTCTTTCCACTCATTACCTCAATTTCCCCATCTGTAAAATTGAATTAGTCATGCTAGCTTTACAGTGTTTTGAGAACAGACACACACAAACACACAGGCTTAGTGGCTTCCTACCATTGTTCTTACCAGTAAAGCAGAGGGGCCATCTCTTTCCATCCTATATGTTAGTGGTAGACTGGGTTTTGTTTTGTTTGTTTGATTGTTTTGCTTTTTTAATTTTGGTTTTCTTCTCTTGTCAATAGATGAAATATCTCTGCCTATGCATTCTATTGCCTAGAATGGTCCCACAAACACTACTGTGCGCGCGCACACACACACACACACACAAACACACACACTCCCCGCAATGAGGAGCCCAGAATCTTCTAGGGCTCTTCTGAAAATCTGAATGTGGAGCCCAATAATAAGTCCATACTGAGCAGAAAATCTCCATGATGCCACCTCAGAGCTTTGGAGCTTCTCCCCTCTCCCTTCTTACTCTCCCACATAAGGGAAAGGCTCTCTTACCTCATCAGAGGATCCTAGGTTCAGCTCCTACATGCCAGAGAGCATTGCCAACCTTGTAATTTCACATGGAGTGATGTGTTTGACACATACTTCTTGTTTGGTTTCCTCTTCTGGGAAATCAACACATTGAAGAAGGTCTTAGATGTCCTTGGGAGAGAAACAGAATTCTTTAGTTCCTGATTAAAGATGTGGATCTCTTAAACCTTGGTGGTCAAAAGCTGAAATCACAGTGTTTTACAGCACTGGTTTAAGTCTCAAGGAAAAATAGGGGACCTGAAGTTACAATGACTTATTAAGTTGTTGGAATCATAAAATCTATTCCCATTAAACCAAACTGGAATACGGAACAACAGACGCTAGAGGAAGGTGGAGATTGTATTGTTTAGGATTCATGGTTGTAACAGTAAGTGGAAAGAGATGTATCAAAGGGTCCTTAGAGACCCAGTAACCAAATTACAGAAAGATATCCATGGTATCCTGACCTAAACTTCAAGAAGATCCAGGGTCTCGAATGACATCCCTGGAACATCTATGTTTTCTTCCCCTTCATCTTAGTCTCTACCTCAAGCCCAGCTTCTTGTTCACTCACTTGCTCTTTTATAAGTTTGGGGGCATCTTCATGCCTAGCATCCTAGAGGAGAAGGCTCATTATTTCTTCCACTTTTTGGTATGAAAAATCCCAGGGACAAGCTTGGGTTGGTTCACTTAGGTCCCAGCCTCACCACTGGGCATCCTTGTGGTCAGGTCAAGTATGTGAGTGTTCTCATAAGAACCCCCTGCATGTGAAGAGTGGTTGGTGGGGAATCAAGGAGTGAGAGGCACTTGAAAGCAAGAGTAGGGACAGGGCCAAATAATTCTAGAGTCCTCTTAAGAGAACACACTGCAGTTAACTGTGACAAAGTGTGAGGAGAGTTTCCAGTGTCCCATTGTAGCGTGAGCCTAATTTCCAGCTAAGTATTTTATCTATGTACCTCAGTGTATCTGAATCTCTGGCGATTTCAAATGTGAAGAGACACTATGTCTCTTAGGTTTGGTCAATTACTAGACAATTGTCCACGCTTGCCTCCTCTATAAGGAGATGGCTGTTGTCTGGAAGCAGGAAATGTTTTCGCTAGTAAAACTCTCAGAATCTTGACCTTTTGAAATACAGAATGGAAATGTTAAGAGATCATGTAAAATATGTCAGCTAATGTATTTAAATTTAAACTATGTAACAATTAAAGTTTGTATTAACACTGACATTGCGTCAGTAGCTTCAGACTTAATTATCTTTTATGTGATAGAATTGAAAATCAGATATCCTTAATAGATAATTAAGATCATACACACATTTTCTGTGCAGCGGTTTTGTTTTTTTTTTCCCCAAGATAATTCTTGTCTTTCCAACTGGACTTTGATTTATCTATAGTTGACCATCTTTCTTCATGGATTCCATGCCTGTAGAGCTTAAAAAAAAAAAAAGTTTAAGTTGTGTCTGTGCTGAGCATGCACAGCTTCCTTCCTCGTGTTGCTAATACTTAAACAACACATAGGACAACTGGGTACATAGAATTCCATTGTTTTCGGAATTATAAATAATCCAGTGATGATTTGAAGCATAGGGGACCATGTGCATGGATTATGCCCACACACTACATTTAAAAGACACAAGCATACATTCACAACGTCACTGCAGGGGGTCCTGGAACCAATCCCCCATGGAAACTGGGGGACAACTGTATTTGATTTTTGTCAAATAATTTTAAATGCTGAATACTTATGGTTTAGGAATTCGTGGTGTCTTGGATTTCACATAAAAAATTCAGGTCTTTTACTAGCATATGTTTAACCACACAGAGCTGCATTTAACTTCTGGATCTGCCAGAGAGTATCCCTGGGATCTTGGGCAGCAAGATTACCCAATTCCTCCCTATACTGGGAGCTCTATTAAGACCAATGAGTATTATCCATGAAAACCTGATTTTCACTTAATAGATCCCAGGGGTATTAGCTTTCCCTATCCTTTCTCCTAATCAGCACAAAAGGCCTTTAGTTGAACAAAATTTAATATTGGGGGGAATTATTCCTTTTTAAATAAATAATGTATTTTTATTGTATGTGCATTGGTGTTGTGCCTACACGTATGTCTTTATGAGGTTGCACACCCCCCCCCCCCCGAAACGGTAGTTACAGACAGTCGTGAGCTGCCATTTGGGTTCTTGGAATTGAACCTGGGTCCTCTGGAAGAGCAACCAATGCTTTTAACCACAGAGACATCTCTCCAGGTCTGAAATTATTCTTCTAAAATTCAATTCTAATTGGCACCTAAATCCATACTAGCCATCATTGTCTCTTGTGTGAAGACAGTGAGAAAATTCCAGTCTTCAGATGTAATTGATAGCCTTTAATAGTGTCCTTAATTGTCTATAAAATCACCATATAACAGTGAGGTCATATGCAATATCTAATAACACTTTGAACAGGTGATGACATAGGCAAATGTAAGCACTACTATGATCGTTATTGATGATGATAACACTGCTTAAGAGGAAAACCAACAAAGCAGAAATAAAGTAAACTAGGCTTCCAGTTGTAAACTACCCCAATTCAGCAGGGGGTGAAGAAAAGGTGGAAGCCGAATGAAAAACCGGCCTGGAACGCCATCCTGTGTATAATGAAGGAGTGTGTCATCACCCCTCATTGTGTCTTCAGGACTATGAAGGCTGTGTTTACGATGCAGTCTGCAGATTCTCATGCCTTCTCCTTATGTAACCACTGGTGGTTGTCTCCAGAGTCCATGCTGAAGCATATAACCCCATGAGATGTAGTCGCTGTCTTCCATCCTGGGCCTTTCCCCCGTTGTCAAGAATTTGGGAAGGACTTGGGATGGAGTCTGGGTTAGTAAGATACAGTGTGATTTTCTTTATCAGAATGAGAAGTCTGTGTATCACAGTCACGAGAATTCTAATCAGGAAACAAAGTAGAAGAGAAGAGCCGAGCATGCCATGGGGCCCCCTTTCACTTCCTCCCCGGGATTCTGCATCACTTGTATTTGAGCATCCTTCCGAAGCATCCAGAGGACTCGGGTTTCGTCAGAACAGAGCTGTCCTCAGTTTCCAATGTTACTTCCAAAGCGGCTAACATGCATATGGATAGTGTTTCAGTAGAGCCTTTGGAGCTGTGTTCCAGACCCTCTACATCACGTGGGTGATTACACACCTGTCTGTCCGGCTCATACCTTGCACACATCAGTCTGCAGTCATGGGTCTGGTTGAGCTTCGAACAACCTCTGCAGCCACCTACCTCTGTATTGCCATCTTTGTGCCACAAAGCCCAGTGTGGTCCCCACTTTCTTCTCAGTTCCCCCCCCCCCCCCCATTTACAGATGCTCCACCTTATCCTTCCGCAGGCTCTGCATTGGCCACAATTGTGGCTGAAGAGGACAGGGCAAGCTGAGGACAATGCCCTCCGTGGCTTTCATATCCCATTTACAAGTTTTATTGTGTGGGAATGGTGTAGCTTGGGGTGTTGGGAAACGGATGATAATGAGTACCTCAGAGTCTTGAACTGAGCCTGCGGGAACTCCACATTTTGGTCAGATGCCAGCCCTGCTGGGTAATGGCTAGATATGAACAGCAATTCCAAGACATTGAGTGAAGGGGGTGAGGAATAAGAGGGAAGTCTCCACCGACCCAGATCCAGTGAACAAGTGTAGTCAACTGCCCAACCATGCCCTCACACTGTCAGGGTTGTTACAGGAACCTTTCCTGCCCATTGTATTTGCAGTGGAGCTCTGTGATTGGGCAGTAAAAGAGGTAGGTGGAGCTAGGAGTTGGGAAGAGGAAAGAGGAAGAAAGGTGGAAGAAGGGGGAGGAGGAGGAGAAGCAAGATGGAGGCAGACATACGTGTCTCTGGGAGTCTTGGGTAGTCATGTCAAAATTGGGTTAACAATTCTAATTGTGTGGGCATCTTGTGAACTGAGTATTTGCTGATATATAAATCTATTTGGATAATCTTAAACATTAAGAGTCTTATTTCTACCGGGTACCGCGAGGATGCCGGTTATTGTCTGGGATTGAGCTGAGCACTACGAGGGTGGCAGAGTTGGCCCAAGGGCCATGCTTAGAGCAATAGAGTCCATGGAGCTGACCAGCAGACGCAAGAATCATGCCAGCTTCTCGTGGGTCCCAGGACGGCACCACTGGCTAGCCAATATCGCAGGTAGAGTGGAAACATGGTAGTCGCCAAGGAGCTAACCGGAGCCGAGCTGCACGCCATTTCAAATATCTCCTGATACAAAGGTCAATAAGAAGGCTAAGTACAAACTTGCTTTGGAAATCACAGATCCCATTTTTCACATTATGAGAAAGGACTGGCAGGGGTCCTAGAAAAGAATCGAACCAACTTAACACAATTTGCCACCAAGTATGACAACATTATGCCCTTAAGTAATTGAGTGGGTAAATTTTAATAAAATTCTTTTGGGACATAAGTCACATCAGTGATATAACTTTTTGAGGTGCTATTTTACATTATTGCTCAAACTTGATAAATCTCTTATTTGGCTATATAAAATTAAAGATGATTCTGAGAGCCGTGCTGTATGCGATACTCATTGCTCTAAAGACATCCCGTGTCTGTCCAGGACACTGCCTATGAGCGTACACTCAAGATGCTCTCTTTCACTGTGCCCATTGTGTCTCCAGTGGTGTCTCCATTATGTCCCCAATTCTGAGATAGTTGTAAAATATAGTATCGATCTAATAATATATATCATCATTATTATTCTTGGGCAACTTCTAGTGGAAATGACCTAGAATATGTATATGGCTCACAGTCCTGGGAGAAATCTTTAGTACAAACTGTCACCCTGTTTGTGTGAGTGCTCACCAGGCTACATCAGACACGTAAGTCTGTTTTCATAGCTTGCCTGTTCTGACTTGAGAGTCACTAAAGCACAGGGAAACACCAACATGTGTAGTCCAGCCACCAATGGCTGCTGTTTCTGGGTTGAGCTAGAAACTGCAGGGGGGTTTTCCTTTCTTTTGCCTTTAGTTGTTGAGTGTTTAGTCTAAGTCAGGTTCTTTATTAAGTCTTCTGTGTTCTCTCTTCTACAATATTGTCACAATGATCCTGTAAAAGATGGCCTACCATCACTTTCATTTTACTTATGAAAAAATTAAAGCTTAAAGAGTTTAAATAAAAACTTCCAAGGACTTAGGTGGGGGCAAGATTTAAGCTTCTGTGTAAGCCTGATCAGAAACCTCAATTCTTTGCCTCTGTGTTGAGCTTCACTTTTTTATAATCAGAAGCACAGACTCCCCTACACACACACACACACACACACACACACACACACACACACCCCTACACACACACACCTACATACACACATACCTACACACACCTACACACACACACACACACACACACACACACACACACACACAATTTACTCTAAGAATAAACAGTAAACACCCTCACTGCACACAACAGGCGAGGGAAAGGCATATATGAAGGGTGCACCCACAACTCCAGGCTCATGTACGAGGACGACAGTCCAACAAGTTGGCTATGGAGAAAAGGGACCAGTTTAAATCAACGCCATTTTAAATCGGCTTTAAAATGTCATTTCATTATTTGAAATTTAGAAATACTTTTAGAAAAAAAATTAGGAAATCAGCATGGAAATGATTAGAATAGTGAAAGATAAATCTTTTGGAAATGGCAATGTAAGTTAGTTTAGTGTTTGCTTTTCTTTTTCCTTTTATTTCCCCTGAAAAAGTCTGCAGAAAGATTAAGCCATGGTTTTGAAATAAAGGAAGAATTATGGGGCTCTTAGTGGAAGCAGCTCTCCTCCGATCTCAAACCACATCTGGAATATTGTGTTCGCTTCTGGGTACCACATTTAGGAGAGACCTTGATCAAGCTGGGTGTGTCA
Organism: Arvicanthis niloticus; assembly: GCF_011762505.2. Lineage (NCBI taxonomy): Eukaryota > Metazoa > Chordata > Mammalia > Rodentia > Muridae > Arvicanthis > Arvicanthis niloticus. The sequence goes on along the minus strand of NC_047661.1, from coordinate 108,022,431 downwards.
GACATGGTTGAACATGACGGAGGTTACCTAGAAGGGGTGACATATGGGTCTTAGTTGAAGAGGCTCCAGGTGCTCCAGAAAAGGGGCAGGCGAAGACAAAAGGTCTGTGTGCAAACCTGTGAGGCTTTGCCATGTTGAGAGGAGGGATCTGACTTGCTCTGTGTCACACAAGAAAGAATGTTACTTCTAGAGCAAACAGTAAGTGTAACTAATGAAGGACCCTGGGACCACTCAAATAGAATGTTCTGATTTACCGTCTGAAAGACAGTTTTCTTAGCCAGTTTAAAATAAGAAGAGTCACTTTCTGTTTCTCTTTTCTGTTAGATCTTGGTGCTGAGCTTGGTGGACGTAATGAAGGAAGTGTCTACTGACTCTGGTCTCACAATGATACAGTCTACTACAAAGCACAGTGCCAGGTTCAAACAAACCTGAATGTTCTGTGGGAAATGAGACAATCTGAGAATTAAGGAGATGAATGTAAAAAATGTAAATATTAAAAATAAAATAAAGATCTTTATTTTAAAAAAAAAAAAAAGTCTTACTATGTAGACCGGAGTAACTTTAAATTTACAGAGATGTGCCTATTTCTCCGTCCCAAGTGCCATGATTAAAGGAGTGTACATTGTGCCTGGCTATGAGAGGCTTAAAAAGTATCACACACACACACACACACACACACACACACACACACACACACACACACACCCATGAGCACACCATGTGAATGCAGGTGCCCAAGGAGTCTAGGAATGAGTATTAGAGAGAGTTGGAGCTACAGGAAGCTGTGAGCTGCCCAACACAGATGCTGGGAACAAAACGGATATCCTCATCAAGAGCAGTATACACTCTTAACCTCTGAGCTATCCCCAGACCAGCAAGGTAGGCCTTTCCCCCACTAAGACCCAATGATTCACCTTATGTCCTCTTTTGATTCACCTCTGCCGTAGACATTTACTCTTTTGTTCAATAAATGTGTCTCCAAAATTAAATAATGTTGTGTTGCCTTGAAATTTACTTTTAAGCTCTGAAAAAAAAATTCCAGTTTCATAATTGCTTACATGCCAGAATTGATGAGAAATGAAACAAGACCTCCCCTCAAATATTTATAAATGGGTAGATAACTTCAGACAACTTGAACAGATAGCATGAGATCTAGGCTTGTAGTTTGTAAAATAACTCTACCATCCTACATGACCTTGTGTAAATGAAATTAGTGAGGTTCTCTGGGCCCCAGTCCCTTCATCAGTAAAGGGATGTAATAACTCTTGCCTCATGGCTGTTACAAGAATTAACAAGTTAATATTTGTTCAGTTCTTTGAGGTCCTTGGATGAAAGGTGTCTTATAAATACTAAGCATCATTATTAAGATTTAATGACCATATCTGTACTTATGGTACCCAGTGTCCTAAGAAACAAAAGCTGTTCATTGTCAAAGAGAAGCACTAACCATTGGCTCATGGGTGCCTATGGAGACACAAGGTAGAATCACTGAGACACCATTGTACTTTAGTATCTGCTCTAAAGAAATATCAGTTGTCCAAGCTGATATTTCTCTATAGATTCAAGGGGATTATTTTTGCAGGTGTTAAAACATTCTCATTACAGTGGTAAGATTTTGAAATCATCACATTATCTACTTACTCTTAAATAACTCTGTGATCATATTGGTAACATGGGCTAACTGTGGTCATTTTCTTTTTGCATTTTTGCACATGGCAGCTTTTATCATTAACATAAGGACTAGCAATCGCGCTGCTTCCTCCTCCTTACTGGTGCTCATGGCTCGATGCTTGCACACCCTGCCTGACTCTTTCTCCCACTCCATAAGGAAAGCCGAAGTTCATGGGGGAGTTGGAAAGACAAGGAACTTCTTCTTTGATCTCTGATGACAAACATTTAGAAAAAAAGAAAAACAAATGTCAAGAAGGGAACCATGACCAGCACAGAACTGTCACCTATATGGTTTTCTGTCACAGGGTGGAGAGGAATGTGCTTCAGAAGAAAAGACAAAAATCGCCCAATAGAAAAACAATGGTTCTGAACAGTCACGTCATGAAAGAAACCTTCCTGATCAATAAGTATGAGGAGATGCCAGGTTTGAGTAATGCCGATTACACAAAACGATAACATCATTTCACTCTCTAGCTTGCTCAAGATTCTGACGTAGGGAATGTCATGTGTGAAGACAAAAGAAAAGCAACACCGTCTGAGAGGCCATACTGGAAAACCTCCTGGAAAACTGTGTATGACTGTCTAGTGAAGCTAAACTGTGCATCTAGCAAAAGGGTCAGTGTGTCTGTCTACACACTGGAGAAATTCTGTCTGTGCATGCATAAGAAAATGCACATGGAGGAACATCCCAGCATCATATGTCTGTAGTGAGGAGAAATCATCCATATAGTAGACACAGTTCTAAATTTTCATCAGAGAGAGAGGCTAATAAATAAACTGTGGGTATCCAGGGACCAGAACAATTTACAGTAGAGAAGAGCCAACAGTTCTCTGGCCACAAGTGCCATTCTCCATGAGGATGGAGAACTCTCACAAAACATATTGTGCAGGACAATGGTAGAGCAGTGGAGGCACACAAGAGACTACACTTACTTGATGCTCAAAAATATTTTAAAATGAGAAATGCTTTTATTGAGAAGTATTTAAATTATTAACCAGCAAGTGCAGCCTTGACAGATTCTCTTCATTCATTTACCACCTTGGTACTACTTTGAAACTGGCCCCATGGTTGCCTAGCCATTGGTTCAATCAGGCCAATAAAGATAGTAGTATGTGGTGGTGGTGGTGGTGTGTCTGTGTGTGTGTGCCCATGTGTGTGTGTGTGCCCATGTGCACACATGTGTAAAACAAAGAAAAAAAAGATCAAGAATTCAAAAGGGAACATGAGGAACGCATGGGAAAGGTTGGAGGGGGAAAGGGAAAGTATGTTATTATAATTTTTTAAAAATTATAAAAAGGCTGTCTGACTCAATAGTATTCTACAGTATCAACCATATTTTCATTATGTCCAATGCCAGCTTTTATGCACATGATAGGGCACATGCACACAGAGGAGAGAGAGAGGAGGTCAGGCCAGGGAGAGGGAGGAGGGTGCACAGAATGGGCACAGAGTGCCTCCTTAAGAAAATGACATCAACACAGTTTTTGAAAGTATTGATAATTAATAAGCCAGGCAGTGGCAATTAATATGTGTAGAGATGGGGCGCCTACTGTTCTCAGAGCCATAGCTCATTTAAAATACTCACCCTGTAATTTATGAGTGATATTTAATACCTCGGTGACCATAAAGCTCAATGTTTTATTACCACTGCTTAGCATACCTTTGATGTGCTGCCCGGCACTACACAATCCAAAACAAATTACTTTCAGGAAGCTGGATACTATATAAATGCAGGAAAGTCATAAATAATGCACAGGAGGAACATTTTCTGTGGGTTCTGACACGCCACAATGGGGCTCTGTGAGCCTGACTTCTTCAGCATCTCGCTGGACCAGGATGAGGGGCGGGAAGGCTGTCCATCTTAGGAACCGCTGTCACACAGGGTGGGAATGTGGACTTCCAGGCGCTGACTGATACCACTGTGTAAACCTGCAGCGGAGGCAGATGTAAATCAAACGAGGACCCTCTAGGAAGTCAACGTCTTCTTAATAAACTACAGATGTGCAAGAAACAGACCTCTCATTCACGCTGGTGGGCCCTTCCCAGTCGTCCTTCTCAGTATCGCATGAGCATGGCTGACTTCCGAGCTCTCTCTTAACTACAGTTGGTCAAAGTCCCAGTCTCTCTGGGACCCTTAAGTCCCACACCTACTGCCCTCAAAGATGAGGTATTTTTCTTCCATCGCTGAGACACGGAAGTTCCCCATGCAAAACTTCCTCCAAATCCCTCCCCAACATATTCAGACAGACCCCGCCCACCCCATTCTCACCATCTCTGCCTTTACATGAGAAACCATCCATTCCAAAGGTACAATGCCTGTGTTTAGTCACACTCCCTCCCTCCTCAACACCAAGATCTTCACGTTATCCCCTTACATTCTTCATCTCCCTTCCGCTGCTTCCTTACCATCTAGAGCAAGAGTGAATAAATGTGTGTGTCTAAAATGAGATGTTTCTTTAACCTCTTGCCCACTGCTTCAACTTGCTACTTCAATAGATCAAGTTGAAAATCTTGGCATCATCTATAGCTTCCCCTCTTGTCCTGGAATCTCCGGTTTCTCTATAGCCTATCAGCTGTCTGCACCTCCGTACCACAGCCCCTCCTCATACAACTGCTGCACTGCTCTTCCAGGCTGCCCATTCCGATCACTGTTGCCCCTCAAGTCCCAGCCTAGCACCAACGCCCCTTTCTCCTAAGTTCACTCTCTTGGTAAAATCTTCATAACCAACTCCTACTGTGTGCTGGTTAATCTTGACTATCAACTTGATAGATATAGAATAAGCATGGAAACAAACTCCTGTGCATGTCTGTTGGGGATCTGCTAGACTGGGTTTATTAACTATCCTAAATGTAGGTGGCACCACCACATGTGTTTGAGTATCCAAACTGAAGAACTGAATATAAAAAAAACAAAGCAAGCTGAGCTGAGCAGTTCTCCTCCTCCCTTTCCCTTCCCTCCCCTTCCCCCTCCTCCTCTTCTTCCTATTCCCCTTCCTCCTCCCTTTCTTCTTCTTCCTCCTCCTCCTCCTCCTCCTCCTCCTCCTCCTCCTCCTCCTCCTCCTCCTTCTCCTCCTCCTCCTCCTTCTTCTCCTTCTTCTCCTTCTTCTCCTTCTTCTTCTTCCCCTTCCCCTGCTTCCCCTTCCCCTTCGTCTCCTTCCCCTTCGTCCCCTTCCCCTTCTTCCCCTTCTTCTCCTTCCCCTTCTTCCCCTTCCCCTTCTTCCCCGTCCCCTTCTCCCCCCTTTCCCTTCCTCCCCTTCCCCTTTCTCCCCCTGTCCCTTCCTCCCCCTTCCCCTTCCCCCTTCCTCCCCCTTCTCCCTTCCTCCCCTTCTTCTCCCCTTCCTCCTCCCCCCTTCTTCCCCCTTCTTCCCTTTCCCCTTCCCCTTCTCCCCCTTCCTTCTTACTTCCCCTTCTCCCCCTTCCTTCTTCCTCCCCCTTCTTCCTCCCCCTTCCTCCCCCTTCTCCCCCCTCCTTCCCCCTTTTCTTCCTCCTTCCCCCTTCTCCTTCCCCCTTCTCCTTCCCCCTTCTCCTTCCCCCTTCTCCTTCCCACTTCTTCTTCACCCTTCTTTCCCCTTTTCTTCCCCCTTTGCCCCTTTCCACCTTTCCCCCTTCCCCCTTCCCCCTTTCCCCCTTCCCCCTTCCTTCCCCCTTCCCCCTTCCTTCCCCCTTCCCCCTTCCTTCCCCCTTCCCCCTTCCTTCCCCCTTCCCCCTTCCTTCCCCCTTCCCCCTTCCTTCCCCCTTCCCCCTTCCTTCCCCCTTCCCCCTTCCTTCCCCCTTCCCCCTTCCTTCCCCCTTCCCCCTTCCTTCCCCCTTCCCCCTTCCTTCCCCCTTCCCCCTTCCTTCCCCCTTCCCCCTTCTTCCCCCTTCCCCCTTCCCCCTTCCCCTTCCCCCTTCCCCCTTCCCCCTTTCCCCCTTCCCCCTTCCCCCTTCCCCCTTTCCCCCTTCCCCCTTCCCCCTTCCCCCTTTCCCCCTTCCCCCTTCCCCCTTCCCCCTTTCCCCCTTCCCCCTTCCCCCTTCCCCCTTTCCCCCTTCCCCCTTCCCCCTTCCCCCTTTCCCCCTTTCCCCCTTCCTTCCCCCTTCCTTCCCCCTTCCCCCTTCCCCCTTCTTCTTCTTCTTCTTCTTCTTCTTCTTCTTCTTCTTCTTCTTCTTCTTCTTCTTCTTCTTCTTCTTCTTCTTCTTCTTTCATCTTCTTCATCTTCTTTCATCTTCTTCATCTTCTTTCATCTTCTTCATCTTCTTTTCTTCTTCTCCCTCCTCCTCCTCCTCCTCCTTCTTCTTCTTCTTCTTCGACAAGGTCCTAGAATTCACTATGTAGATCAGGCTGGCCTCAAACTCACAGAGATCCAACTGCCTTTGCCTCCCTAGTGCTAAGATTAAAGATGTGCACCACTACTCACATCCTTTCTCTGCTCCTTAAACACAAAGCAATGTCGCCAGTATTCTGTTGTCACTATGCTGTTCTTACCATGACGAAGGAGTCTCAAACTACAAGCCAAAATAAAGCCTTGCATTTCTTTTCAAGTGTTTTGTCACTGCTAGGAGAAAAACAACTAATACAAACTGCCTGAAGAATGCAACCAAGTTTATGATGTAAAATATAACACAGAGGCAGCTTGGTTGGGAAAGATCTTGCCTGGCATTCACAGAGCCCACGTCCCATCCCAAGAACTTCATAAACTGGACATGGTGCTGTATGCCTGTAATTTCAGAAAGTGGTAGAGGGTGGAAGATAATGGTTTAAAGGACATCCTCTGCTATATAGCAAACTCAAGATAAGCCTTGGATGCATAAGACCCTGTCACCATGGAAGAAAGGGAGGGAGGGAGGCAAGGAGGGAGGGAGGGAAGAAAAAGGAAGAAAAGATAAAGAAGACAAAGCAAAGTAGAAATGACATCTGAAAATTCAAGTTGACATCTAGGTACCTCCAAGTTCTTGACTTCCAAGCTAGAATCCCAATCCTTAGGTAGCTTCATCCCAGGCTTCATACCTGTACCTAGCCAAGCAAAAGGGACTCATATAAAGTATAGATCTAAAAAGAGTATCTGTGTTCGGGCCAGCAATGTGGTGTTCTGAATTTTTAAGTTCTGTGATTGGGGAGGCCTTTAACTACCAGCCATGACTTGTGAAATCCAAAGAAAGACTTCTTTTATTGGCTACAGCAAGTGGCTTATACATCTGTCAGTAACATTACAGGGAACACACACACTTTTACACTTTTATACTCTTTGTCACTCTGGGTATACAGTCCCTATGAGAAACTGTTGGGAGCCGACTTTAGTAGAAAGCAGCTAGATCAACTTTGCAGCCATCTGGAACCATATACCCTGATGAAAGACTTGGTTGTCAAAAGCCTATAACAGCTGAAGCACACTCTGATAAATATATTGTTTATCCCACATAGCTTGTTTTGCTGTTTAGTGACCTCAGCTGTATGGTGCACGTGGTAAAGTGTTGTCACCTGTGTTCTCCTGCTTGTGTATATAAATACCTCAGAATTCCCTTCAATAGGGGAGACTTAAGAAAATAGAAGAGATTGAATCACACCCTGTCTTGTCTCCATTCTTCACGTCGCCTGCCCTAAGAGCCCCACTCTCTCTCTCTTGACCAGAGCACTTAGCCCCAAAGCATTGAGGCAAAAGTGTTGAGGCAGAATGTGGGCCTCAACAAGAAACAATCTGCCAACATCTAAATAAAGTCACCTTGAATTTCAGACAATGTCACTTTAAAAATTGTGATCATAGAACCTGAGAGGCCCTCATCTGCCATGGTGTGGTACAGGCAGGACAAGAGCCAATCAGAAGCTCCCGCCCACTAGGGTCTTGGTAGCATAGGTTCAGGAGATCTGTCCCCAATGGTATAAGCTCGAGAGGGCCAGTCTTGCTCCTTGCCAACTGCCTCAGACAGGAGAACTGATCCTGTCCCTCAACTGGGCAAAGATGAAGAGGTAACCCTGGTGACATAGGCATAGGAGAGCTAGTGGGCAGATCAACTCAGCTTGCACCCAGGCCCAGATCCAAGGCTCTGAGTTGGCCCATCTCAACATCCACTCTATCTATGAACTGCTGGATTGTGGGAGGGGACCAGTCCTGCAGACCCAAAGCTGCAGGATCTCTATGACGCAACAATAGGACTCCTAGAGGGGTTGTGGTGAGGATCCAGTGTCGATAGTGTAGTGGAGCCCAGAGGCTTCTGACCAGACCAATGACTCATTGCAACGAACATTTGCTTGTAAAGCTGTTCAAGCAAAAGGGCGTACTGTGTGGTACACCATGACACACAACTCTCATGGTGAGATGGTATTATTATTATTAATGTTTTTATTTTCTTTTGTGGGGAGATTGCAAGGGCAGAGAGAAGTTGGATATAGAAGGATTTGGAGATGTGTGAAATTGGAGTGCATGACATGAAATTCACAAAAAAATCAACAAAAAGTTTAAACTACTGATCACAGATATACTTGCACATGTGCAAAATAATGTGTGGCATGACTATGTCATCTTTCAATGTCATTCATTCCAACAGAGTGGTCCTCAGCCTTCCTGATGCTGTGGCCCTTTAATACAGTTATGCTGCAGTGACCCCCCAATCATAAAATTATTTTTGTTGCTACTTCATATCTGTAATGTTGCTACCATAATGAATCGTAATGTAAATATTTGTGTTTTCCCATGGTCTTAAGTGACTCCTGCAAAAGGGCCACTTGACCCCCAAAGGGGACACAACCCACAGGTTGAGAACTGCTATTTTAGGACATTTTTAAAAAATATTGATCAAAGCCAAGTGATCACCAATAGAACATTGGTTAATACATTATACTGTGTTTAAGGAAAGAAGTATGAATCCAAAAAAAGATCTCAACATAAATATCTAAAGGTATATTTGATGCCAAAACTCAGGGTGTGACTGTGTGGATGGAATGTAGAAGCTTGGGCTTGAAGCTGAGAGTTATTGGTGGGTTCTGTAAGGATGGACTGTTGGGTGTAGAGTCATCATCATATGACTGTTGGAGCTGGTGCTTGTGTAGCTGACCAAATGCTTCCAAATGCTCAAGGGCACGGGGAGTCAGCTTCACATGAGCAGATGATGTGTGGTCTGTGGGCCAGAGCCTCCCTTGGCATTTTGCCTGTTATTTTTGTGTGTTCTTCCAGCATAACTGGTGATTGGTAATGCTGGCATGGCAGAAGTGAAGATGCTGAGGGAGAGAGATAAACACTGGCAAATACAGGAGCTTGGTACTTTTCCTTCTACTCTTTCAGAAAGTGAATGACTAGTTGGACCAACCAAGTAAATACAGGGAGCATCCCTTGGCCTACTATGGGATGGATGAGGTGGAGCCCAGACTGACTTGACAGAGCACACTCTTGAGGGAAAGCAAGTTAGGGCTCCTCCACAATGCTGAATCTCATGGCCTTAGGAGACCACCATTTCTGATGGCCAGATGTTTCCATTTTCCAACCTCCAATTTCTTACAGTCGTCTTCTGAGGGCCAGTGCTGAAGGCTGGATCTGGCTTAGCAGCAAGATACATTTTATGCCAAGAAAGACAACAGTTCAGGCCATTTTCATGAGTCAACGACTGTGGCCAACAGTGAAAAAAATGTGGCTTTGTGGTGAGACCCAAGAGGAAGCCCATGGAGGAGTTTGTCTCCCAGAATGTGTCCATCACAACAAGTTCTCAAACATCACCTGTGAACTCCGTCCTGCACCCTTGTCTGTGAAGGTGACGTCTATGGCTCTCCTTCTTGCCCATACCTCAGCTCGCTTCTCTTTGTGACTTGGTGATTGGAGAGTGGGCTATTTTAAATGCTTGTCCTCTAGTCTAGAGGCATTTGCCACAAGAAATCTTACAAATGACTGAGAAGCTTATTTATACAGTGTCTATGATGGCAAAAGAATAACAAGTAGCCCTCAACTAAATCTTACAAACAGAGTGGAAATATCTTAGCCAAGACATGAACTTATCCTTTCAGGTTAGGTTCCTGTCACTTCAGGTGACTTCCTTGGATATATAGTGAGAGGGGACAGTTGATTTTCTTTAAGAAATCTCATTACAAGAAAGTCCAAACTTACAAGATGACTAAATTCTTTGTGTTCCAAAGAATCTCTGAAGGTTCAATGTGAAGCATTCATACAGTTATTTCTCCAGTGGGATTCATTTTCCTAAATCCTGCTTACAAATAGATCCTTACAAGGAAGTGCATTTTGTACAGTGAAGGGATGCTGTACTTGGAGTGGGCATGAGGCTGTGGAAGACATACCAGCCGGGGAGCTCGTGGAAGACACACTCCTCATGGAGTTCTTCATCTTGGTCGTCCTGATGTAGATGTCCTTCTTTTCTGCTTCCCACAGATGCCTGTCCATGGAATGGTTAGACAAGTTCTCCAAGCCTCTCTTTCATGATCCACCATGCCATGGCCACTCTTTACTCTTGTCATACTTGGAGTTCTCTGAGTGGTCATGTCAGAGTGGACATAAAGACTCATCTGTCTACATCTGCCGACAGATCTTGTGTAGCTTCACTTATCACCATGGGCTTCTAAGGCAAAGTGAACCGTTTATCTCAACTGCAATGCTATTTTGGGTGAGGACCAAAGGCTTTGGAATTTACAAAAGACAAGTCACCTTTGTAAAGACTGTGCGCGCACCTACTCTGTCTTTCTTCTGTGATGTTTTATATAAAGATCTGCATGGCAAAATGTTAACAAATGTCTTCCACCTCCTCCCAACCTGTGGACCTTCATACTGGCTTAAAATCAAGCAAAATGCAGTGGTTTTGGTAGATTCTAAAGTGTCCAGTTTCTAACCTACTATGCTGAATCGTTTTTATGTCAACTTGACACAGACTGATGTCATTTGAAAGGAGGGAACCGCAATTAAGAAAACACCTCCATAAGATTGGACAGTAGGCAAGCCTGTAGGGCATTTTCTTAATTAATGAATGATGGGAGAGGGCCTAGCCCATTGTAGGTGGTGCTATTCCTGGGCTGGTGGTCCTGGGTTCTATAAGAAAGCAAGCTGAGCAAGCCATGGAACAAGTCAGTAAGTCACATCTCTCCATGGCTTCTATGTCAGCTCTTGCCTATTTGTCAGTTCCTGTCCTGACTTCCTTTAATGGTGAACTAAGATGTGGAAGTTTGGGCCAAATAAACTCTTTCCTCTCCAGCCTGCATCTGGTCATGGTGTTTCATTATAGCAATAGTAACCCTAACTAACACATCTAGAAAAAGCATCAGAATTAATGTTTTTGTGTGGTGCTGGCTGCAAGTCCTTCATCAGTAGGTAGGTAACTGGAGGACATCGTGCTTAAAAATGTCAACCAAGTTATCGTAGATATTCAGAAACTGGAGGAGGGATTGAATTGTACTAAATTATCTATCCTTTATTTTATTTGAATCAATTCCCCTTCCCCTGTCTAATAATGACTTAGTTGACTATAGCTAGAGGCTTTTTGCCGGTGTCTGTTGATGAGAAACAGCTGGGGAGCCAAGGATGATGCAGCTGGAAGGACTGGTTCTTCCGCTCCATAAAATCACTCAGGAGATGGCCAGAAGCATTGCTGATAGGTCTATTTCTGACAAATGTCATCTCAAATGGCTTTGGATGACAAATGGCTCTGTGCATTTACAATTTCTGTTTGTTTCTTTTGCTCTCTTTGCCCACATGTATGAGAATGTGTCTAAAATACACACATTTAACAAGACTTAAATGTTCTGAAAAGTTCTTTTGAAAGGTATCCTATTATCATTATTATTATGAGTAAGTAGAAATCTGACCATCTAGAAAGGCAATCTCTCTCTTGACAGCTGAGTGGGCCCTGTCCCAGTTTGAGGAGGCCTTTAGACCACCCCAAAGCAGGGATAATGCCAATATATTTTGAATATAAATGTAAAGTCAATGTTAGCTTTCTCTTGATTTTAGCTAAGTACAATATACAGTGCAGAGTCCAGGAAAAGCACCAGAGCCTTAAGAACTCTACTTTTGCTACATGAAAAATCCGATGAGAATACCCAACTCGGTTCTCACGTGGACGGTTACATATTTTGCTTCTCGTGTCATGTCAACAGCACAGAATGTGGGAGAGTCTTCAGCACTCCTCTCAATATGAAAGTAACCAGCTAACCTACAGCAAATAAGGCCAACCTCTCTGCCAGTGGGATGTTATCACAGCTGGATGATATCTGTCCTGAACTGTTAATATCTTTCCTATATCAATCTGCTCCAGCGACCTTCTTACTATGCCCACACTAACTAGTACATCTTCCCTGAGAAGCCATCTCCTTCCTTTGTTCCTGTTTTAATCTAGGAGAAGTTTCAGAAAGCAGTGGAGCCTGCGATGACCCAGCCAACAGACAACTCAGATGAAGTCAAATATGAATACATGGGAAAAGAAAGAAAGCATGAACCGTAGCAGGAAGATTAAACGGGCTAGGATGTTTTGTTCTTTTTTAAACCGTGGCTACTCATATTGATGAGAATTGTGTTTTTGTGGTGTCGAGTCGCAGAGACTAATGAGGAGGGGATGGGGCCCGGAGGCAGAAGGGCTAGAAACACCATAAATTAGTGAGATGTAGTGTGGTTGGAAACTGTGGTGAGCTGCATATGTTTTGTTTAATGGGGGAGTGGCTACCACACCCCCGGCGACTGGTGCCTCCAAGAGCACAACACCAGAGTTCTTAACCTATTTTCAACAGAACCCAAGGTTCTGAGAATACATGAGGACGCTTCTAACTTCTAAATGTAAACTGAAAACAAACAAACAAACAAACAAACAAGCTCTTGAATACTTCTAAACAAGCTACAACTGGGCGGCTCTACAGGTTGGAGTGGGGTAAGGAATATGCCATTAAGTGGGAGCAAGCACAGGGTAAAGGCTTAGACACTAAAGCTGTTAGAGTCCTTTCTAACTCTGGTACTCTCATTGAAGGCTGATGACCCCAGACATGGAGTCATATTTACTAATAACGGGGAATTCTGTCTCTTACTCAACAAAGTGTGATTTGTATATCCACAGTTCAGCTCAAATGTCTCAGTCCATCCTGTGAGTGTCAATTCAGGTTTTCTTGTTGTTTTCTAAGTCCATGACAACATGGGTTAAATTAAGCCATATGCTTTTGATAGCCAGGTCTCCACATCTGCCCAATAGTCTTTTACCAGATCTGTTTATCGCCTCATACATATTAATCAGCCTTGACTATCTATTTTTCCACTTGGCCTAAAGAAGCTACTAACTCCTTCAATATAAAGACCATATTCTGTCATTTACCAAATACCACAAAAATCACTCAGCCCAGAGGTTTTCTTGTGTGTTTAAGTGAATGACTGAGGAGCGGGGAGTCTCAGTCACAGGCTCGATACTGAGGTGGGGCTCCTCGAAGGCTGGCTGCTACCACAACCCATTTCGAGCCTTTCACAGATACCTGAGAGCTAACTTATATCTGAAAAAGTCATTGAGAAAATATATTTATAGAATCAACATATGATGACAAAACCCAGAGAATGAGAGAACAGTATGACTCTGTGCTTCATTATTTTATGGCCAGTATCGTCTTTCTCAATAGACTGCCATTTGTTATTCAAAAATCCTTTTGGCCTGAGCCTGTCATAGAAAGGGCACAAGGTGAAAACTCATGGGTGGGAAGGGTTTGGTTTGGCTTCTAGGGTTCATTCTATCATGCTAGGGAAGTTGTGTCATCGGGAGCTTTCCGCAAGCTGGTCACATGTGTCCTCAGTCAGGAACATGGGCCATGAATGTTTGTCCTCTCGTACCTTTCTCCTGGTTATGCATCTGGGCCCCCAGCCCATGGCTCAGTCACACTCATATTCAGGATATGTCTTCCCATCTTAATTATTATAATGAGAGTCTCCCATAGTATCCAGCCATTAGCCTAATATAGAGAAAAATTTATAGACACAGTCAGAAGAGCTTGAACAAGGTGAGTCTCCATCCTGTCAACTTGACATTTTGATGTTAACCATTGCGTGACTTTTAAAATTCCCCTTGAGGAGACCCCCTTTCATTCTTACTTTTAATTCTTGTTATTTGTGGATATGAAATGGTATTTATAGGTTCATTTTATTTTTAACTTATTTTCCTTTAATTGACTAATTGGACAGTGTCGTCTGAGTATATGAAGCATTTTGATTTTCCTCAACTCCCACCCTCTTGCATCTCTCTCCCACCCTGCCCTCCCCTCTCTTCACGACAAGGCCCTTTCCCACACTCATAGAATTCTGTTTTGCTTTATGATCAACTGAATATGACCTGATCCCTCAGTGTGATCTATGGTTTTGAGCTGTCCTGATTGGACAACAGGAAAAATGATATCCCTCCTCAGTATCCAACAGTCCAGCAGGGAAGACTAATTGCCCAAACCATGGTCCCATTTCACACAGACCTAGTGTAGGCGACTGTAGCTGACACTAGGCCATATTTGTAATGGCTGTGTCACGCCCTGAAGATTTTACAGCCTTTCTCTCTATCCTCAGGCTCTTAATTTTTTCTTCTCTTTCTTCTGAGACTTAGAGGGGGTGGTTTAAGTGTTTTCTTTAAAGCTGATCGTTGTAACCCGTTCTTACTCTCAGCACCTTGAGCAGCAGGCATCTCTGCATTTATCACCCATCAACCTGGGTGCTGGGCCAGGAGACAGGGAGTGCACAGGAGGCAGAAGGTTCTGTGTGCAGTTGTGTGCAGTTGTGTGCGTGTGTGTGTGTGTACATATATACATGTGTGAATACATACATATCAATATGGGAGGGAATACTGGTGCACTGCACCACTCTCGGTTTACATCAGTGGTTCTTGACCTTCCTGATGCTGCAACCCTTGAATACTGTTCCCCGTGTCCTGGTGACCCCCAACCATAAAACGTTTTCATTGATACTTCATATCTGTAATTTTGCTGCTGTTGTGAATCATGTGTAAACATCAGGTATGTGACCCTCCCCCCAAAGGGGTCACACCCTCAGGTCAAGAACCACTGATTTGCACTGTTCTGGGGATCAAACCCAGAGCTTCTTCATGTTAAGAAAGCACTCCACCAACTAAAATGATTCCTTTAAATTATCGTACCAAATGAGGCATTTTCTGATGGCATCTTCACATATATACACTACGTATTTGTTCACAGTCACCCCAATATCCTAGATCCCCATAACTTCTCTTACTAGTCTCCTTCCTCTCCCCACACACAAAAAAAAATAAATCTCCCTTTTACCTTCATGTCGCTTAAATTCCACACAGAAGAGAAGACATACACAATGCTTATCTTTCTGGACCTGGCTTACCAGCTTACCGTGATGATGGGAGACAGTGTTTTGCCCTCTGTTCTTTGAGCAAACGCACAGACACTGGCAACTGAGCTGGTAATGTTCCTACTCCAAAGCAGATGATACCCAAATGCTGTCACAGTGTCATTTTTTTTTTTTCTGTATCAGAAGATCCAGCAGAAAGCTTATCCTCCGTCAAGAATATCAGTGGCATACGTATGTTTGTGACTTTGCTCTAAAGAGCAAAGGAAAACACAACGTGCTATGTTATGGTATTAGGCAGGGTTCTCTAGGGAATAGAACTGATAGAATGAATAGATATATTGCATATATTACATATGTATATATGTAATATACATATGAACCCTCATGTGGCATTAGCATCTGAACCTCCAATGTTTCAAAAGAAAGTTGGAGTGTAAGGGATAGTCAACATCTGGAAAACACAAAGTAATAGAATCTCTCCCTGCCTCTTTGTGGAGGGTGAGGAACCATATATACTATGAAAATCTGACAAAACTTGGTAAGTTACCTTGTGAACCGATTAAAATCTGTTGCAAGCCCTTTAGTGTAAGTCTTTCTGACTTCATGGTAATTAGCTTCACGGAGTGTTGCCAGATGGCATATTTTTTTCTACTCCGAGCCCCTTTCTAAGCACTCCTGGGAATGTCTGAAATATGAGATAAGCATTAATACCCCAAAGTTTATTAAAAAGTTTAATTAACACAAATGTCAAATGCCACACTCATTGCCACACAGTAGGTAGACTGCATGTGCATCTGTGAGCTACGCCTGTGAAACCCACTTCCCTCCCCAAGCACAGCTTGTCTTCACTTCCTGAGAGGTGTGAAGTCCCTGGGGACGTATGCCACCCTTCTTCAGCATTTGAACTTCTCAGGACTCCAAATACTGCACACGGGAGGTTGGTCAAGGCTATTTCCACCCTGTCTTCATTAATCTCCCTCTTTCTACCAGTCCTGAACTTACAATGCAGCTCCTTAATCATTTGCTACCTTCTCGGAAGCCTGGCTAAGTTGGGCTGGATTCGCTTGGATCTTGGATCAAACTGGCAGGGAGTGGCTGGTCTCCAACAGCACCCTCCTTTAGTGGTGGGGGCTCTCTGATGTGCATTTCTACCCAATCCCACTGATGGAATTCTCCTTTCTGGTGGTGATATCTAAGAGAGTAAGGATGAGTGAGACAGCAGAGGGGTGGGCCCAGGGTCACTTTTATCCGTTCCTATTGGCCAAAGTAAATTTCAATCAAATCGCCTGGAGAAAGAGTGACAGGCTGCTGTGGGTCAGTCAGTGTGGGTGCTGGGAACCAAATTCTGGTCCTCTGCAAGTGCAGCAAGCACGCTTAACCACAAAGCCAGCTCTCCAGCCTCTAGATTTCTCTCTCAGTTGCACATTCTATGCTGTTAGAATAATTTGATGTCCTCTTCTGGTCTCCATTGGCACCCACACATGTGCACATAAATACACATATGTACACACACATACACAAAAAATTTTTTAAAACCTGTTTTTTAAAAAAAAACAGCCTTAAGTAAACTATACCTGGAGATGACGTGTCAATGGAGTGCTGACATTGATGGAGCATGATGGAAGTTTGCGGCTGTGCATGGAGCAGGGTACATGGGAAAAGGCTGGACTCTACTCAATGTCTCTATGAACTTACAAATGTCAAATTTCAAGACAAACAAAGACGCCAGGGATGGAGACAGGTAAGCTTACATTGAAAAAGATGCCGAGCAGTGTGGGGGGAGGCTGGGCCATTTTACCCGACGTCTGCCTAAGCCTCTGTTTATTAGTCACAAAAGACACAATTTGACAACTGTCTTAGTTTGAGGACTCCTGGAGCTAATCTTGAGACAACCATCAAACATGAGTGGTCTGTTAGTTTGATGGTGCTAAGAAATACAGGAAAATGGAAACGAGAGACAGGCAAGGACAGAGGCAGTAAAGCATTTGGCGTCAAGCAAATTGCCTCTGTGGATAAGAGACGCTCGTCTGCAGCGATGCTTCCGAGCCTGTACAAGGAAGGGCACATCCTGCACGGAGAATAGGGGAGCCTGGGCTATTTTTACAGCAGCTCCTCTCAGTCCATGGCTCACAAGTGCTTGTAGAGAAGGAGGGGCACTTGCGTCCAGATCCATCTGACCTGCTGAGGAACAGAACAGACTGCGGGTCAGGCTACATCCATGCACTGAAGCAGTGGGGGGGAGGGGGGGCCAAGGCTATGGTAAGACACTGACAGAGTCCTCTTAACATCCAGTGCTACCGCTGACCATTGTAGAGTCCTCTAAAACCTAAGCTGTGCGCAAACTCA
Organism: Arvicanthis niloticus; assembly: GCF_011762505.2. Taxonomy (NCBI): domain Eukaryota; kingdom Metazoa; phylum Chordata; class Mammalia; order Rodentia; family Muridae; genus Arvicanthis; species Arvicanthis niloticus. The sequence continues at coordinate 108,005,166 of NC_047661.1, read as the reverse complement.
CTAACATCCGTGAACAACACCCTTCTCCATAACAAGTAACTCATAGGTGTATTTTGAAGGTCAGATTGCTATACTGTATTTCTGAAGGCTTAGAGACGAGCAGTGCTAGGTGTTCAAATCAAGACATTATAGTTTCTACTCATTCATTCCTTGGACATTTGAGTAGAAGCAGCATGTCCTTTGAACTGTTCACTTGGGCCACTTCTTTTACACTTTGGCCACTACTCTGGGCCTCTATGGCAACGGCCCTCCCCCCACCCCCAACTACAAAGCAATAACCACTTGACATCGATAGATCACTCATCCCACGCTGGCGCAATGCAGCTCCATGGAACCGTCACCAAAATCAAAACACCGTTAAGACATTAAAAGAGGAGAAATCCCAGAACTTTTGTCTGTGGACCACAACTGGATTGAACTAGAAACCAGTTGCAGACAGGGTAATAAAAGTTAGGGTAGAAATCACTAAAATTGAAACCAGGAGATCAGTGAAGAAAATCATGAAGACCAAAAGCTCTTTGAAAGAAATCACTAAAATTAATAAGTTCCAAGCCAGAAGGAAAGGGGTGGGGGTTAGAAATGAAAGCATATAACACTAGATAATGTGGGCTTAAAAAAAAAAAAAAGATGAAAAGACTGGTGCCTTTCATGACCTAGATGAAATGGAACAATTCTCTGAATCATAATCTAACAAACTTCACATAAGAAGAAATAGATCACCTTCAACACATAGATGCACGTTTTGTAAAGTCTCTCTGCATATTGTATGTTCATTACATGTGTATGTTTGGGCTCACGCACATACGGAGGCCAAAGGTTGATGTTGATTGTCTTCCTGGTTCAATCTCCAGCCTATCTATTTTTTAAGACAGGCTGTTTCTCTGAATCTGAGCTCTCCGTTTCAGCATGAATGAGAGGCCACCAACCCCCTGGGATCCACATGTCTAGTTTCCATCAGCAATGGCATTACAGACACATGGCCCCGTGCCTGGTTTTGACATGAGTGCTGGGGATGGGAACTTAGGTCTTCATACTTTCTTGGCAAGCACTTTGTTCACTAAGCCACTTCCCAGCCCCTATTAAAGAAATTTAGTCAATAATTTATTTTTTCCTGTTATGGTTTATATGAGTGTCCCTCAGACATCCCCAGGTTAAAGGCCAGGATGGCATTATTGGGAAGTGCTCTGCATCATTAGAAAGCAGGGCCTTATAGGACATCCTTGGGTCATTACAAGCATACTGGAAGAGGGTTAGGGACCCTAGACTGTCCCCTCTCTTCCTGCTCTACTTCCTGACCTATACCGTAAGTAGTTTGCTCTGCCACTTGCTCCTGATAAGATGAACTGCCCTTATCAAAAGTCCAAAGCAAGGCTCTGCTGAGAACCTCCAGAGCCACAAACTAAATTAAACTTTTCTCCTTATAAGTTAATTGTCTCAAGCATTATTTTAAAATTAACAGATAGCTCATGCAAATTCTGCACTGGTTTCTTCTCTCATCGTTGGGACAAAACACCAAAAAAGGAAAGGGTTATTTTGACAAAAAGCAACAAAAACCCTTCAGCTAACACCATATTCACTGAGGAAAACAGCAAACAGCTCTCACAATAGGATTGGGAAGAAGGCATGGGTGGGTGCCCGTCTTTGGTCAACACGGAACTGCCGCTATAAGAAGACAAGGATAAGAAATGCAATCTGTGAGGATTGGAAAAGACATGTCAAACTGTATCTGTCTACACGGACAATCTGAAAGAAAGAACAAGAAAAGGCCTGAAACTAACAGAGACTGTAGTAAGATTTTATGATGCAGATTAATATGCAATAATCAATCCTCTTCCTATAAAAAAAAAAAAACAAGGGAAGCAGAAGACATTGGTTGGCCCACAATAGCCTGCGACTCTTTCGCCAGGAGATCTGATGCTATCCTCTGGTCTCCACTGGCACCTACACATGTGCACATAAATACACATATGCACACACACACACACACAAAAATAAAAGAACTCTTTAAAAAAAAAAAACAGCCTTAAGTAAACTATACCTGCAGATGACATGTCAATGGAGTGCTGACATTGATGGAGCATGGTGGGAGATGGCGGCTGTGCATGGAGCAGGGTACATGGGAAAATGCTGGACTTCTTACTCAAAGTCTCTATGAACTTACCATTGCTGTCTTAGGGTTTTACTGCTGTGAGCAGACACCATGAGTAAGGCAAGTCTTATAAAGGACAACATTTAACTGGGGCTGGCTTACAGAGGTTCAGTCCACTATCATCCAGGCAGGCATGGTGCAGGAGGAGGCTGAGAGTTCTACATCTTCATCTGAAGGCTGCTAGTAGAATACTCACTTGCAGCTAGGACTAGACTATTAAAGCCCACTCCCACTGTGACACACCTACTCCAACAAGGACACACCTCCAAATAGGGTCACTCCCTGGGCTAAGCATATTCAAACCATCACAATTGCTATAAAAAAATTTTTTTTTTTTTTGAGGAGAAGTAAGGGAAGAAGGTAAGGAGGAAATAGGAAGAGAAAAAATGTGAGACGGGGAGAGAGAGAGAGAGAGCACTCAAGATGAAAGAAGAGAGGAAGGAAAAGAGGAAATGGAAGGAAAGGAAAACAAAGACGAAAGAGACCTAGAAAGATGGGGGAGGTGATTTGGGACACAAGCAGACCCTTGGAGCTCCTTGGCCAGCCAGGCTTTCCTAATAAGTTCCAGGTTCGGTAATAGACCCTGTCTCAAAACCTAAGGTGGAAAGAGATTAAGAAAGACACCCAAGTAGACACTAACCTCCTCACCCCGTGCATATGTATAGGGGCATGCGCAGGTACACACATCCCCTCCTCCACATACATGCACTCACAAGACAGAAGACAGAAAGGAGGGAGGAAGGGAGGGGAGAGAGGGAGGGGGATTATTGTCCTTATTCGGCTAGATATTAGCAGTCTGATAACACAGGAAGGGATCTGGCATGCAACTTTCTTCCCTCAGGCTGGACCAATGCTAACTAAACTCCTGCAATGGAAAACTGCCTCCTCCTGTGTGCAAACAGCGTGGAACACTGGGAATCCGCAGCAGCCCACACGCGTGGAACACTGGGAATCAGCAGCAGCCCACACGCGTTTGATGAGATTGTGCTTTTCTCTGAAGCCACTCCTTCCTTCTCGCTCCTGGAAGGCTTCCAACCAATGGCGGTCTTGTTTGTTCTTTACCGATGGGTGACCTTTCATGATGGGTAGCAGTTTAATGAAATCATAAGGTTAAAATAGAATTCTCTTTGTCTTTGAAGTCTGTGTTTCAGACTTTCTGCTCCTTTGCCAAAAAAACAAAGAGCTGCCTTGGATAAGAGGGTAGGGACAGGCTGGGTGCAAAGTGCCCAAGCAGAGAGAGCAGAGCCTGGTCACCGAGCAGGGTGCCCACTGTGATCGGCCTTGTGTGTTCCAGTACCCACAGGTTTCATTTGACTCCAGGAACTTACCCAGCATCCTAGGGACATTAAGTGACTTCCCTTTTCACAGAATCAAAACTGCAAGGGATTTGAATGTACCGAGGGAGTTAGTTGGTCCTTGGGCCTAAGCAAAGCCCAGCCTGTTCTTACAGTGGTATTTGAGAAATCTCTTTTTTCCTGTTCTTGGTAGGAGAAAAAAAATAACTTTTCCATGAAATCTATTGTATTCTTTTTTCTTAATTTCTCAGCATTCTCTTACCAGTTTCTCCCCACAGTTATAATATTTTATTTTGCTTCAAGCAACTCTGAAAACATCATTAACTGTGAAAACAGTGTTGTGCTCCAGCGCGTCTTCTATGTAAATACATGTAAATGAGGGTACATGGGGTTACAGGAGCTCTTCCAGGCCTGAGTTTGGGGGATGCAGAAGGAGTGCATATTCTCATCTCAGGTATCCCTTTGTAGTTCTGTCCCCCCAAAAATTTTTTTTTGGGGGGGGTTGAGACAGGGTTTCTCTGGGTAGCCCTGGCTGTCCTGGAGCTCACTCTGTAGACCAGGCTGGCCTCCAACTCAGAAATCCGCCTGCCTCTGCCTCCCAAGTGCTGGGATTAAAGGCGTGCACCACCACCGCCCCGCATACAAAGCATGCCTTTAGCAATTAGTTAAGCTTTTCTTCTACTCCACGACTAAAGATGAGACTTACGTAAATGTTTCAGGGGAGCTAGCATCAGTCTTAAGCTCACATGGACTTACAGGTCTTTCCCAATAAGTCTTGATCATGTTGGGTGCACACACGGTACCTCTCTTAAAGAAAAGGAAAGTGGGGGATAGATGTCTGTCACTCTTAGGATCACTACATATCTTTCGCACATCCATCCTGTGCTTTGTGAATCCCTTAACAGACATTTGCTTCCTCCATTCAAAAAAAAGAGAGAGAGAGAGAGAAGAAGAAGCACTGACTCCTAGCAACATGAGTAGCATCTTATATGGTGCTAGCCAATAAGATGTCCCTCTGAACAGAGCATCTTAAGAAACAGTTTTATTTGGTGATGCTTGGGATAAGCACAGAAGCTAGCAGCATACCCAGAAGTTGAACCCCAAGCCTTGAGCTGCCTAATCTGGTCCTCCAAGGACAGCAAAAGGAGCTTCCCAGAGCAATTCCATAGCACTGTTTAGACACTCCTGGCTGCAAGCTATCCTTTCATAACTTGAGTCTAGCTGTAGTGAGTCCTTTTGTTCACGGAAGACTGACTGATAGAGCATTGTTTTAATGATCCAATTTCACTTCGGACTGAGTTTGATTCTGTGAGTACTCAACTGCCTTTTCATTCTGTTGAAATTCTTCCCAGGCTCTTCAAAAAAAAAAAAAAAAAAAAAAAAATACCACAGCCATTTCTCTGCGGAGATGGACCCCTGAGTCCTGAGCATTGATGTGGTCCTTTTAAAAATTATAAATAATTCTCTCTGATACATCACTTTCTGAGTTCAGAGAATTGACGTAACAGAGGGAGGACAAAAATAAAACCAAGTTTCGAATACTAAGTTAGACTGCCTGACCCACATTGCAGTCACCCATAAGCTCTCTGTATGTTTAAGAAAAAGCAAGTTTGTTAATGATATGTGTGTAGTGGGCAAGCTGGTGCTTCCAAAAGTCCTGCTCAAACAATGGTTTTGACCCTGGCCATATACTAAATTAAAAGGACAACCCCAGGTCCCACCTTTAGGAACTCTGTATTAGCACCAATATGCACTGAGGAGTGGGAAACCATATCTTTAAAAGTTGCCAGGCCAACTCGAAGACCATGGTTAAAACCTCAGTATGAACATGAATCCAGGTTGTAAATATGAGGAATTCCCATGATGGTGTTGATATTGAGGAAGTCAGGGGCCCCTCGTGGGGTTCTCAGTCTCATTAACAAAAGAATTTAAGAACAGACTCCAGTGGAAGTTCAAGGACAATTTTATAGCGGTTAAAAGAAAAGGCTCGGGGCAAGCAAATCAATCTCAGCAGCTTCCCAGAGGAAGATGGAGGAGAGATGGCTTTTAAGAAGGGTTAAGACAGCATGGAGGTCAAGCAGCGACTTGGTGAATGAGCAACCATATGGCAGGGAAGAGAGCATTGGAGAAAAAGTGAGCAAGCCCAAGTGCCAGAGAAAGCATGCTTAGAAGCAGAAAGGACAGGAAATATGCTTCTCTGAGTAACTTTGAAAGACAGACTGACTTACACAGTGGCTGCACCAATGCAGCCATTTAAGCTTCTGCAGTGTTGGGACAGGGATTCTGGGAATGAAAAGTGCGACATACCATTAAAGGGATAATTGTTCTGTCTCTTTGGTGGGATGTACGTGAACCTTCTTCCATAGTCCTCCTTTACTGAGGAAAGTAAAGCCAGCTCACTGATGCTGTCCAACTGAAGCGCCAAGTCTCCACACTGGCCAGAGACTTCATCCTCTTGACTTGAAGGAAATAAATTTCCCCCGATGGGCCTTTACTGCTGCTGTGTCAATATTGTTATGACTATATCACAGTGTTATACAGAAGCATTTTGGTTTATATGTTATATATAAATATATGCTCTCGATAGATAGATAGATAGATAGATAGATAGATAGATAGATAGATAGATAGATGAAAATATGTATCAAACAAATAACCTGCCACTTAGAGTCATAAAAGAGCTAGAACCTGTCCAGGTAGCTTTCACTCTAGCCTAGGAGCTATGTTCCACCTGCTTTTTCAGGATGCTTATAAGCTGAATAAATTCACATGTTTATTTGAGCCACGTGGCTTAGACGCTGCCTCTTCAATAATATCTGCAACAATTCGTTTAATACCAATCTTCACAACGTAAATGAAAAGATCAGTTGAGAGACAAACATACTCTGTGGGATCCATCTGAGACTGTCTCACAAAGAGAGAGACAGAGGGAGACAGAGACACAGACAAAGAGTTGTTTAAATTAAATTAGCTACTGGTATGAGTTAGAACATCATGACCTGGGGGTGGGGGGTGGGGGGCGGGTGTCATTGGATGGCATGGAAGTCACCCTGGAGGAAAGTTGCTCTTCAAGGTTCAGCACTAATCAAGGCATCAGGAAGACTGCTGCTCTGGAACTGAACATTAGAGACAAAATGACCCGAGTGTAGCTCGTCGCTATCCGCGTGAGTCTGGATGAGAATGAACCCCACAAGCTCATCTGTTGCAATACTTGGTCTCCAATTGGTGGAGCTTTGAGGGAAAGATTAGAAGGTGTGGCCTTGTTAGGGAGTGCATCACTGAAGCTGGGCTTTGGGGATTCAAAAGACTCAACACCACTCCCAGTAGCCTCTCTACCTCCTGCTGGTGGATCAAGAAGTGAGCTCTCAGCTCTTCCTGCTGCCACGTCTCCTTGCTCCACTATCATGGACCCAAACACCCTGGAACTGGAAACCCGATGAAAGGCTTTCTTTTATAAGTTGCCTCAGTAACAGTGTTTCATCACAGTGATTAAAAACAAAACAAAACAAACAAAACAAAACAAAAAAAAAAAAAAAAAAAAAACGTAGCTACTACACCATCACAGCAAAAGTACACAATAGCTAAAACCAAACAGGAGATGACATCACACCGATCCAGGCACAGGTGTGATGACAAGAATGAGAAGCGAGTTCCTAAGGCAAGGCAGGCTGGGCGAAGAGACTCAACTACGAAACAAGACGAGAGTCCAGCTAGAAAGGGAAGAGCCGAGATCGTCATGGAAGGGAAAGAAAGAAAGGCTCCATTCTATCTAACTTTGAACCCAAAGCTTATCCAGGATGGCAGAGGGATGAGGCTAGCCCTACTGCTCCTGTGGCTGTGTCCTAGAGACAGCTGGGCCCCTGCATCCAGAGACCACTAGGGAGACACTTCATCAAGATGCTGCTGGGCTGGCCCACCCTCTGTAATAGTTCCTGCTCTGTCTTTCCCTTGCTGGCCCTGCCCACTGCTTCTTTTGGCACCCATGGCCTGGGCATGGCCGGTGCCAGTGGATATAGAAATGACAAAGCACCTCCCTTGGTTTGTCCTCAGTTGCTTTGTGTTCAGTCTTCTGTGCTTTCAGTTCATGGGCTTTGGCCACAAGCAGGAGTGCTCGCTGTTTTAAAAATCAGAGGTTTGCAAAGCTGTTACGTATTGCTGTTATGAAAAATGACAAGACATGAGGAGAACTCAGTTTTTAGTAAAAGACCTAGAAGAAAACTTGGATGGGGACTTTACTGGTGATAAAGATCCAATATGGTAGAGAAGTATCCATAGAGGAATAGATGAACAGAGCAAATGAAAATCTAGAAACAGACTTGTGTACATACGAAAATTTCAGACGTGATAAATGTGGTATCTAATCAGTGCTAAGAAAATTGGTTTACTCTAAGAACTGGGATACTTTACCAATCAAACAGAGAAAAATAGATTCCTAACTTCTGTTGGGACCAGCCTTTGGGGACAAGAAGAGATGACTATCTAGGGACCCCTGAGCTCATCTGCCTTAGCAACAGTCTGCATTATGCTGATGCTTGCTACTGAAATGGAGCAAGAGACAGTGATGGTTAATTTGAAATGGGAATCTAATAGGAAATGCGTATGATGAAAACATACACCTACAGTTCCAGCACTCGGAAGGCTGAAGTGGACCATCATAAAGTGAAGGTTGCATAGCAACTTTGGGGTCAGCTTGAGTTAGACAGACTCTGTCTCATAAAAACATGAGGGGCGGGAGGAGAAAAGAAAGTTGGTAAATCTGTTGCTCATAGTGTCATAACAGAGCTCAGTGAGGATGACTACAGAGCAGTACTTAGAAAACACACCACACACACACACACACACACACACACACACACACACACACACACTGTCCAAGGAAGCTGGCTGATGGTCTCAAGAGGGTTAACCTTATGACACCAGGACACCTAGGAGTATTGGTTAAACTTTTAAGGCCTCCATAATGATTTCTGAAAGAAGAAAACTGAACTGGCCAAGTACAGGGGGATTGTCCTCCGGACAGTTACAGGCTGGCAGCAGAGCCACAAGGATCAACCATGCGAGGCTGTTATGGAATGAGATGTTTTAAGGGGGGAAGGCCTGGAGACCCTCATCTGAGATTTCAGCCACCACTGTCTCCTGCTCCCACATATGCACATGGTATTATGGGGTGCTAGGAATCTAGAACATAGAGAAGGACGCTTGGCTGCAGTTGTTGGCTCAGTCATGATGTGTGCTGTAGTTACACAGCTGCTTGAGAATTGCTCAGGCTTCTCTAACCCCAATAAACTATCTGGTTCACCAAGCTGGAGTTGAGTGGAATGGTTTTGCCCGGCACGTGTCTCCCCAGGAAAAGTAACACAATGCCAGGTATGAGCAAACCAGGTCAAGCATGAGGCTGGGCCAATTTGATCAATGAGATTCAATGGCACAGGCAGGTCATAAGAGGAGCCTTGCCCATGGCTCTTCTTACTCTACAACAGCAGGAGTTGGGGGTTGCAGAAAGATCCCTTGATCCATGCAGCCAAAAAATTATTTAGTATCGCCTCTTCCAAGAAAGAACAAAAACAAAACCTTGATCCATTTTATAGACTGAAGTTTTCAAATGTAACACAGGGTGGTGGGGGAGATATAGCCAGAGGGAGTGTCTTAGTTAGGGTTTTACTGTTGTGAACAGACACCATGACCAAGACAACTCTTATAAAGATAACATTTAATTGGGGCTGGCTTACAGGTGCAGAGGTTCAGTCCATTATCATCAAGGTGGTAACACGGCAGCATCCAAGCAGATATGGTGCTGGAGGAGCTGAGAGTTCTACATCTTCATCTGAAGGCTGCTAGCAGAATACTCACTTCCAGGCAGCTAGGACTAGGGTATTAAAGCCATGCCCAGTGACACACCTACTCCAACAAGGCCACATCTCCCAACAGTGCCACTCCCTGGGCCAAGCATATACAAAACATCACAGGGAGAAAGAATGCTTTAGGTCTAAAAAGAAGCAGGATTGCTCTGGTCTCTTAATGGGGGTGTTCGTCCACTCCTGTCAACTAAGGCCCAGTCAAATGTGAACTTGAGCTGACATCTCCCAGACTCAGAACTGGGTTTCTAACAGCAGCTTAAAAGTGGGCTTCCTCTGGTCCTCTTTACAGATTCTAATTGTAGAGAGGCCCCCAACCGATTAGGAAGAAGAAATCAACAAGAAATTTGTCACATGCTGTTACATTTCATCTTAAAGAATATATCTTCTCCTCCTCCTCCTTCTCCTTTTGTTTTTGTTTGTTTGTTTGTTTGTTTGCTTGCTTGCTTGCTTGTTTAAAGAAAGAATAGGACGGTTCTATAAGGCTTGTTGTAAAGTGTGGGGGTGGGATACAGAGAATTTAAAAAGTGTAATTTCTCAAATCTGAGCAGGGACGAGGAATGAAAGTGCTCTTAGTGCTTATCAGGACTTTATTTTAACTCTTCACACAAATCAGTAATCTGACTGTTTGCCATGGTGAGACAATTGCATGTATTTGCATTTTTTTCTGTGTGTGAGAATTTAATTTTTTACAACCCGCTGTGTTTTTCAGGCCCTTTAACTAATAGGCTTTTATCACCTTATGATTGCCTAATTTTCTCTTAATTGCTTTATGACAATACAATTTATTTTGCTCACCCACCCTGCGGGTCCACTTCCTAATGAAGGACTTAGGCGTTCCCACGCGCTACTGTGCACTGGCTTAATTTTTGAATCCCTCTTCTTCCTCATGAGAAGAGGAAGAAAACTGAAGTTGAAAGATCGATACAATTGTTATTCACCCTTACCACCAAGGTCTTTTGGGTGACTTTGGCATGGCTCTTTGAGTTGTATACATATACACATATTGTATGTGAAGAGAGCAAGCTGGCCGAGGCCACTGAGAAGCACAGAGCCTCCCTGGGTCTGTGATTCCCACCCATCGCCCCTGTACACAGTGTTTATTAGATTTGTTAATTTGATTAAGTGGAGGTGTTCATCATGTTTTGTGAGGGGGGGAGACAAATAAATTCAGAGCAAATTGTCAAAGCAGCCATGTGTTTTTCTTTATTAAATTTATATAGTTAATGATTCTGACAAAAATCACTATGGATGTAGAACGAAGGGCTGGAATGCATCCCAGTGGTAAAACACTTCCTAGTGGGCACCAAGCCCTTGGTTCAATCATCAACAATGCAGGAGAAAGAAAACCCCTGAGAGCAAAGATGGCTGTCTTCTGAAAGCACTCAGTCCAGGTCAGCATGGCACAGTATGTCGCTAGTACTGACCTGGGTGTACTTCTTGATGACAGATAAAAAAAAAAAAAAAATTACAGGGAATGAAATCTAGTCAGCTGAGGCAGCGTCTATTGGAATGAGGTCAGAAGCATGCCTAACACAACAGACAATAATGCATACTTTTATCTAACCGTTTGAATGATTTGAGAACAGCTACCATTGATTGAGAGTCTGCTCTGTAACATACACTTTATACAAATTTACCAACCTTCCAGCACATTTAATGAGGCAGCCTCCCTTTTCATTTAGAACCTGCGCTGACCAAATTTACATAAATAATAGGTGGCAGAGTCTAGGTTCAAGACCCAGACATTGTGACCCTAAAGCCCTGACCTAGCACACATGTGGTCTCTCTTTAAAAGCTTTAGTTGCTCCTAAAGCCTTCAAGCTGGGAACCTAGAAGCAGCATGCTCTCCTTTCTACAAATGAAGACCAGGAGATGCAGTACCATCCCAGTACTCAACTTCATAGCAGATAGTCAAGCAAGCCAGGCTTCTCAATTCCTGAGCCTGCATTCTTTTGGGAAAAAAAAAACAAAAAACAAAAAACAAAAAAACGAAGTGGTTTTTGAATTGAAACCTGTCATCATACTGGAAACTTCAGTGGAAAGCCATGTTTGTAAGTCAAAGTACAAACACCTGGGCTCCCACTGGCTTGGCTGGCAACCAGTGAGGGAGAGGAGGCCTCCCTCTGGTGCCATAATTGGTCATTTGCTCAATGGGCTTGGACAAATGGCTTCACCTCCTAAGACCTGTAAAATGATGAGGTCAACCAGAGTCCCCATGCTTCCTTCCAGATCTATAGGGTGTGATTTTATGGACTATAATCTCTGTAATATGACCATTAGCCAGGAGGCCTGGAGGAATACTATCTATCTGCTTAACATGTCTTTATGTAGACATAATACAGGATTTAAATTTATTAAATTTATTATAATAATGGTGCTTGGAACTATTAGCTCTCTGCCTGTAACAATCTAGTGAACTTAGGCCATGTAGACAAATATCTTCAGATAATTCAGGTCAGACTGATGTTTAGTTGCAAAGATAAAATAAAAATGGAATGTACCACTTTAAAAGTTAAAGGAGCATACATTTTCTAAAAAGAGTTTGCTATGCAAGCATAAGAACTTGGGTTTGGGTCCTCAGCTCCCTAAAACAAGCTCGACTGGGTTTGGTCTCACACAACTTTTCTCCAGGAATAGGGAGAAAGAAGTGGCTTTGGGGGGCTCGCTGGCCAGTCATTCTAGACAAAACAGAGAGATTCCGGATCTACTGTCTCCCACAGTAAGATGAAAGAATGATGCTGGGCAGTGGTAGCACACGCCTTTAATCCCAACACTTGGGAGGCAGAGGCAGGCGGATTTCTGAGTTCGAGGCCAGCCTGGTCTACCGAGTAAGTTCCAGGACAGCCAAGGCTATACAGAGAAACCCTGTCTCGAAAAACAAAAACAACAACAACAAAAGATGAAAGAATGAAAAGGAAGATACCTCACATCAAACTCTGGTCCACATGTACACATGTGGACAAAGTGCAGCTGTACATGCATGCATGCCTGTGTACTCACACATAAGAATTTACACGATTAATTTTACTTTCATGAACACAGGAGTTACTGACCACTCTGCTTTGTCCTGCCCTTTTGTACCTACCTTTGTCCTAGTGTTCATAACATTACCCTGAAAATCCCTGTTCTCCCTATTATATTAGAATTTTGACATTGCTACCATCGAACAAACACAGCATAAAGGAGTTACTACGTCTGGAGTATGTGTTACTGTCTTCATTCTGGTACAGCTGTAACAGCTGCTTTTACTGAGTACTTATGCGCTCAGTTGTTCATTTGACTGGCTTCTAATCCAGACAATTCTGAGAGAAATTAGCGCTGTTGTCGTTTGTATTAATGAGGTCGGTCACTTAAGCTTGAGAACTGGCTACCTTCATGATCACATAGCCCAGCAAGCTGTAAAACCAGAACTTGATGTCAGAGAGAGGTCTGCGTGTGAAGCATATACCGTGCACCAGGACCTGGGAAAGACCACTTGACAAGGTGAAGTCAAGAAGCTTTCTCAATGTCGTGGGGCAGGGGCTGGTGGAGGAAGGTTCGGGAAGGTAACCTCAGAACACTAAGAACACTATGACCAGGATGAAAAGGAAGAGGGGGCATGGTTTCAGCTGGGGGCAGGGCAGGGCATGCTAAAAAAAAAAAAAAAAAAAAAAAAAAAAATCAGCAAAAAACCAGAGCCTTGAGGAAAAAGATGAGAAAACACAAAGTTGGGGGTAAGAGGAAGAGAAGCACTGGGGGTAAGAAGGTCCCCAGGAGGTCACCACAATGTCACTGTGTAATCATCAGAGTCCCTAATGAAGAGTCTACAGATGCAAGGAAAAGCTGACCCCTGTGCCCAGGGTACCATTATAGCCCTCAGAACAGGAGGAACTGAAACGCAAAGACCTGACCTATGAAGTTTCCATACTGGTGAGAAGCAGAGTCAGGATTTGAACCCAGTAGGTCTGAACAACAGCATTCCGTGTTCACTACCACTTTCTGTCAAATTGTCATTCAGAAAAAAAAAAAAAAAATGTTTGTCAACCTTGCTGGATAACTACATATCCCATTTTCTTAATTTCTTGAATTTATGATTTTGAAATCCCATTTTTAAAAAACCTGACAGGTCACATAACTGATGAAATAGCCTCCGATGTTATCCAATGCCTGTGTGTTGTCAGATACCAATAAAGTAGCTTCAACATCCACCACCCTGGTAGAACAGATTTTAACAGGAGTTAAGCACAGTGCCGTATTAGAGATATGATGCTACTTGGGAGGTGGTAAAAAAAAAAAAAAAAATCACAGGATTGCTGAAAAGAAGTGGCATGTCCATTCTGTGTGAAATCCACATCCTTTAATATACTCCTGTTTTGTAAACGGAGGTTGACAAGCAGTGAAATACAATACCAAATACCACATTAAAACAAAACCATAATGACTGTGTTTGGTTGTTGGAAGAAAATGGGGCTGTTATCGGTCAGAAATGATAAATGATACAAAGCAAAAGCCCCAAGACTCCAAACTTCAGCCATAGGCACAAATTTGAAGCAGAGAAGTGTGCCCCCCCCCCCCCATGGCCTGCTGGAGCCTCAGGATAATGAGACTGGCTTGTGGCCACCTCTGTGGGTTACCCCTGTCTCCGAACCCACAAGCATGGCCGCTGTGCCTTCTCTCCCTGCCTTGAGGCAACCTTCAATTTCAGAAAGGCACAGAATCAAACAGACAGCAATTAGTGCGGCCTAGCCTTGAAAAGAACCCGATCACTGGCATGGAGAGTCTGTCTGCAGAAAGCCAGCATTTCCTTATTTGTGGAGAGAAACAGCAGGAACAATTAAAAGTTTCAAATCAAGTGTAATTCCTTTCAAGTTGGGTTTGGTGAAATATACATAAATTTCATATCAGAGCCTTAGCTCAAGTCCTGTGCTGTTTGTTTGTTTTACAGAACACTGCTTTCATCTTTGTGGAAGATGTCATAAAAGCACATTTCAAAAATTACCATTGGCACCCAGTTTCCTATTTGATTATATTCTGGCACAAAGCCCTGCCAGTAACACAGAGGCTCTCTTTGGGCCTCTCCAATTGGAAGATAATCGCATATCCCACCTACCTTTCAACACTCCCAACCCCCACACCGCGGCGACCTGAAGCCACAAGGAATAACTCAAGTGATATAAGGAAGCCGGTGCTTTCCATTTCAGTTTACCTCGGGCGCCCCTAGAAACAGCGACACCCAGGGCACCGGGAGTCAGAAGCACCAGATACCAATTACAAGCTGGGAACTAAATACCATAATTAACAAGAGAGATACACTTTAATCTAAATTGAGTCCAAAATGTTGCTGGAGACAGAAAAAAGTAAAGTGAGACTCAGTAATTATGATAAATTGTGCCGTTTCCCCCACCTATCGAACAACAAAGGTGTCTGTGTCTTTGGGATTCCTAGTCAAACATTTTACAATTAACACTTGACTCTGAAATAAAGGTTTGACTGTAACAATAAACAAGCCAATTGTGCACTTGAACCTCAGAGCCTGATGCACACCCGTGGCCTCCACCGCACATCAATTCCAAATGCGCTCTTAAGACCAAGATTATAGAGCCTTTCCCTAGTTACCACTCTGATGAAATGTGTCTTTCATGCATATTTTTCTCACATGCAGGTTCCGTGTTTCCTTTGTTCTTTGTAGATGACTCAATGGCTAAAAAAAATAATTGGATTTCTTCCCCTTAATCGTCTTTTGAGCTTCTCCCGGAAGTCTGTTAATTTCAACAAATTTCTTTGCCGGGGCGGGGCTGAGGAGAAATCAATGCTGCATGCACTGGCCATTCACGAAGGGCAGCACACACAAAAGAGTATCATGCTAATGGGCTTGATGGCTTGTTTTTCTTTGTCTTGGTGACGATTAGTGTGTACATTTGGAGGCAGATGATACAGACAAAGCAAACACAGAAGTGTTCTGTGGTCATTTTAGAAGCTTCTGCCAAGACCAGAGAGCATTAGGATGGGGAAACAAGCTAATAGGCAAAGAGCATTATGATCCTAAAGTGTCAAGGTTAAAGCATTGCTGTAATCCTGGCTGCTTGATCCCCATAGCTTCACCCAAGAGCTTGCTCTAGACACATGCAAACGGGAGCGTAGTCTGGAGACCAATTACAAATCACCCTTCAGATGCCTTTAATCCTTTTGTTTCCATTTCTAATAAAAAAAATGAGGATTATTTTTAAGGCAGCCAAAAGAGAACATATAAACAGTTTAAATCTTCAGCTAAAAAAAAAAAAAAAAAAAAAAAAAACGCGAAAGCTTGAGAGCTGTTTCTCTCCCTCGACCTTTTAAGCCACCAACGACCTGCATGCGCTTCATGGCTCTGAGGTCGCTCACGGCGGAGCAGAGCGCGAAGACAGCGCCGACAGACGCGATCACGGAATCGTTTTGCACGTGACTGATCCAAAACCTAAAAGCAAGCTCTCACTCAAATAGCTGAGAAGGAAATTGGATGGAACAGTCTGTTACTTGTTGCCGTCTTGGGGGACAGTGATGACGGTGATGAGGTGAGTAAGGTCTGTTCCGTGCTTCCTATACACCAGGCATGCTACACGTGCCCCCAGAAGAGTACACTGTAGGGCGTACTTTTCACTGTTTCAGCGGAGACCAAATTTGCAGATAGCTTGTCCAAAGTCATTTGCTCAGAACATCCTGGACGCAGGGACATGAAACCTCAGGCGATGTATTGTGAGATTTTAGTTTAGATTATTATTATTATTATTATTATTATTATTATTATTATTATTTATTGTGAGATTTAGTTTAGAAGTTTATCTTACCATCTTTGAACCTCACAGGGGCCCAAAGACATAACCTTGAGATGATCTGGTCTCATCAGATAGGTCCCATTCTTTGTCTGCCCCTCAACGCAGCAGGAAATGCTTCCTTCCTGTGTAGTTCTCTGGTGACCTGAACTGACCAACGGCACCCCACCCTACCCTCAAACTGGGGTTCACTCTCTACCTGCTTGTAAAACAAGCTAACCTCTTCCTCCCGTGGTATATCATGCTGCTGGTACTCCAAAACTCTCCTTCCACAGTCTCTTCTAGATCTTTCTGCTCCTGAATGCAGCCTCCACATGGATGATATAGTATAATAGTGCCTTTTTCTCCTAGGCACCGAGTATATGTGAGTGGCCAAGAAGCTGCTTTTGATTTAATCTGCCTAGTGGTGGGAGTCATATGGCACCCCATCTTGTTCTAGTTAGGGAAGAAGATTCTTCTTTGACAAAATGCATAGGGAGAGGTCAGAGCAGGCGGGCAGCAAAAGCCTTGGAGAACCTTTCTGTTGCTTGTCCAGTCTCTCTGTAATCAGTCAGGAAAGAAAATAAGTGTGAAGTACTGTCAGCAAGCGGGGTCTCTTCTTAGGCAAGCTGCCTTCTTCACCCTCTCCTGTTGCTGAGTTGTAACTGTCCGATGCCAGCACCTAAGAGGCCGAGGGGCCCATAGGATAGCCCGTGCTGGTGATGCTGGTGATGCTGGTGATGCTGGTGATGCTGGTGATGCTGGTGATGCTGGTGATGCTGGTGATGCTGGTGATGCTGGTGATGCTGGTGATGCTGGTGATGCTGGTGATGCTGGTGATGCTGGTGAAAGCTGGGACTGTTGAAATTGCAGCCCGTGGCTCTGAAGCAGCCGCATCATGAAGCCAGATGCTGGTTTGAAACAAACACGGCAGATCTGGCATCAAGCTGGGAGGTCCACAGTCGCTAACAACTGTGCTCCCTCCTCCCCTCAGTCCCACACTTTTATGAGAAGGAAGAAGCCTTCAGAATGTAGCCAAATAGTCCTTACTCGATCACCTACATGGGTGACAATGGGGATTTTAGCAGCTGAGTTGGATGGCAGGTCACCTGGGCTGTGCAGCCTTGTAGAGTCACTAAGTGAGAAATGAATGGTCTAGGGTCAGGGGTGAGACAGGCATTCACTAGCTAGTTGAATGGGACAATACTTAATGTGTCTGAGCCACAGTTTCTATGACTGAATAGTGACTTACAACACTGCTAGGAAAACCGAGTCAAATAATAACTGTCAAGGACCTATTACAGAGGGGAGACACATAAACAGGAGGCAGGGGGTCCATGGACTCTTTTCAGCTTCATCCTAGGCTCTATTTAAGACTTTGTCCCTGTATAAACAGAGACTACACAACGAATCAACATTCCTGGTAACATGTGGGAGTGGTCATGTTCAATTTGGATGAATTCAAAGTCTAAAGAGAGAAGTTCTTGCCCCATAAAGGGTGTCCTCCAATATCATGACACATCTTTGTCTGAAATGAAACTTTTATTAGACTAGAAGAGGTCTTTGATTTTTTTTTTTAATTGTATTTTTTCCAGAGTTTCTTTATTTGTGCTTAGGGTTCTGCCTGTGTATTGGGGAGAGGAACTTTGGGTTTTCAATAAAAGACATAGCACATAGGAATCCCACAGTAGTGTAAGGGTACCATTTACAGTAGTAGATAGATCCTAGAGCCAGGACTACATCCTGCAGTCTCCAACCAGGAAATGCCTCTGTTTGGTTGGTTTTGAGGCGAGATATTACCGTAGAACCCTGGTATAATCAGACTCGTGATCCTCCTGCCTTGGCCTCCCAGTGCTGAAATTACAGACAAGAACCTGGGTAGAAGTCTCTGTCGGATGTAGTAGAGGAGACCATGCTTAACAGTACAGAGTCTTGGTTTGTGAGGGGTAATGAAATTTACCTGAGAAATCTTTTTTTATATTGGATATTTTATTTACGTTTCAGATGCCATCCCCTTTCCCCATTTCCCCTCCCTAGAAAACTCCTATCCCATGCCCCCTTCTCTTTTTTGCTTTTATACAATTTTTTAAATATTAATCAAAGGCTTTATAAGTTTGGTAATGCTCAATATCAATCAGAAGTGTAACCCAATACCCAACCTAGATATATCAACTATCTTTGACTGGAGGAGACACACTAACATTCATCTCCATTTTTCTCTCTCTCTCTCTCTCTCTCTCTCTCTCTCTCTCTCTCTCTCTCTCTCTCTCTCTCTCTCCCCCTCCCTCTCTTTCTCTTGTCACCTAGCTCTTCCTCTCTGTACTCCTCCCACCTTAGCTCCTCCTACATATCACCCTTCCTGTTAAAACAAAACTCTTCTCTCAAAATACAATTAGAGCATAACTATACCAATTTGTGTCAGTAAGGTACAAGATAGACCTAATACCCAGCCCATCATTTTTTTGACTAACCAGAACCTCTGTCATCTCTCCTAACTAAAAGACTTAGTTCTGAACCTGGCTTTTTTTCTTGGCTTTAGAATGAATGTCAGCTGAAAACCACCCTCTCAAATCTTTTCTCTCAAAGTAAATAGCCAGGATTGGCTATGAGACTATAAGTTTTCAATCCCATCAGAAATCCAGAATGACTGAGTTAACTGAAATGATGGGAAGCACAAAGCATAGCTTCTAAAACTTAGCCAATTTATAGAGACAGTTAAACACCTGGACAGTCCCTATACTACAAAACATTGGAGCATCTGATCTTCAGCCTTCTGGCCCAGGATCATCTGACAAACCTAGTGATGCAGAATTATTAAGGGCTGATTACTCTGTCTTGGCAGATATAATCAGTCGACTATTCTGCAAGTGTGTCCTTTTCTGGACAGTCATTTGTCTGTAGATGAAAAGAGGCAATTCTTGTCTAGTGGCTGTCTCACCACAACTGGAGTAACTCCAAAGATGCTCAATTTCTTCTTAGAATTCAATATAGGAAGCTGTCAGGAGCAGACAGGTCTCTAATCAAAGTGAACATTAATACAGAAATGTTTGTAACATCAATTCTGTGGACTTCTGATGTTTTGAAAACCAACTATTCATGTAAAGCAATCTGGACTGTTGTCTGTTAACTCCTCTCAGCTATTTCTAAATAAAATATAGAAACCACCCTAACAATAAACTCAAAGCCATGAATTTGCTATAGGCCCTTAACTCACAGGCTAACCATCTCAAATCAGTTAAAAAAAGTTAAAAGAAGGACTGGGTCTAAGCCTTGTATTCCTAAATGTGTTGTACAGGCACAATGCCTATGAGAGTAACAATATTCATCTCACTTTTATATCAATAAGAAGCTTGTACCAATGAAAACCTTAAATTTGAAATCAAAGTAAATTTTGTACCATTTAAGGAATTTTAACTTCATCTTAATAACAATTATACATATTTCTACCAATAGGTTATGGCTATGCAATAAATCTTAGCTAATCCTCCCTGTTCCACCCAAACCGTTACTTTTCCCTAGAAAGACAGAAATATTAACCAATATTAACCACCTCAGTCCCCAAGCCCAAGGAATAGGGGCACCGACTCTTCATTAACTTCTTCAAGCTGATTACGGGCATTGAGATATTAGAAGAGGGGCAGAGGGAAGAGTAAATTGATAAGCCTCTGACGCTGTGTCTTCACTGCATCCAGCTGAAATCCCAGGACATCAGAGGTTTAAGCAGGTCTGCTCAGCTTGCCTGATGGGTAGATACACCAAGGCTGTGTATTCTGCAATATACAATTCTCAAAACAAACTTTAGTATCAAGATAATTTTTTGTTTGAATTCTGGAATCTAGTCTTCTGGTGGCCTACCTCTGTCATGTCTAATCCATATAATTCTGGGAGTTTCTATGAGGGTGTGCTCCCACCATCCTCCCATTTCTGACTCCCTGCTCTCAAATTCCCCAACACTAGAGAATCCAAACTTTCAGGCACCAAGGCCCTCCACTTCCACTGATGCCTAACCCCTTACCCCATCCCCACTCCTCCAATTATTATGAGGGTGTGCTCCCACCATCCTCCCATTCCTGCCTCCCTGCTCTTGAAATTCCCCAACACTAGGGAATCCAAACTTTCAGGCACCAAGGCCCTCCACTTCCACTGATACCTGGCAAGGCCACCACCAACTACCCATACAGGTGGAGCCATGAGTCCCTCCCTTTGTGTTCTCGGGCTGGAGATTTAGAATGGCTACTCCAGCTTGTTTCTTAGGACCATTTGCTTGGAAAATTGTTTTCCAGCCTTTTACTCTAAGGTAGAATCTGTCTTTGTCACTGAGTTGGGTTTCCTGTATGCAGCAAAATGCTGGGTCCTGTTCTCATGCTCCCAACCAGGCACAAGCTGCATCAAGGAGAGGGTGGGCTTCCCCACCTCTGCTCAGGCATCAGGAGATAGATGGGGTGATTACGGCTGAGCGCCAGCAGCAGCTGGGACAGCTATCCCAAGTGAGTTGGCGGCGGCAATCACTGGTGAGCCTGCCAGAGGTCTAAGGGGTGAAGGGGTTGGCACTGAAAAAAATCCCTGACATCATCTTGGCGCTGCTGACAGGCATGCTGCCCCCTGCCATGCTAGTGGAGCTCATTTGAGCCTGGTCCTTCACAACAGTGTAGAAGTAAGGGTGCTCCATGGCCTCTCTTGCAGTGAGCTATGACTGGTGATCGTATCGCAGCAGCTTGTCCAGAAAATCCAAGGCCTCAGGGCTGACAAGGTGCTGGTTTTCACTGTGGACAAAGCGTTCCCATCGCTTATGGGAGTGTCTGCCCAAGATACCGTTGAAATGTGGATCTAATTCAATGTTGTACTTGTTAACATAGTCATGTAAATCTTCTGTTCCCAGAACCTTGGCTATCCTCACCAACTGATCATAATTTTCATGTCCATGGAAAAATGGCTCCTTCAGGAAGATCATGCTTGCCAGCACACCACCCAGGCTCCACATATACAAACTATAACCGTGCATCTGATAATCTACAAGTAGTTCTGGACCTTTGAAATATCGGGAAGCAACTCAGACATTCTACTCTTGGCCAAGATGGTAAAACTCAGCTAAACCCCTTACCTGCAAAATCTTGACTATGCTTTCCCAGTTAGTTCATCAAGGTAGGGGAGACACTATCAGGGTGACACGTTTGCACAGCTAAATTATTATCTGCACCTGGGTTGACCCATAAATTTGGATGGAAAAACAAACTCCAACTAGTTCAAGCAGAGAAAAAGGGTCAGAGATCAGAGTAAGAAGCAAAGTGTGGAAGAAATGTATCTTATCAAGAGAGTCTTTGAAACGTTGAACCAGGTACTGTATATTCTAAAGGACGTGGCCTCAGAATTAAAGATACAGATACATATCAAATTAGAATTAGTCAGATTAGATCAAATTCTACTGTGTAACAAAGGAATCTTCACAACTTGGGTCATTCATTTTCTTACTCACACAGAGCCTGTTGCTAGATGAGAGAAAGAAGGAAGGCCGGGATGCTCCATGTTTTGTGTCAGCTTAAGCAGTCTAAAGGGATGCTTGGATGCTTGGTAAACATTTCTGGAGCATTGTATGAAGATGTTTTCAAAACGGAATAGCTTTAGGATTCATAAACTAGGTAAAGCAGATGCCCACTCCCAACCCCTGATCTAAATGTCCTTGAGTCTCACCCAATCTATTGAAGGCCCACATAGAACAGAAGAGGGGACAAATTTGCTCTCTAAATGGGCCATGGTATCTACCTTCTGTAGTTCTAGAAATTGCTGGTTTTCAGCCTTTTACAGGAAGATATACATTATCCCAATCTTGACCCTAAGGTCATTATACTCAGAGTAAAACTTATACCTTCATATCTATATCTTTATATCAGCTATGCCCACATCATGTCTGTCTGTCTGTCTGTCTGTCTGTCTCCTCCTGTCACTTCTTTTCTCTGGTCAACTCTCACTAATACAAAGGCACTCTGGTTTTTAAATTTTTAACTTGGTCACGATGGTTGTTTATGTACATGGTCACACCCCCCAGCCCAACTCTACAAAAGTCTGGGAATTAGAAGCATATGAATATTCAGTGAATGCTAAATAAAGGGAAATGTAAATACACAAACAAGAAAAATGAAAATGCTAAGGAATAGTGGGCTAGGAAAGCAGCCCCCAGACCTGCCCTCGCCACCATGCCATTACTGGGTGATCTACAACTGACTTTAATCTTACTTCATAAACAGTACTTTTCCTAATTATAAAGTGATGCATTCGAACATTTATGGGAAAAAAAGAATAAAAAGGAAACTTTAAAAATCAAATGTATAATTCCACATATCCCTGATATAATTACAGTACATTTATTTACTTTCTCTTGTACCTTAAATTTCATGTTTTAGAACTAGACATTTTTTATGCCCCTTGGCTATGAACTCCGTAGCAAAGCTTCTTTTAACTCTTCCTTCCTCATAAGTCTCAGGGGACCCAGAGTCCTCCCGGTGGGAGAAAGAGGTGGGAGGAGGTCAGTGTCTATAAGACACAGTGTTGTTGAGCCATGCTTGGCAGAACAGAGCTCTGGGCTACAATTAATGACGCATTCAGGGGAAGGGCCATCTGCTAATAAAAGAGAAATGCACACACACACACACACACACACACACACACACACACACACTGGGGCTTTTCAGGGGACCATGGGACAAGAAAATCAGAGTGATCTATAGAGAGCCAAGGTGACCAAGACTGTAACAAAGTTCAGCAGAGGCAAATAAGCTTTCCACAGCCTGACCAGTGAGATGCCCCAAAAGGTAATACCAGGGATTAGGAGGTCTTCCACACAAAGGAGGTGCTCTCAAGCTCAATGGGCTGGGGTGTCTGCCGGATGGCATATGCTTTCACTATTCCAGGAAATGAAAATGGACTTTTGGTGAAAGACCAAAAAAAAAAAAAAAAAAAAAGCTTTGTAAGAATAAAGACAGGATAGTGAATACAAAGGCCTAGGGTTTGGAGTTGGGGGAGGGAAACAGGGAGCGCAAGGAAGGGACTGTTTAATGTTTGCTGAGCAAAATTAAATGCTTTAAACCTGTGCCAAGCTAATTTAGTAATAGGAGGCTTTGTGCTTGTAACTCACGTAATCTCTCTGTTGCCTGTACTTTGAGATTCCTCGCATTGTCGCATGAACAGTTTGTGCACCTGAACTGATCGTATGCTCTTGTTCAGTGGCTGCAGGGTGGAAGGGTGTGACTGGGGAAGAGAATGGGGAGAGGTCAGAAGTCCACGGATCAGCCTGCTTGAAAAGCACGTCCGCATTTAGAGAGAAGCAGTGAAGGTTGGCTGTTGCTTCCTGCTAGGAGATTGCTCCAAAGAACTTCATCTTACCACGCCCCCCCTGTTAAAGATGCCCTGCTCCGAGGACATGGCTTTATCTTGCTTTGAGTGGCCTCTGAAAGCACACTGGAGTATCATGGGTAGGAATACATTTTTCTGAAGCAGCAGAGGACAAGTGTGGTCCTGCCACCACTGTGAAACTTCAGATGGTCTCCAGAAACTCAACTTATCGCAGCTATCAGGAGGAGACAATGGAATTCCAAAGGAATTACAGTCTTCATTGCAAATCTGGATAAGAAGAGAGATAATGCCGCCATCTTGTCCATTTAAACTTAAGTAGGCTGAACGCTGAACGCGAGCAAAGAATCGAAGTAAGGAAACTTAGGTCCATGGGACCTAGCAAGTAACAGGAGCAAACACGTTGGGGCAAAGTCATCAGACACTAAATACTTTGCAGTGCAATTCAAGAAGCTGGATGTAGTGGTGCACACCTTTAATCCCAGTACTCAGCAGGCAGAGGCAGGGAGATCTCACTGAGTCTGAGGCCAGCCTGGTCGACATAATGAGTTCCAGGACAGCCAGGGCTATATAGTGAGACCCTGTCTCAATCAATCAATCAGTCAGTCAATTAATCAGTCAATCAGTTTTAATGTCTGCAGCCAGTCAGAAACAATGAATGGCTGTAACTATGTAGTTGAGCTGATTCTTTGCCAGCCACTGTCCTACCTATTCTGTCTTCTACACCCCAGGGCCACTGAAATCCTCTTAAGCTAATAAAAATATATGTGTATCCCTATGGATAATTAAGTGCCAAGCTATATAGTCTTTTCGCTTATATTCTCTTTGTCCTGTACTTTGTGTGTGTGTGTGTGTGTGTGTGTGTGTGTGTGTGTGTGTATCTGTAAATTTTGCATATGTAAAGTATCTTTAAGAGTCAGTTTGTTTGTTTAGGAAAGAAATCAACATTAATCTGGCCAAACTCTTTCCTTCTATGCTGCAGAATATCTCGGCTCCTGCCTCACAATACCTGCCCCCTTTGGAACACTCTACCCGTACTCATCCTCTGAGTTTATTTTAAATAATGCTTACTTGCTTTTAGCAGCTGTAATAAGTCATAACACACAATTAAGTGCTTATCACTGCTTAATTAAAGAGTCATCTTTTCCATTTCACCAGATCCTGCCCAGCTTCTAGCTTGATCTGGTACTTAGAGCTCAGAGCAAAAAATAATTCATGACTACCGATGCATGACCAGCCATTCATGAGCTACTCCATGGCTCAGAAGCCACCTCCGCTCGTCTCATGGCCCGGACTCGTGTCACATGGCTTTCTCATCTTGTTCACTTTGAGCCATTATCTTTTTCCCTGACTCTTTCAAAGGTACATTCATTTCTACAGAAACAAGAATGCCACTTCTTTGGGAAAAGCATAACTTTTTCCTGAACAAAATGTAGTAAGTGAGAAAGGCTATGATACTATGAAATGGATCTTTGATGAGTTTGCAAATCCATAAATCTCCCAGATAGTTATTGTGATACTAATTTAAAACTGGTTTAACAACATATATTCATATTTAGTCAGTGCTTAGATTTTGGATTTTTTTTAAACTCACACATATGTGTGTGTCACAGATGGCTGTATATGTCATAATGTGTGCGGGTGCCCACAAAGGCCAGAAGAGGACATTAGATGCCCTGAGCTGGAGTTACAGGCTGTTGTAAGCTATCCAGCATGGGTACAAGGAACCAAATTAAGGACCTCTGCAAGAGCAGCAAGTGTCCTTAACAGCTAAGCCATCTCTCTGGTCCCTCAGTTCTTAATTATTTTATGTGATTCTGGACAAATGCTACCTATGTTAAAAAGAAAATCCTGGATCTGTAAGGGTGCCATTTGGCAGCATTTTCATCCCCAGGACCCATGTAGAAGCTGGTGGGGTAGGGGGAGGTGGCCTACCACCACTGTAATGGTGTAAACTGTAATCCCACCACTTGGAAGACAGAGACAGGGGATCCCAGCTGAGAAGGCAGGCTACACTTCTTAGAAGCTCTGGGTTCGATTAAGAGACTCTTTCAAAAGCATAAAGTAGATGGCAACAAACTAAAATTCCTGATGTCAACCTTGGGCTTATACACACAGAGACACACATTATTATATCTCAATACACAGAAACACGTGCACACACACATACACAACTAAAAAATAATTCTTATAGAAATTTATTAATACATTTAATTATTTTTGAAAAACAGCTGAACTTTAAAAAAAAAAATTTACAGTACAATGCAAAGGCTGGTTTTCTGGCCTAGGGCGCTTGTTCCATTAGCACTTGGCCTTTTTTTTTTTTTTTTAAGCCTCAAGTCGATGCCTTTCAGAGATGAGAGTCACTGAAGTCATTAAAGTAAGAGGTGCACTGATCAAATGTCCTCTCTGGGATTTGTAAACAAAAAGAAATTGATGCTTCCCATCTAATATCTCACAGTACTAGGATCTAGGCTGTCAATGGGCCCCGCAGGAAACACATTCGCATTCATCGGTATGAAGGGAAAGACCCTGGCTTCTCTATTGTGTGCACCCCTAGGCTGCCGATCACTTGGGAGGGTTGCTACTTAGTCAAATATTTCCCAGGTTCTCACCTACATGGCAGGTACCACTCAGGTTGCTGAAGCTGTAAGTATCAGGTCAGTACTCCAAACCCAATGGAGTTTCCACCCAGCTGTATAGAAGCAAAATGCAGAGATGAAAACATGTGATGTGTTGAAAGGTGATAACCACTGTGCCTGGAAACAACCTAGGGGTGGTGGAGAGCATTGCAGCCCAGGCAACGGCCACTGATAGGAGCATCCAGGCAGTTAGCTCCGTTCTATCAGACACTTCTGGGGTTAGGAAGCCAGTAGGCACTGGCAGGAGCATTAGAGTGGTTAGCTCTGTTATATAATACACTTCTGGGTTGGGAAGCCACCAAGACTTCTCTCTAGAGGGACTTCAGGGGATATATTCAAGCAAGATTCGCCAAATCTCTTTTGAATAATCATATAAATTGATCACTTTCTCGAGTTTTGACACCATAGTATTTAGCTTAATTACTACTGCAGTATAGGTAAGCTGAAGACAGTCTTTATTGAAGTTTCTGTGTAGTGTGGGCTATTCAATCATTTAACAATTACTTATTGAGTTGTTACTATGAAATGGCCATGCTTATAATATATTGGTAAGGGTGCATTTGGTTGCTTATAGAAATAAAGAGAGCTCAGAATTGGTTAATAATAAAGCAACTGTTTTGGCTCAAGTAGTTGAAAAGTATATAGTTGGGGCCAGCTTCTTCTGGGCTTCAAAAAGGTTCCATGTCACACCTGGAAGAAGTCTCCTGTTATTCTCCCTCCATCCCCCCTCCCTGATTCTCTATGGTTCCTGCATCATCCCTTACTGGCCCCATGATGTTGCAAGTAGCATCCAGACAGAGCATCTTTGTCCGGTCTCTTCCCCTGACATTTTGAGATTCACCATGACTAACATCACTTGGCATCACCTGCACACATTTGAGTCAATAGTGTGACCAAAAGCAACACTGCCATAATTGAGCTGGCCCAGGTCATGTGTGTCGACCTCAGGACCAGGATGCCATTCTCTCTGGAACTGTGAAATCTGCAAGTGGTAATGAGTCCTCCTGAGGCTCAAGAATTTGTGGCTGGATGCCAAGCATATAATGCCACTATACTGTACCTCATTCAGGATTTAAAGACGAATAGGGTTGCCATGGTTCTTTAAATATTTTTTTCCACTTTTCCAAAAATTTAAACTACTTAACCAAAAGGAAATAAATTTCTGAATAGAGTATATTTAATAAATATAGATACAAATGTATGCAGGTGATGTGTCTTTCTTTCTAGAATTTAGGGTGCATATACAATTAGCTACAATGGGTGAGTACAAGATGAATTTAGCTTTCATTTTGAACATTAAAATTATCTTTGAATTGCCTATAGCTTGTGCTGTGTGGTGTGAGAAAGAAATGGACCTTTAAGGTACCACCTGTTCCCACTCTAGACTAAGACAGGAAGGCCAGTTTTAGCTAGGGAGACTCAGGGGGATTGACTCTTAGCATCAGAAAACAACCTTCTCTCTCTCTCTCTCTCTCTCTCTCTCTCTCTCTCTCTCTCTCTCTCTCTCCCTCTCTCTCTCTCTCTCTCTGTGTGAACATGTGTGCATGGGATCCATGTTTGTGGAGGCCAGAGGACAACCTCAGGGGTCACTTGTAGAAATGACATACATCTTCTTTGAGACAGGGTCTCCCACTGACCTGGAGTTCTGGAGTTCACCAATTCAGCTAAACTGGCTGGGAGTGAGCCCCAAGGATTCTCCTGTCCCTGCCTTCCCAGTTTTGGGAATAAAAGAACATGCCACCAAGCCTGGCATCTTTATGTCAGTGCTAAGTATTGAACTGGGTTCCTCATTCTTGTGGAACAGCTGTTTTACAGAATAGACGATCTCCTTCTTCTCTGTACTGGGCTCTAGTTAACTAGAAAGACAGGCATTGGGGCTGGCTGAAATTACATGATGGACCAAGGGGAAAAAAAAAAACAAAGAAACTCTATTTTTACAGCTGCCAATCAGTAGTATTATCCTTGCCGAGAGAAGTCCGATCCCTAGGGTTATAGCCAAACTGGGAACACCCAGGACAGTTGAACAGAGGAGTAGCTGGCCAGAAACAAGTCACCAACCAAGCATAATCACACATGACAGCAGAGACAGAGAAACTGCAGAAAATGGCTGCACCGGATGATGAAACCGGGGACACCAGTCACAATCCTATGGAAAATCTCAGAACATTGCAAGGAGCTACATTTCAACATACCCTCGGTGTTAAGTGGGGTGACATTGCCTTCAGTGGCCACACAACAAATACAGAAGGAGTAACTTGGATTAACACAACTATTACTTTTATTGTTATTTAAGAAAGTGAACCTCAAAACCCACAGTTGGTTGCTCAAACTAAGGAAAATAAAGTAAAATTAAAAAAAAAAAGTATCTCCTGCTACTCCATAAATAATCATCACCCATGTAAAACTAAACAGGAAATGAAAAAGCTGGGTTCATCCCTGGAGGGAGGCCAAGGATGTGCACTGTCAGAGCTGCCGTTGCAACATGGGTCATTGACTCACAGCCAGGTGCCCCAGTTGCTTACCAGGCCCTGGGGATGGAAAATAAGCTTCAGTTCCTGACTGGGCTCTGACTGCTCCTACTTAACTAGCTGAATGGAATCCATGTAGGAAGCAAGCTATTGTCTCTGAGCAACACATTCCAAGCGCCCTATCTGATGTCTGCTTTCGTCTTATGTCATGTTTTTGAAGCAAAACATTGTGTTAGTGGGAGTCTGTTCCTGCTACATGATGGGCCAATTTTTTCCTCCTACGGGTACGCTGCTTCACTTTGATTAATCGGTGAGTAGACTTGTGGGAAACACCATACAGATTTGATAAACCTGCCTTCCTTTCTAGCTCCTCTCCAAATAATAATAGCAGTTGCTGGGTATTGTGTAGTTATGTATGTGCCAGATCCTGCCCTAAGCCTTTGACATGAGTTATCTTGTTTCATCTTCTACTCGACCTAGAAGCTAAGTACTGTGATCCTTACCTTCAAATGAAGAGTTGCACCTCAGAGTTCAAGTGACTTTTCTGTCACTAAGAGATGTTTGTCTTGCCGCCTTTGTAACTAAAATTCTGCAAGACTGAAACTACTACATTGCACTTCCTAGGAGGCTGTCCTCGCAGAATTCCTAATGTTTTGTCCTTTGGTCCTAACACATAATAAATCCCTCCCATCGCTGCCCACTCAGGATGAAGGGCAGTCTGTGCTGACAGCCAGCTACTTGTCATTCCTCGTGGTGCCATGCAGAGTCTCAGTGGTTCTATCTGAACCCCAGGTTTAGGTATCTGCCACCCGAGGACTCGAGTCTCTCACACTGGACAGCAAGTCATTTGTTCAATGTCTCCTTCGCTGTTGTTCTTGGATCTGGACATTATATTTGGCTGATGGCTTTGAGAGCCCTGAGTGCCTTCGTTATCTCAGCTCTTAGCAAAGCATTCTGACTGCCCACCCAGAGAATTCTTGGCTCCTGGAGATGTCTTAGAATGTCCGGAAAGGGCAAGCTCCGTCATGGATGGTATCCTGTGTGGCGTTAAACACCTCATTGGAGGATTGTTTTGGTTAGCAGATTTTGCACTAGGTCTTATTCTTTCTCCACAGGCTTCCATGTAAGGGCATTCGCCATCAGCTTATATGCTACCTGCTCATTTTAAATCTTACTGTCCAATTATGTGTGACGTAACGTTTATCACTTCAGAGAAGAGTACATGCTTCCTTGAAATTTTTGTATCCAACTCAAAGGATTGAGGTGGGTTGTTTTGAAGTCATGAAAACGGAGTCACAGTTCAATTTTTAAAAAGTAATGAACAATGAACTCTTCTAAGTGTGTCTGTATCCATGTGAATAGAAAAAAGGGAGTGGAATTGTTTTAAATACTGAGTCTAGTGTGCTGTCCCTACATGGTTTCTCTAGAGGATTGTGCTCCTGTTTCTATTAACCATCCTGCTAATCACTGCAAGCAGAAACAGACCTCCAGATGTGTGACCGACAAGCCATTAGCTTCTGGATATCATCTTTAAACATCTGTGTGTTTTGAAGTTGAATTTTGCTGGGTGTTTACTTTGGTATCAAACCTTCCACCCTTGACCTCATTTTTAAAAACTTAATTCTATCCCCCAAAGTCAGTGGGGGTTTCCTTCCTTGGACCACAGTGAACACTGTTTAAAATAGATGTATATTTAAAAACAGCAGTGTTTGCCATCTGGTAATGTGGCTAATTAGGGGTCTAAAACTCCCTCCCGTTAGGGAGCTACTAATGTTCATGAATATATTAGTCCAAGGGTGACCAAGAGTTTCAAGGTAGGACTGAGAAGGGGTGGGGACACAATGCTATGGTACTGGACTCAAGATGGGTGTACCCATGGCTTTGCTTTAAACATCAAAATTGTACATAAGTGTTGGGTTGGGTGGCACCTGGCAATGCCATCTACTCAGGAACAGGATTGCTGGTGAAGGCCTAGGTGAACTACCTTGTCTCAAAAACAAACAAACAAACAAAACCCAAACAAACAAAGGGGGCCCGCACATAGGCAGTCAGCAGTCAGATCACACAGAAAATAAAAGTTGCATATAATTGTTTTTTTTCTGGAATAGTTTAGAAAATTACAGGCTATCTTTTACAGATCTACCATGTATGGACGAAATGGTCATTGTACAACTGGCTTTTAATTTTGTATAGGCAAATTATGAATCTATTTAACAAATATGTGGGGAGAACGCATGTGTACCAAGTTCTGTGCAAAGCTGTGAAAGGAAGAGAAGAGGTCTTCGCACTTGTGGAACTTAGACCTGCATAGATCAGGGAGTTAGGCAATTTGTAGGTACACAGGACTGCTGAGCCCTTAAAACTGTCTAGACCAAGTGGAAATGTACTATACAAATAAAGTAAATGCTGAATCTATAATATATAGGATGAAAAAATAAACATCTAATGAATATTTTTACACTGATCAAATGTCAAAATAATATTTTAAACATTAGATCAAATACTTTAGCATTGTGCATTTTTATTTCCTTTTTTTAATGAGTATACTTCCGAGATAGGACTGACCATGCTTTTGTTTTGAGGAATGTGGATTCTTCAGCTTTGGATTAGTAAAGCAATGGAATGCTTTGAGTGGTGCTTACTGGGTCAAACTAGTAGCAACATGGAAGACACTGGTACTGGGGGCAATTTGAACTTTGGGCACCTGACTCAGCAAATGTCAGAGGAGAAGAATTTTAGTCTGTTGCCTAGAGATTGTTCTTGTGAAATTTTGGTGAAGAATGTGGCTGGTTTTTTTGACCTTGTCTGAAGAGTCTGTTTGAGGCAATGGTGAAGAGATCCAGATTAATGGCATTGAGAAAGGAAGTCTCAGAAAAGCCTAGCATAGACTCTGTCCTGTGGTTCACTCTCATGAAGAGTGTTTTGATCAAGCATAGCAATTGAGGAAAGAAAAATACAAAATGTATGGTTCAACAATTTAAAGGGGCACCAACCAGTAAGTGGAATGGAGCTAAATCTTGTATACAAGGAAATAAACAGATTAAGGGAGTGGTGACCTCCTGGCACGATCCCAATTACCTAAGCTTATTGATCATGCATTTGCAGTTGAACAAAGGATAGTTACATCATATAAGGCATTATTATGATCTGGTTTTTTTTTATTTGGACATTAGAAGATATGATTGTGTGTCAAATTCAATGGACTGTGTTGGCTATTCTCGGTTGTCAACCTGACTATGTCTGGAATGAACTACCACCCAGAATTTATAAAGATCTTGTGAAAGGGAATTAAAGAAAAGCTTAAGTCCAGGTATGGTGGTGGGGTACATGCCTTTAGTTCCAGTAGACAAAGGCAAGTAGATCTCTGAGTTCAAGGCCAGCCTGGTACAGAGCACACTCCAGGTAATGAAAGGTTTCAGTATAGGTGTAGTGGTACATGCCTTTAATTCCAGCAGTTAGGAGATAGTGGCATGCAGATGCCTGAGTTCAAAGTCAGAATACAGAGCAAGTTCTAGGACAGCCAAGCTTAGGCATTAAAGGAAATCATCGAAAACGGAAAACTGGAGAAGACGTAATAGAACAGGGAGGCCATGTTCTAGGCCCAGCAGCAGAACTTGGCGGCTTCATCTCTGGGTTTAGAATCAAGAATAGAAAGGGCTACTGGAACAAGTGATGCTGGTTAGCTGGGCCTAAGAAATTAGTGGGTGATTAAGAAGAGACCAGCATTATTGAGGTGAAAGCTTCTGGAAAGTATTTTTTTGAGAGCACAAAGAAGCCGTGTTTCAGAGATAGACCCTGTGCTGCCAGCTGGACTTGGTAATATGTAAGAATCACCCAGGAGGTACTGGTTTTGAAGGCATGAAGGGGTCATGGAAAGCAGCTGAGGCTAGGTGAAGGTGCAGTCTCAATTGCAATTGATGGCCCAAGACTGAAGGAGTCATGCAAAGAAGTTGAGGCTTGGCACCATGAAGACAGCCCTTGAGAGGCTGTCGGTGAAGGTGCAGCCTAGTTGCGGTGGATGGCCACTGTGTATTGGAGATGCCAGAACCACGAGGTGACCACCAAGAACAGCAGCAGCAATGGAGTGAAGTCAGCCAGAGCCGAGAGAGCTACAGAGGGGAGAGCTGTGGAAGTGACCCCAAGCCCTTTGGAGGAGCCCAGAAGTGTAGACAACGGAACCAACAGCTGTGAAGCTGAAGTTGTCTTGGAGACCCCAAGATGTTAGAGATGCCAGAGCCTTGGGATACCTGTCAAGGAAAGATGCTGACAGAGAGCAGAACCAGCGCAAGAAGAAGAATTATCTTGAAGTCAACAGAGCTGAAAGAATTTGGACGTCAGACATGGACATGCAGAGTTTAGAGTTTTTCCAGCTGCTTTTTTGGTCTTGCTTTGGTCAAGTATTTCCTCACTGTGATGTTTTTGGAATAGTAATGTATATCCTGTGATATTGGAAGCATGTGATCTGCTTTTAGATTTTTTATTTTATAGATTACAGTTAGGAGATTGGATGAATTTCAGAAGAGGTGTTGACCTTTGGACTTTTAAATGTTGTTGAGGCTGTGGTAGACTATGAGGACTTTTGAAGTTTGACTAAATGCATTTTGCATTGTTATGGCTACAAACCTACTGGGGACCAGGAAGTGGAACATGATGTAGGTGGAGGTGTCGTTTCCTCAGTTGGCTCTTGTGTCAATAAAGATGGCAGAAGCCAATCACTGGGTGAAGAAAAAGGGTGGGATTTCCGGGTCCCAGGAGGAAGAGGAGGGGACGAGATAAAGAGGGTTTTTTTGTCTTGTTTTTGTTTTTGTTTTGTTTAGTTTTGTTGTTTTTTGTTTTTTTTCCCAGCCAGGCTTTGGGCAGAGAAGCATGTACAGCCATGGAAGGCCTGGGGGTGACTAGAATGGGTAACGGAGGAATTCTAACATAGGCTAGCTGATGAATTTAGGGCAATAGATTCTGTTCCCAGCAGTTGTGTTATCTGGCTAGTTTTAAAGTGTTAGAACTGTTCCATCTGCAGCAACTCAGGTGGCAGAAGAGAAGGCACAGCTGTGGAAGGCATTGGAGAGGCTGGCTGTGGGGTGGTTGGCCAGCGGAGAGAGGGGTCTCAGTTCCTGGTGTTCATGGGAAAGGCGTTAGAGATGGCAGCTTGGCGGAGCTGAGTGATACGGGGTGGCTTAGTGAAGCTAGTCACGGGGGCTGAGTAAGACAGCCGTTGATCAGTAAGACAGGCTGATCTCAGAGCACAGCGCAGGACGCAGCACCAGTCAAGGAGCAAGTACAGTTTATTAAAATAACAGATAACACATGATTGTTTGAATAAGAACAGCCCCCATAGATTCGTGTGTTTGAATACTTGGCCATATGGTATGACACTCTTAGGAGGTGTGGCCTTAATGGGAAAGCATGTCACTGTGTATGTGGGCTTTGAAGCTGTCTACGCTCAGGCTCTACCCAGTGTGGAAGACAATCTCCTCCTGGCTGCCTTTAGATCAAGATCCTCCAGCACCAAGTCTCCCTTCACGATGCCATGCTTTTTACCATTATGATAATGGACTGAATCTCTGAACCTGTAAGCCAGCCCCAATTAAATGTTTGCCATTATATGAATTGCCTTCATCATGGTGTCTCTGCACAGCAATAGAACTGTAGCTAAGACCCTAATCAAGCCGGATGGCCTAAATTCCATGCGTGTGAATGCATGTGTTTATTTAGTTTCATGAAAATAATTAAATTTGCCTGAGTACTTGATAATGCATCTTCAGTCTTTTCAAAGTTGGTTTATATTTTGTATTTAATGTTGAGAATGCTACTGTGCATAAATGTCAGAAGTCTATTTGGGGCCATTTCAGAAATTGTTGGAAATTCTGGACAAATTCTAAGCCAAAATTTGTTGAATGACTTGTTTGTGAAACCCCCCAGCAACAAAACATATGGTAATTTTCAAAAACCCAAACATCCCAATACACTACAACTCAAAGATATCCTAAATCAATACTTATGTGCTCTGGAATGATGGTAGGAAAATATCAAAAGATTTGGTTTTCATAATTAAACCATTATGTTTCCTTAAGGGCAGAAAACTGTATATTCAGTGAAAACAATACAATTCCCAGCACACAACACACAATAATAGGGAAACTGAGATGAGGCTTTTTTTTTTTTTTTTTTTTTTTTTTTTTTTTTTTTTTTTTTTGCGAGCATTTGTCAGCTCTGCATGTTTTAGTGTCAGCTCTGCACTCATCACAAGAGGTCACATTATGTGTCTGACAACATGATGTGGGTGAGTGCCACCAGGAACACCTCAGTTCCATACTTGATTTCTAGTTAAGTTTGGGTGTTTATAATTCAGAAACCTCTTATTGTTGCCATTTTTTTTTTTAACCATCTCTTTATAACGTTAGGAGCCTCACTTCAGGATATGATCCACAGTTTGAGAACCTGGAACTCAGACTGGGGTTTCTCGAGCCTCCCTGTACTCATAATTGTCTCAGAAGCTTTAAAGATACAGATTTTTGCCAGGCATAATGATACACATATGTATATGCAGTACATGGGAGGCTGAAGGATCATGGATTTGAGGCCGGTCTATATTACTGAGTTAAGACCCTGCAGAACAGGCTAGAGAGATGGCTCAGAGGTTAAGAGCATCAGCTTCTTCCAGAGGTCCTAAGTTCAATTCCCAGCACCCACATGGTGGCTCATAACCATCTGTAATGAGTTCTGTCGCCCTCTTCTGGCCTGCAGCTGTGCATGCAGATAGAGCACTCATATACATTTAAAAAAAAAAGAAAGAAAGAAAGAAAAAAAGAAAGAAAGAAAGAAAAGAAAAAAAAAAAAAGAAAGATCCTATAGAGCAGTGGTTCTCAACAGTCCTAACGCTGAGACCCTTTAGTATAGTTCCTTACGTTGTGGCGACCCCCAACCATAAAGCTATTTTCATCTCTACTTTATAACTATAGTTTTGCTACAGTTAGGAATAGGTTTGTCGATAGGGTTGCGACCCACAGGTTGAGAACCACCGTTGTAAAAAAGCCAGCTGTTGATTCCCAGCCTCCAAGATTCTTGCATGGACATTTGTTACTTATTTTCTCCGCGGAGACAGCAGCATTCCGTGATTGCACTGCAGAAACACTATCGGACACTCCCCTGCTCCAGCTGCCTTAGAGATTTCTGTCTAGCCAGTACCTTGATGTCTAATTTCTATAGGGTGATTTTCAGGTACTTTTTCTCATTTGCTTACTGGATACAGGAATATCATCATGTTGCCCAGGCTGGCCTCAAATCCCTGACTGACATGATTCTCCAGCTTTAGCATCCCGAATAGCCAGGACTGCAGACCTACCGCCACTAAACCCACTGACAACGGCTTTAAAGGAATTCTCTAATGTCTTCCTGGGAGAAGCCAGCCACATTGAAAACACTTGAGTAGCCCTATAAATAGGCCCAACTGTGGGGACCTGAGGCCTTCTGCCAACAACCAGCAGGAATTTACCAGGAATCTAAAGAAACTCCTTGGACGGGGACCATTCTTGGAAATATGTCACCTTTGGATTCCTGACCTAGAAAGACTACAGTGTTCTTGTAGATTGCTAAGGTTTAGACTAACTCTTATGAAAAAATATGTACTTGACTTCACAGTATCCCTGAGCTCCTGTGTCCAAACCATTTCTTCACCAAGCCTACCCCACCATGGTGAGCATGACAGCGGACCGGAGCCATTCTCGAGAGCACAGTCTAGCTTTCTGTTTCACAGTGAGAGCAGTACCCAAACATAGTCTGTGGCCACGATGAGCCTTTCCTGAGGCGGGCGTACAGAGAGTTGCCTGGGTGCTTCTACCCAGCATCACTGGACTCCAGCTCTGATGCCTCGTGGGTGCTCACTCAGCATGGCCCTGTGTGAAACCGAACAAGAACAATTCTCTGACTTTTACTACAGAAGTTAAGTTAGGCGTGTCCCTCCTCCCCCTGGGCCCCAATCTGTTTCCACTCTCCTGGCCCTCCACCAGTTTACCTTCAACTACGGATGCTTAGGAATATAAAAATCACGTCCACGCATGCGGGTTCCTGCTGCTCCTGACCACAGTCTCCCTTTCCTGAAGACCCCTCTGGGTTTTTCGTCTTGTTTTTACGCACTTCCTCGGACTGACTTACCCTGATTTCTGGCAATTTATACACTCCGATTCCCTTTGCCTCCCACTCGCAATCCCTCCTCTCAAATCCCCGTATCACACGGCACATGCGCAATCCTCTGCTACAAATTACTGAAGTGCAGTTTGTCCCTGAAGGAAGCAATAGGAAGTGTCCCACCAGCCTAATAAAACGCAGAAGAAAAAAAAATGTCATAGATAGATAAATAATCTCAAGAAATTTTGCTCTGCTTGGCTTGGCAGTAGTATCTACAGCAAAGTAATTTCTTCAGTTTGAAGTTAAGATTTGTAAACGCCCTAGTGGACTCTCCCCCAGGTTTAGTCTAAATGAACACCTATGTATCTACATAGCTTCACGCATTTTTTTTCCAATGTGGAAGTGGATAACAAAATGACTTTATTCCTAAAGGGTTTCTCCGACCCCTCCCCCACCCCCCACCATGTTTTTGCCTGGCCTGAAATCTAAAACAGAGCGATTAAGTGCAGACTCCTGTTCTGACAAGGACATATTTAGCTAGTTCAGGCTAGTTAGGCTGTGTTAAGAGTCCAAAGGTTTTAATCAGAAAGAAACGCGAGGCCTTGTCTTGTTGTCACAAGTGCCACCTGTTGTTAGCAGTAAGCAATCCATGACTTGTAAAGTATCACAGCTTTGTACAAACAACTCCAGTTCCCTGCTCTAGAAATACACAAGTTCAAATGTAACAGTCTCCAACTCTAAGCCCTGGGTGTGTGCCATGCTGCCGAAGGTAACTCGCATTTCTCCCCTTCGAGACCCCTTCACCCCTCCCCCCAACCGCCCCATCCTCTCTTCACCTGGAACAGACAATCCGTGTATTTCAAAGAGTTCCTTATTATTGAACTGAATACTGGAAACTCACCAGTTTACATTTTAGGCTACTGGGCCTCGCTCCTTCTGCTGACAGACAAAGGAGAAGGCCACTAACGATGTTTACCCACCTAGGCTCATGTTTGTCTAATGTTTAAACGGGGTTTTGTTATCATTAGACATTCCTGAACAATCGTTCTCAGAACATCAAGCACACAGAGCAGGGAACCAAAAGATTAGGTCCTGGGATGGGGGAGGGGAGCTGAAAGGCGTCAAACGAGGCCTCCCTGCTGCTTAGCACCATCTAGTGGCGGCTGCTAGTGCGACTTTTCGGAATGAGAGCTCCCAGAGGACTTAATAAAATCCAAAGGATGTTTTCCTCCATCCTGGTGGATGACGTGCGGCCTCACGCTGTTCACCTTGTGCGTACCGCACATCCGTACATTTTGAATTATACACAACAAATATCTCACCTTACTATTTAATAAATCCTCCTTTTGTCTGGGTACTGGGATATTTTACCCCTTAATCCCTGGACTTGTAGGCAGTGAAGGCAGATGGTTTTAATATTATCAAAGCAAGCAGTGCTAGGAAATGCTCACGGGGAATATGCCTAATTAGATGCTTGCCGCCAACCCTGACAACTGTAGCCGAATCTCCAGAATCCACATGATGGAAGGAGAGAACTGACTTCCACAAGTTGTCCTCTGACCTCCATTCATGCATTCATGCGCTCCTGTCTCTCTCTCTCTCTCTCTCTCTCTCTCTCTCTCTCTCTCTCTCTCACACACACACACACACACACACACACATTAATTTTAAGGGAAAATTTAAACCCTGTAACATTTCATTTTAATTTAAAAAATTACTGAAGAAAATGAGACTCTTATACAAGGCTGGAGTTAATTTTGGATTTTTATCTCCTAAACAAAGTCATCGGGATCAAGTGTGTCGTGTGAAACTATCGGCACCCACAAGAAATAAGGAGTAGTGAAGGCTTGACTCTGTTGGTACAGCAACCCAAGCAGGCACCGTGTGACATGCTCTTACCACCCCATGATGACAGTTTAACTTCATGACTAATTTATAGTATACAAGCAGCTATCTTTTTGAAACCAAGTATAGACAAATGCAAACTGGACACTCTTCCTTTATACTCAGCCCCAGAACGGCAGCTGATAGGAGCTGAGAAGAGAACTAACTCTTCATCATCCAGAACATTCGAATCCAGTTCTGGGACGGCAAGAGGTTCCCGGGAATTAACAGTACTTCTACATGGCTGTTTTCAGCCTAGATCCTGGGTCAAACACACAATCAACACACCATGGTCATGACTGTGACCCTACTTTCCAGGATCAGCTCCCATCCTGTGGATGTCCGGTGTGCACCACTCATGAGCCTTCTTGTCAAAGCAAGACATAGCATCACATGTGGTGTTCCACGCGTATGTGCACAGCATAGAAAGGGGATTTAAGTCGGAGGCCGGCATAGTTACATAACAAGACTGTGCCTCAAAAGCAAACAATAAACAAAGAATTGAAACAGGACACAAAACGATACGATTAGGTAAGAAAATAAATATTTAAGAATAATTTTCAGGCTGGAGAGATGGCTCAGCAGTTAAGAGGACTGACTGCTCTTCCAGAGGTCCTGAGTTCAATTCCCAGCAACCACATGGTGGCTCACAAATCATCTGTAGTGAGATCTGATGCCCTCTTCTGGTGTGTCTGAAGAGAACAATGGTGTACTTATATACATAAAATAAATAAATCATTTTAAAAAGAATAATTTTCAAGCCAATAAATAGTGTAAACATCAAAATGTCTAAGTCACTAGTATGTTTTTATTAATATTTATTAACACCAAGTTTTCAATAATTTTCCGCTTTCTCCTTGTATATTCTTTTGGGAGGGTTGGCTTGTTTGTTTCTGATGTTGTTTTGTTTTATTTTGTTTTTCAAGACAGGGTCTCATTAAGTAGCTCAGTCTGGGCTTGAATTCATAATTCTGCTGCCTCAGCCTCCCCAGCACTGAGATCATGGACCCGTTGAAGTCTGTCAAAACCTCCTTCAGCTTCAGAAATGAGAACAGACACCTTCTAAGGATGGAAATGTTAGCTGCCAATGGGAGCGAACTTGATCTTCTGAGGGAACAAGGCC
This sequence comes from Arvicanthis niloticus, assembly GCF_011762505.2. Taxonomy (NCBI): domain Eukaryota; kingdom Metazoa; phylum Chordata; class Mammalia; order Rodentia; family Muridae; genus Arvicanthis; species Arvicanthis niloticus. The sequence goes on along the minus strand of NC_047661.1, from coordinate 107,965,512 downwards.
GTCTTAGTGTGGGAGGACCCAGACTTCGTCATTTTAAAGGTGGTTTTGGTATCCTCAGCAAAAAGAAGGAGTTTAGTACAATGCTAAAAATTTGGGACACTTAACTGGGTGGCCTTGGTAGCAGGCTCCTTGTAACACAGTTAAGTAATGATCAAGTCATAGGACTACCAGAGGGGCCACGGAGAAGCTAAATACGGCGGGGTTTATCACAGTGTTAGTCGGTTTCTGCTGTTTGGCTTCTCTTATGAATTATTTGTCTTCAAGCGTTGGCAGCAACACTAAAACAAATACAAAATGAAGAATGTGTTAGAAAGCCCAGTGATTCAGAGACGTCTGCAGGCTTTAAAGCTATGCGACAGCACGCGCGTGCACCAACACTTCACCTGCTTTGATTTGTGGGAGATGAAATGAGAGGGAAGCCAACAAAAGAAGTCCTTGCTTCACTAAAGAAAGCCATCTTCACTTTAAACCAGCCTCAGTGCCAGAAAATAGAAGGTTTAGAGCCTTATGTAACAATGCTTCCAATCTCTGAAAAACATAGAAGAAAACGTTGTTTCAGCTAATGTATGTGAAGATGGCCACCTTCCTAGGGTACCAAAGCTAAAGTGCTTTGGGGATTTTTTTTTCTAAGTTTCTCTTAAAATTACTTGTTATTTCTTTTTGTGTGTGTATTACTGTTTGCCTGAATGTATGTATGTGCACCTAAAGTGACCAGAAGAGGGTATTGGATCCCCTGAAACTGGAGTTCCACACAATTGTGAGCCATCATGTAGATGCTGAAAAACAAACCAGAGGCCTCCTCAAAAGCAGCCAGTGACTCTTAATTGCAGAACCATCTCTCCATGACTCAACTCAAAAACTCTTTCAGAGGCCTAGGGTGTGCTGTAACATCCAGTTTGGTTCTGCCTCTGAGGCAGGTTTCAGTTTCAGAGAGATCCACATTCCGGTCTGAGTTTTGCTACTTGGTTTCCATGTGTTCAGGGGAAACAGTCTCTCCAAGGCTTTCTGTGTCAACAGGTAAGATTATTAATTGTGACTGTCACGTACTTCTACTTCCAGCTTAGATGAGAATGAGTGGGGCATAATTCTGACACTGAATGCATTTAATAAAAGTCAGCTACTACTCTGGTTTTCAAAAAGTGGTCCTCACAGGCTCTAGAGAGCGGCACTATTACGAGGCATGGCCTTATTGGAGTAGGTGTGCTCTTGTTGGAGGGAGAGTGTCACTGGAGGCAGGCTTTGAGATCTCAGATGCTCAAGCCAGGCCCAGCGTGGCATCTTCTTCCTGCTGCCCGCAGATGTAGGACTCTCAGCTGCTTCTTCAGCATCATGTCTGCCTGCAACTGACAGGCTTCCCACCATGACTAAACCACTAACATTGTAAGCCAGCCCCCAAGTAAACGTTTTCCTTTGTAAGAGCTGCTTCAGTCATGGTGTCTCTTCACAGCAATAGAAACTCTAACTAAGACAGCTATTATCAACACTTTTTTTGTGTTCTCATTTGTAGAGTTTTGCAAAGTTCTGGGCCTTTGTTTTCTGTTTTATGATAAATGTTTTGATCTTCCCCTTACTGGCTAGCCAAGGTTTATGGGGCTTTTCTGTGTACCACTCTGCACTTGAAGCCACCAACAGAGGCTTGAATACAGAGAAGACAAATACAGAGAGAGGTAAGAACGTTCAGGGATGTAACTGTTTATTCTAATGTTGTATCCAAGATACCTTCAGAAGTGTTGTAATTACATGACCATAAAAATGGCTAAAAGGACTTTGAGACTTAAAATTTAACTCTTGGAGCATGATTCAGAATAAATGTCTCAGTTGAAGTCACATTTTTCCCCTAGCATCTCCCACTAGTACCTAGTATTAATTGCTCAAGTCACTCAATTTTGGGGGTGGTTTGCTTTCCACAAATGCAAAACAGAGGTTTGTGCTTATAAGTTTTAGTTTGTGTTGTCCATTCACTAAATATATTAAGTGCAGCAGGGAACGTTGCAGGCACTATTGCAACCCTCTAGTGGGGTAGCTCACATGGAGTAGTGTCGTGGGCTTGACAAGCAAGAGCGATGTGGACTAGAAGCAAGCAACATGATAGAGAGACCTCATCTAAAAAGAGCCATGGAGGTGTGCGTGAGTTAAGGATTATTATGGGAAGAGGGCATGGGAACAAGCTAAAGAATGAGAACATAAGCCCATCCACCCATTCATTCACTCATGCATTTATTAAACAACAAAAATGGACAAGACAATTATCACCCAGTAGGCAGTCGGTAAATGTGATGGCTTCTTCTTGGGCCTCACATCTCTGTATGAGTTCTTGACTCTCACCAGGTCTTGCCTAGGCTCTTACAGCAGCATTTTCTGTTCAATTCCATCTGCTGCACAGCCATCACATTTATCATCCCAGCCATGAATCTTTTAATGCTCAACAGGCAATGCCTGGTTTGGGGAACATTTATGGAAGGAAAACTCATCAAACTATCCCACAGAACTCTAAAAATGAGGTCTGTTTCTTTGTAGGTTTATAACTGTTGGCCACACTGCACCCTGTATTTGGAACACCCACTGCGAGAAGAAGAGAACATTTTTTAACTTTTTTGGGGGGTGGGGGGTGGGATGGGGTTTGTCTTACAATGGATCAACTGAAATCTGATGTGTCACTGGAAAGCACATTTCTGACATTGGACTAGCAGGATGAAATAGCTGGTAATTGTATATTGGGGCTAATGGGTTTCCATGAAGGCACCAAATCATTGCAATGACCACCAGGGGCTGGGCTGAGTGGGTGGGAGGAGAACTAGCAAACAGAGGCAGGGAGCTTGCAGCAGCTGGAACCAGCCGAGGCAATGAAAGTGCCAGACCAGCTCCTCGGTCCTCTAAACCAGAGTCAACTTATGTCAGAACGGCTTCATAAAACGGAAACTCAATGTGCAGTTTTATTTCCTACGTTCAGAGTTACATGTGGTTTTGACAAATAGATGTGAATCTCTTTTGAGCAAGTTGCTTCAAAAGAAGGTGTTGGTTTGGAGAATTCATCGCTTGTATATGATACTGTTCTCGTTGGGCTTTGTACCAAATCATGTTTTATTGTGACTATGACATTCTATGAGTGGATACCACCACCCCCCCCGTGTGTGTGTGTGTGTGTGTGTGTGTGTGTGTGTGTGTGTGTGTGTGTAAAGGAGTCCCAGTATAGGCTTCAAAAACTGTGTTCACTTGTCTAGTTTTAAATTCTTAGCCCCTTTATTTCTGCATGCACTATTCCAGCCAACGAAGACTTAGGTTTCTTTTGGACAAGAAAGAGTGAAGCCTGAACATTACAGGGTTCTTTTAATCTGATTGTTTTTCTTGGAACCTGGCCCATGAGCCATCTTCAGTGAACTCAACATTTAGAAACAGAGCAGGTGAGGGTTTCTTCTCTTTGGCTTCTGCTAGGATTCTATTGGTTGCAAGTGACAAAGAGTACAAAAGAAACTGGTTTGGGCAAGTATGTATCTGCTCATGTAATAGAATTACCCAAACTGAAACAAAACTCCAATTTTTTTCAGTTTTTTTTTTTTTTTTTTTTGTTTTTTTGTTTTTTTGTTTTATTGTTTTTCCCTCTTGTTTCAAGGTTTAAATAATGAGAAGGCTGTAGTAACTTCTGGAATGCCATCTCCACAGCTTCTACTTGAGCAGAAGGGTGTCTCCTCCACCCCACCCCCTTGCATTCTTAGCATAAATACTGATCCTTCTCTTACAATCATTGTCCAGTGTGTTTCTCCTGCTAGAAGGCCACACCTTCAAAAATGTGACAGTGTGGTAGATGACTGAAATATAGAACGTAGTGCAGATGTCTTCCCTAGCTATCCCCCTGTCTTAGAGATTTAGAAAAAAAATGTATTCTCTATCATATGAAATGTAGATCTGTTATGGAGCAGGATTCCCTCAAAATCACAGGAATCCAGAAAACTACAAGCCTCAGTGTAGTGTGGCTCATACCTGCAACCCCAGCATTTAGAAAACAGGACTGCAGCACTGGGAAGCCAGCTTGGTTTACAGAGAGAGGAGCAAGTCCAGTCAGAGTTTTTAGTGAAACACTTTCTCAAAAGGAAGGAAGGAAGAAAGAAAGAAAGGAAAAGAAGACAGATGAAAGGAAAAAAAACACTTGAAATAATTGTTATGCCTCCAGTCATGTGTCTTGTGCTGTGCCCTGTGTCATTTTGAAGCGCAAGAATGATTTGCCTGCAGTGTAAATCTCCAGGCTTTTAGCTGGGGCCCACCAGATGCTTTGCAACCTTCTTCTTGCACGCATCTTCTGACTCCCCCTGAACTTTTCACTAGACTCCCAAAGTTCCCACTTCATCATTTTATACATTTATTCATTTTATGCTCCTTGTCAGAGAAGCCATTTCCTGACTCATCTTCATACCAGGAAACCTTTTTTTATCAATCTTCAATACTCAATAAAATATTATTTCTATTGATGGATATCAAGGTTGTTTCTATTTCTTCGCTATTGTAAATAATACAGCCATAAACACAAATGTACAAGTATCTGTACAGTATACCCAGGAGTCATATGGAAGTTCTGTCCTTGGATTTTTTTAAAGAAACCTCCATACTGATTTTCATAGTGGAAAAGTGGATAAAGAAAAGATTGCACATACACACAATAGAATTTTATTCTGTTGTAAAGAAAAAAAAAAAATAAGTCATGTCATGTGCAGGAAAATGGCTGAAACTTGACATCATTACGTTAGGTGAAATAATCCAGACTCAAAAAGACAAATGCTGCACAAAATGGGGACTACTGGAAGGGACAAGGGGACCATCAAGAGGGGCTCAGGGAGACAAGGAGGGCAGTGGGAAGAAGATGAATAAGAACAAAGCATTTATAAACCTCCTATAAAGAAACCTGTGTATGCTAACTTAAAACATAACAAAATATATTTCTATATGAGTGAAAGAGAGTTTTATATTTCTGGTGTCAGGATGCAGTCTTGCAAACTGTCAATTTTAAATAGAGTTAATTTCTGCATTGGACATGGGGACACACATCTTTAATTCCAGCACTTGGGAGGCAGATACAGGCAGATTTTTTTGAGTTCAAGGCCAGCCTGGCTTACAGAGTGAATTCCAGGACAGCCAGGACTACACAGAGAAACCCTGTCTCAAAAAGCAAACAAACAAAATTAATTTCTGAACAGCTCGAAAACTTTAGGCACCGCTGCCCTGGGGCAATTTGTTTCCTTATCCAGCGTGTCTTTTTCTTGTTGTTATCTACGTATTTCCAACATTATCTCCAGCACACACATCAAGCCTTTCTCCTGTCATCCCCATAACAACGGCAGACTTCCCACGGTCCCAGTGTTAGCTGCCGTTGCTGCTCTAACAGCCAACTTCTACGGCTGTGGTAATCACGAGTGACTTTTGCTTGTTGTATAATCTTTATTTGGAGCAAAATCAATGACTGCTCTAGCTGAAATAGCAAACTTTGACAAACCAGGTGGGTTAAACGGGATATCATATGGATGTTTACTCCCACAGTTAGGGACTGGTGTGTCTCTCTGGTTGGAACAATCTTACTTTGAAAATCGGTGGTTGTCTTACTAGATCCTCAGAGATAGGTCATCACTTCCAGTCCTTACTGGGAGGCACTAATCCAGCTGTGAGGACTTTGACAGCTGCCTCCCAGAGACCCCCTCCCCTGGAATTCCATGGCACTGGAGAGTAGGGCTTCAAACTAAAACCCTTGGGTACTGAGCACTAATGGTCTGTGACATGAATGTCTCAGGTGATCTGGGATGGCATTTTGTGTCCTCATCTCTTAGACCTGTGCCATGATTTCATTTTTTTTTTCTGCAAGCCCCTTCCTCTCATGTTCACATGCCCTCCTCCAAGTCAAGGTCCCTGGCAAAATTCAGTGCTGGACTCTTTCCCACCTCACTGCTGCCATGGAAACATGCTCTCTCCTAACCTCCACAGCATCCAGAAATAGGCTGCAGCTCCAGGGGAGATGTCCTCTTCAAACACAACCAGAGCAAGCACTTCGTCTACAGAGAGAACCCCTCCCCCAGGAGACTAGGTTACTTTACGGGTATTTGTGACTTTGCTGAACCGCATAAGGTTGTTCAAATGTCTATATTAATCAGATAGAGCAGAAGTAAATGGTGGTTAGATTCATTTTCCATTCCACTTTTAGCAGCAGGTACTTAGCTCCTTCCCCCATCAGGAAGGAAGTTTGTGGGTGTGCCATGATTTCATAGGCTGTTAAGCAGTCTGAGACGGCTAGAGTTTGAAAGAGCTCACTCCCATGTACCTGAGAATGTCCTCAGGTGGCTTTCAGAGCATCTCCCTTTGAGTGACTAGTGGCCACTTCTACACGGTTTCTCGATCCGTGTTCCTGCCTGCTAACAATCAGAGCGCTTATTTGACCTGGTTCTTCATAATTCTGGGAACTTGTGCCATACAAACTATGAAGGGCTGCTGTTAGCTGCACAGATCTCACCTGTCTGTCTCTGAACAAGGTCACCCAGTCATACGGTAAGGGCCACTTTTCTCCAGGTTCAGTGAGACAAGACAATAAAATTACCCAAAAGGAACCACAGACTTGGGCCCAGCTTAGATGACTGTGTAGTCCGCTCTTCTGAGAGAGATGGGGGAGGGGAGGCTTACGACTATATGTTCCCTCACTTGTTAATTGAGAAACTTGGCTTAGCTTTGCAATCCCAGTACTGAGGATACATGCAAAGGATGAAGGCTAAGACGCAGCTCTGTAATTCCAGCCTCCTGGGACATTGAGCAGGAAGGTCACAAGTTTAAGTCTAGCCCAGGCAACTTAGTGAGCCCTCGTCCAAAATTAAACATTTTTTTTTTTTATAAAGGAGCTGGGAATATAGCTGGTGGTACAGTATTTACCTAGCAGGTGTGAGACTGTAGATTCAATCTCAGTAACACACAGACACATACACACACACACACACACACACACACACACACACACACACACACACATGGATATAGAACCAGTGTCAGAGAAATGTTTGCACTCCCCATTTTATTCAGCCCTATTGAAACAGCCAAGATATGAAATTAGCCTAAATATCCATTCACAAATGAATAGTAAACATAGCTCATATATACAATGGACTATTAGTCAGCCATGAAAAGGAGTATCCTAGATGAGGGTGGTGGTGCACACCTTTAATCCCAGCTCTCAGGAGGCAGAGCCAGGCAGATCTCTGTAAATTCAAGGCCAACCTGGTTTACAAAGCAGATTGCAGGACAGCCAGGGCTCCCTTACACAGAGAAACCCTGTCTTGCAAAACAAAACCAAAAGGACTATCCTCTCTTTTACAATGCAGATGAACATAAAGGACACTGGTAAGTCAGATCAGCCAGACACGGAAAGACATGATGTCACTCTTATTTGGGGTGATTTGAATGTCCCCATAAGTTCATATTTGAATGCTTAATGATTATGGAATGGAACTCTTTGATTGTTAGGGGAAAAAAGAGTCCTATTTCATTAAGGGTGCATCTCTTGGAAGGTCAACCATTCTTGAGTGGATGGCACTACACCCTAGAGTATAAGGGCAGTACAGCCTGAACTCTTTGGGTGGGGTTGCTTTGTTTTGTTTTGTTTTATTTTGTTTTGTTTTTAAGAAAATAAAAGGTCAGTCACACACCTTTAATTTCAGCACTTGGGAGGCAGAGGCAAGCGAATATCTGTGAGTTGGAGGCCAGTGTGGTCTACATAGTGAGTTCCAGGATAGCCAGAGAAAGATACCTTTTCTCTGAAGTAGAAGGAAGAGGAGGAGGAAGATGAGGAGAGGAAGAAGAAGAGGAAAAAGAAGAAAGAGGAGAAGAGGAGGAGGAAGAGGACTTGGGAAAGGGGAATAAGGAGGGTGTCTGGGAGGACTCGGGAGAAGAGCAACGGTGAATGTGATCAAAATACACGTATGTATGTATGTATGTATATATGTATGTGTGTATGTGTATATGTGTGTATGTATGTATGTGTATATGTGTGTATGTACGTATGTATGTGTGTATGTATGTGTGTATGTATGTGTGTATGTATGAAATTCTCAAAGATTTCATAAAAATACATTTTAAAATAATCAGAAACAAACACTTATATTTTCACATGAATATGTGTTTTTAAAGGCACACCGCATCACTTTTTTCCTTTTGACATTTTCTATGCCCAGTTGATATAAAGGAAGTAACTATGTAATATTTCATCTTCCTTTGTGCTCTCTGTAGCCCTAGGGCTGCTTTAGTCCCATGCGAAGCAGAAGCCTTGTAGGGTCCCTTGAGAGATATCATCCAGGAAGCTCACATACACAGGTTATAAGGAAAGAAAGAGAGCCAGGCATTCAATAAGAACAGTAATATTTGATAAGGTAGCACTATTGTTCTTATATCACACTTCCAGGAAAGATTTAGCCTCACCTCAGATCATTCTTAAATCCTAGCTATTCTAGTCAGTAGTACCTGGTGTGCCCCAGGCTGGTCTCAAACTTATATCTATATTCTTCTCAGCACCTCACAGAACCTGGTCAAATTCCCTATGTCACTGATAATGAATGACCTTGGAATGGATCCTCCAGCCCTGACCCCTGAGTACTGGGATTCCAGGCATGCGCCATCAGGACTTCACGCATTCGAGACAAGATCTCTACCAACTGAGCCACATGCCCAGTACCACTCGCTCGTAATGCTGGTGAAGCTGCCCAGTCCCTGTTGTCATTTAGTTCATCCCCAAGCTCTGAAAGGCTCAGTAGAGACAGAGCCCTGGGAGAAAGTATCTTCTCAGACCACCTCAGTGCTAACTCATTTTCTGAAATCCTTATTCTGGAAAATAGTCATTGGAACTGAAATTACATTAAGACACAGACCATGGATTTTAAGCTGATTGGCCAAGCGCCCAATTTAGAGCAAAGGAAGCAAGGTGTTTCCCACCTCGGAAACAGGAGCCCAGACCTCAGCTTGAGTATGCCTTCACCCTAGACAACTAGAAAAACGAGAGGAATGTATTTTGTAACATCTGAGATGGCCTCAGCTCCAGCCTTATGCTCTTAAGGAATTCCCATCAATGAAGGGGCACTGTAGAACACCACTGTGGGGGCCTCCCTCCCACCGATGCCATTCTCTTCTCCCTCTTTTCCTGTCCCACCCAGCACACTTCATTCTGCCTTAGCATCACCAACCTAACCCAGAATCTAGAGCTAGCTCCATTTTAATTACCTCTTCCCATGGCTACAACGTGTCATCATGACCATGTGCTTTTGCAATGCCTCACTGCTCAGAGGTCTAAGTGATTGTCATCTCCTAAATTTACATTCAGCCCCCTGGCTGTGGCGAGAAAGGCATCATCTGGAATCTGGAAGAGAAGAGGTAAGATGAACTTGTCTTTGGCCATTTGTGTATTCTCAGTGCTCCTTCATTGAAATTTCGGTATTCAGAGACAGAGAAATATTGTCCAGGCCTGATAGATGTACTGGCTTTTGCTCCAAGGCAGGAAATAGTTGGGACAACCCGAAAACAAAGTGGACTTCTCTCCGGCAGCAAGTTCAGTCTCTGGTGGGAACAGTGTTACACAGATAATGTGGTTACACTAATCCCCCCTACCCAGGCCCAAGAAATTTAAAAGAAATTTTTCTCCTGTTTTTTTTTTTTTTTCATCCTAAAAAATACAAAAGATTGCACTGTAATGCTTCTACTCTCCTTTTCCATCAGATTTGTCCCCCCAGCGGTCCCTCTACATGCACACTGTCAGGCAAAGGGGTGATTCCCACCCACCACCTTTTTAATCCCTCAAGAACTTTTTCCAGAGAAGACGCTAAGTGGGTCACTTCCCTCTTCTGGCTTCGCTATAAATTCTCTGTGCGTACTTGTCCCATATTCTATTTTCAAAATCAAATGGCCAGCCTAATTCCCCCGGAGGCCTTGACTACATCCAGTTAAGGTCACGGTCAGGACTTGAAAGCGGTTCTCTCCCTCCTACCATACCCCATAGGCTCTCCCCCCCCCCTTTTTTTATCCATCCCTCCACCCTCCCTCCCTTTTCCTCTTCCCTCCCCTTCTTCTTCAATAGCTCTGTGTTGTAAAGGGCCTGGCCACACACAGAGAATATTACAGGAATAAAACCTGGAAGAGAGCACACAGTTATGAAACATTAAACCTCAACTTCTCTTTATTTTGCTCCCTGGATATTCCTCCCCCTCGGAGAAAACTTGAGCCTCGGCAGATTTGCGGTTTGTGTTATCTTCAGCTGTAAAAGCCAGCTGAACCAACAGAGTGCCCTTCTCAGCTTCCTGCTGTCCAGAGGTTTGCAAAGGAACTACTGTAAGGAACTAGTCCCCTCTGGCTTTATGGACAACCTTTTCAGAGGAAATATTAAACTGCCATCAGTAGACAAAGACTCCATACATTGTCAAGCTCCGTCCAAGGCCAATCTGTTAACATCAGTCCTGTGCCTGGTCAGGGAGAAGGTGAGAAAGAACAGGACAATAAGAAGGTCAGGGTCTCATACCGCCTGAATATTGCCTTTCAAAATAGAGTTTAAAAAAAATGTCCAAGGGTCCTCCCACTGCTTCAATCAGCTCCAGCCTAAGGAGCTCAGGGGGAATTTGGCCTGAGGATAGAATGCCACATCAGACATTGATTCAGTTAGCCAACCCTTTTCAAGGTGTCACCCATTAATTTATTGACTGCAAATAAGAATTTTGCCCAAGGCCAAAACTCACAATTGGTCCCAGTTGAGCTGAAATGGATTTCTACAAGTGGCTAGGGAAAGGGAGGCTTCTCTTCAAAATGTCTCTTCTTTGGTCCACTCTCTCTTTCCTTATCCCCTCTCTGGCTTCATCCCATTAATAACCAAGCACTCAAAGAGCTTCATTAGTTGGTGGCGTGCAAACAGCTGCTCAAAGGATTTGAAAGTGGATTGATCCCAAAGCTGTGGGTGTAGACGCTCCACGTCAGAAGTGACTGTTGGGAGCTTATTGGCTACCCCTCAATTTGGACATTACTCTGGTTTTTCCCCTCCATTTGATCTTAGTAAGAGAAAAGATAATATTCTTATATAGTGGCTCTGTGTATTACTCTAGAAGTCTTGGTTTTTATATACAAAAATTATATAATACAAAAACATTGCAAATACAAATTGATTACATCTTATACCTGCTGTACATATCTAACATGCAAGCTACAAAACAGAAAATATTGTTTAAATCTTATAATCATTTTCCAGATGCCATATGTAATATAGAGAAGTGATGGTCATCTTATGTAGCAGGAGAATGGACTACGGTTTTACAGACATTAAAGCATAATTCTCCTTGGCTCTTAAACTGTTTGATAATTTATTAGATTATCTTAGGCCTGTACCTAAATTCAAACTGCTTTTGTATGACCTAAAGACTCAAAAGCTAGAAGGAATTATCTCAAGAAGCAATCACATAAGTACACATGCCGATTTAAGGATGGGATATTTATTTACAGTATCATGAAACAACAATCCAAAGGGAAGCTGTGAACTGAACGGCTATGGATGCTGTGCTCTATGTGTCTCTACAAGCAGTTCCAAGGAATAGGAATGAACTCCTACGTATCTTTAAAGTCATAGCAGTTTTTTAAAAGACTATTAGTATTAGTGCAAAAAGCACATAAAAGCAATACTATATTGTTCTACCTAGAGGAACTGTAAAAAAAAGCAATGGGCCTAGCTAGGGTTTAACTCAGATGTAAAGTAATCGTGTATCCGGCACAAGACCTTGGACTTCCTACAGTTTAAGAAAGCTTGGTGTCAGTTAGCTAATGGATACAAAGTCCCACTGAAGAGGATGATAATAGTAGTAGTTAACCTTCTGTGTAATACAGTCTCACTTTGTCTTAGTTAGGGTTTCCATTGCTGTGAACAGACACCATGACCAAGGCAACTCTTATAAGGACAACGTTTAACTGAGGCTGGCTTACAGGTTCAAAGGTTCAGTCCATTATCATCAAGTTGGGAGCCTGGCAGTGTCCAGGCAGGCAGGCATGGTGCAGGAAGAGCTGGGAGTTGTACATCTTTTTCCGAAGGCACAGAAGACTGGCTCTTGTGGTTAAGAGGGGGATCTCATTGCTCGGTAACATACTTATTCCAACAAGACCACACCTCCTAATAGTGCCACTCCCTGGGCCAAACATATTCAAACCCTCATACCCTCTTTTGTTAGTTTTGAGACAGTCTCCCAGTGTCACTCAGAATGACCTAGAACTCATGACAATCTGTCTGCCTTAACCTTCCACTTGTTGGCATTGCAGACATGAGCTACCTTTCCTGTTTCTGATTTTGTTTTTTAAGATGAACAAACAATTTGTTACTTTCATAGCTCATGAATGAGTCCTTTCAAACAGTCAAATGGCAGCTTTAAAGAAAATGGCGGCCTTCCTGAAAGCCTTGATTTGGGGCTAGAGAGATGGTTTAGCAGTTAAGACCATTTACTGCTAGTCCCACATTTGGTTTCTTCTTCTTCTTCTTTCCTTCTCCTTCTTCTTTCCTTCTCCTTCTTCTTTCCTTCTCCTTCTCCTTCTTCTTTCCTTCTCCTTCTCCTTCTCCTTCTCCTTCTCCTTCTCCTTCTCCTTCTCCTTCTCCTCCTCCTCCTCCTCCTCCTCCTCCTCCTCCTCCTCCTCCTCCTCCTCCTTTCTCCTTCTCCTTCTCCTTCTCCCTTCCTTCTCCTTCTCCTTCTCCTTCTCCCTTCCTTCTCCTTCTCCTTCTCCTTCTCCTCCTCCTCCTCCTCCTCCTCCTCCTCCTCCTCCTCCTCCTTTCTCCTTTCTCCTTCTCCTCCTTTCTCTTTTCTCCTTCTCCTTCTCCTTCTCCTTTTTCTCCTTCTTCTCCTTCTTCTCCTTCTTCTCCTTCTCCTCCTTCTCCTTCTCCTTCTCCTTCTCCTCCTCCTCCTCCTCCTCCTCCTCCTCCTCCTCCTCCTCCTCCTCCTCCTCCTCCTCCTCCTCCTCTTCTTCCTCCTCCTCCTTCTCCTGGGGGAAGGGTTTTGAGACAGGGTTTCTCCATGTAGCTCTGGCTGTCCTGGAACTCACTATAAACCAGGCTGGCCTCGAACTCAGAAATCCACCTGCCTCTGCCTCCCAAGTGCTGGGATTAAAAGCATGTGCCACCACTGCCCAGCTATGAATAAGTTTTTTAAATGAAGTAAAAGCATGATTTATTGTATTGCTTTCTTTAGAAAAAGCCCAGTGTTGCTCAGAAAAATCAGTTAAGCTTGCTAAGTGTTGTTTATTAGCAAAGTAGTGTCTCAGAGAGCTTGGTTTTGAACTAAATTTCACCATGTAATAAAGTATCACCTCCCTTCCTTCTCATTCTTTCTTGGGCTCCGACTGGCTCTAAGAGACAGCATTCTAGAACAGCAAAGTACCTTAGGGACCTTTGAGTCTTCCTTTGAAGGTAAGAGTTCCTGCTTATTCCAGTTAGACTCCAGGTACACTCTGTAATTTGGTTCTCTGACAGTGGTTCTCAACCTTCCAAAGGAGGCAACCCTTTGATACAGTTCCTCATGCTGTGGTGACCCCCCAACAGTGAAATTATTTTCGTTGCTGTTGCATAACTGTAACTATTTTTGCTACTATTATGAATCATACTGCAAATATCTGATATGCAGGATATCTGATATGCATTCCCAAGGGGTTGAGACCCACAGGTTGAGAACCACTGGTAGAAGAGTCCTTTCTGGCGAAGCGGACCAAATTCCTCCCAGTGACGTCGACAGAGTGAAGCAACTGCTTCCCTGGAGCAGGTTGTATCTCTTCTCTGGGGACATGGCCTCTAACTGCATTATCCAGGGAAAATTAAAAATTCACTTTTGGGAAAGTCAGTTTCTTCAGACTCTGTCTTCCTCTGTCTCTCTCTACCCTTCTGCTTCTCACTTCCAAATCCTAGTTTTCTCTATCTCTCTGCATTTCTGTTCCTTTCCAAGTCCTGTTTTCTCCCTCATCATGCTTTTGACTCTCTGGAAAGATGTTCTACAAAGTAAACTTTTGTGATGAAAAATTTCACTAATACCAATAAATAATAATTTTTAAAACTCCAAAAGGTTAAAGCCAAAAGGTAGATTCCCTTTTAATGAATCTTTTTTTTTTAAAACCTTGCTTTTATGTCGTTCCTTTTATCTCTTCATCAAGGAAGTTGTATTCCACCAAGCCTCGGGGTATGATAAATAACTTACCAGGACGCTCCCCTCTCACTTTCTTTCCTCTCTGACAGGATGACTCAACCCTAATCATATTATCTACATTCTTTAAATGATTTCCTACAGGGCTACCCCACTCCTGCCCCTCCACACATCCAGAAAAGGACTGAAGGGAAAATGTTTAGAAGCAACTCATCTGATTTCCTCATGAGAAACCGCACAAAGAAAAGATGCTAACACTCCAGCGACATGGAACCTTCCAGGTGAGTAGCTCCTCTCTCCCAGTGAGCCTAAAGAAGAAAGGCCCATGGCCCTGTGGCCCTGTGGATGGAGAGACCAGCACAGAGCTGTCTGCCTGGCCCACCTGCATAAAGAAACATTTCTAACTAACTGTGCCTCAGAAGTGGGATTCCATAAAGAGACATTTCTCAGGTACTGAGTCCCTCCTTTGAACTTGAGCCTTTTGGCATTTCATTTGCATCTGTTTAAACAGACACAGGGCCAGCATTTATCAGCCCAGCCTCTATGAGCAGGGCCTTCTCACTTCGGCACTTTGAAAGGAAGCTCTGGTAAAAATACGATTTTTTTTTTTTTTTTAATACCTGACAGGCTATGACCTGTAGAAACACAAAATCAATCGAGTTTCATTTGAACCATTCTTTGGGTCTCAGAAACCTTTGATAAATCTCAGATGAAAATTCTCCTGTCCCTCGGAAGCTCGGGAAGGCCACTGAACACTTTGATTTTTTTTTTTTTTTTTTTTTTTTTTAACTCTGTCATGTAATTGGCGCTGCGATTTTATTGATCTGTTGTTCTCTGGGCCAGCGGATTTATTAATCTGCTTTTTTAGTCAAGTAACTTGACCAGACATCATTTAAAAATGATTGCAGTTACTTAGACTGGGCAGGGGCCATAGGGTACCAAAGTCAACATTTTTAGTTGTTGCATGATCATAGTAAATATTCAGTTAAGTTGGGCAAATTAGGAAACAGCATGCCCTTCCCCTCTCTACCCCTCCCTCCATCTTCTAACTGACTGATGCGATTGGTTCTTTGCTTGAGGGGCAAGGGAGAGAGGTAAGATGAATCCATTCTATATCTTTAGCGAGAGTGATCTTTCTGAAATACAAGTATTACTTGGTCTAACCCCGCCTAATCCTAACCCTGGGATATCACCTCACTGTATGATAGAAGAACTAAGCACCCACTATAGCATATATGATCTCCTAAATCTTTCTGGAACATTGTGTTTTTATCTTCCTAATGCTTTGACCCTTTTAATACAGTTCCTCCTGTTGTGGTGATTCCCCCAACCATGAAATTATTTTCATTGCTACTTGATAACTGCAATTCTGCTACTGTGCTGTTATGAATTGTAACACAGATTTTTTTTTTTTTGAAGATAGGAGTTTGGCAAAGGGGTCTCAACACACAGGTTGAGAACCACTGTTCTAGTCCTGCTTCCTGCCCCCTCACTCATTACATCTGCTACTTGAACTACTTAGAAGTAGGAGTCACCGGATTCCCACTTGCTTCCTGGCTTTTTAGCATGACAGCCTATCAGACCAGTCCATCAGCAGGTTCTATTGGCATTCTAGAACAGTAACTCACTTCCTCTAGAACGTTTACGAGTTCACCGCCTTTCATCCACCATCTGAAATCTTTTCTCTCTCTTTGTCCTGAGAACAGGAATTGTGTTTTAGGCCTTGACATTGATCTGTTTTACGATATATTCATAAATGCATTTCCACATCTTTTTCTCTGCAGTATTTATCCCTCTCTGGAATCAAGTTTGAGAGCACACATACTGGTTTATAGCACCTAGCACCATTTGGCCCACATCGCCGGCTTTCAAGAAATATTTCTGAAATGAAATATATTTGTAAAACCAAACACAGGGACCAGCAGGCACTCAAGATTATCGTAAGGCACCACGACAAAATGCACAGCTATTAAATACCATTGAGCAGTGGAGGGAGGAGGTAGAAAGGTCAGCGGTAAAAAGCACTTGCTGCTCCTGCAAAGGACTGGGTTCCATTCCCAGAATTCACGGGGCTGTTCATAAGCAGCGGTAACTCTGGTTCTAAGGGATCCGGTGCCTTCATGGTCTCCTCAGGCACCAGACGTACAGACAGACAGACAGTCAAATAAAATCTTTGAAAAACAAAATAAATCTTAAAAAAAAAAAAAGAAAAAAAAGAAAAGGAAAGATAGCCTTCAAGGATGGCACGATGTTAGAGATTTCTCTGGTTGGTTCAGTCGAAATGTTTACCTACAGCCGTTTGGCAAACTCCTCTTACACATCCACACAAAGGAAAACACCATCTGAAGAAATAGGTTCACTTTCCTAAGCTTGACACCCAGAGTCTAATTCTGAGTTAGGTACATCATTACTGCCTGTGCATCCAGAGTGTTGAGGGGACAGTGTTTCTGCAAAGAGCTTCCTTTTTAGCAGTGGCATTTCCTCTCAAGCCATGGACATCAGTGCTTAGACATCAGCCCCCCAGCAGAATACTAGACACCAGACAATGATCGTTCACAGGCCTTCCTGCAATGGTCTGTAAGAGGTCAGTGGACAGGAACGTGAAGGGCCTCATTATGCCAACCAGTAAAAACAACCAACCCCAGGGCGGCTTCTGGCTGACAGTAACTGTGAGCTTGCCTCGATGGGGAAATCATCATAATTTTAAAGTGAATAAAATATGAATAAATGTCTGCCGTCAGATTGATGAATATGATATGTGCTTAGCAAATCCCACTGTGAATGGGGACGATGGCGAGATGAAAACTAGATAGGAAGATAGTTCTGGGGAGTCCCTCCTTAAAGTACAAATGAGTCTGTACTCAGTCAAGTGGCGCACATCTGTAATCTCAGCACCTGGGAGGGGAAAGCAGGAGGGTGGAGAGTTCAAAGCCAACCTCTGCTACTAGTGAGTCAGAGGCAGCTTGAAATACAGGAGCCTGGGGGCTGGGGGCAGAAGGAGGGGAGGGAGGGTCATGCATACAAGGCAGAAAGAAGACTGGATTTTAAAGAGCAAAGAATAAGAATCAGAAATCAATAAACCTTAGCACCTGACAACTGAAGAGTGATTCTCATTAAACCAGGCACGTGTGTGACTAAAAGTAACAAATTAAGCCTGTGAGCATAAGCAGTTCTGTTATCTGCTAATGCCCGGGCCTGACGAGCGCCGCCCACTTGCTCTGATAGGCACACAGTGTGATCACCCTGGTTCCGTCACTCTCCTGAGACATGAGAAATGTGGGTGGTTGGTACCAAGGAAAAGGTCGAGGAAAGTATCACAGATTGTCTAACAGAAACAGAGCTAATTCCTAAAGGAATAAAACATTCATTCACTCACACAGGCCCCTGTGGTGAAACTCAAAGGGGGAATCTGGTGTGTTGTCTCCCAATTTTAGAAGGGTAATCTGCTGAGGGGGGCCCAAGAGCAAGATCTACCATTTGCCAACGTGTCATAGGCACCCACCAATGAGATTGTTCTTAGCACCCGAATACCCCAATCACCTGGATAGTGGAGATGGTAATGTTCATATGGAGAGGAGAATGCTTTAGAGTTTTGTCTGTTTTTTTTTTTTTAATACTAAAAGGAACAGTTTTCAGGCTGATAGCCAGGTTCATTTACACACACAAGCAAAAGCCCTGGTTTCACAATTGGCTCTCTGTTGAAGTGTGAAATCATTACTAATTCCATGAACTGGACTTGGAGCTGGATATTGAAAGATTTACTCACCTGTTGACGGCCAAAGTGGATATTAACTCCCTCCAACTCCAAAGAGGAGCCATAAACCCTTTAGAGAGAGCAGAGTGTGGTGCCTCAGTAAAACCCACACTGCTGGCCTGTTTCCTTCCTCTCCCCAGGACTGGCATCCCAGCAGGCTTAGAATGAAGGGCAGGGATCCCACCAAGTTTGGTACCTCAGAAAACGGTTCTTATCTCTTTAGAAATCAAAAGGGAAAAGTGGAACTCTTGAACAGAGAGCGGGCTTTAAGGTACAATGTTGAACGGTCATTATTCCAATGAGGATATGCACTTTTAATTTTATTTTTTAAGGAAGACATGCTTGTGAAAGTTGCCATAGACCAGCCTGCAGTATTGGATATTATGAGATGATATTGCCAATAATCTACCACTTCAGACCTACAAAGCAGTTTTAGTAAAGGGTCCGTGATTTGCTGAAGAATGACATTCTGGACTCAAATAGTATGTAAACACAAAGAGTGCAGAAGTCCAGCATGCTGGGGTCTCTCCATTACCAAGATAGAGAGACACCCAAGTGAGCTTGCAGGCCTGATTTAAAGCACATTAGGGAATTGTGGGGTAGGTGACCTTATATTATATTAATCTGCTGAGACCATCTCTATAGACTTTCCATTACCAGGGTGTGGGGGCTGGGAACTTGCTGGGGAGGTCTGGAAACTGTTGCTGAGGAAGTAGTTGAGGGAGTCTGGAAACTGCTGCTGACCCTTGTCCTTGCTTCAGGCCAGGTGGCTGGGACATTCCATTACCTGGGGGTGAAGGCTGGAGCCTGGGTTTTTTTGTTTTGGTTTTTTTTTTTTTTTTTTTTTTTTCTATTAGTTATTGACTTGCCTGCCCAGGTTTTAGGCCTAGTCTCCTTAACTGCCAATGTGAAATGTGAAGTCTGTCAAGGAATCAACCCAGCCTCCTCATCAGCCTCGGCCTTCCTACTACTGTGACCCTTCTAGTACAGTTCCTCATGTTGCGGTCATGCCCCCCCAACCATAAAGTTATTTTTGTTGCTTCTTCATAGCTATAATTTTGCTGCTGTTGTAAAATGTAATATAAATATCTGATGTAAATATACAGGGTATCTGTGGGTCAGGACCCACAAGGGGAGAACCACAGTCTCAGGGAATGGTTTGCTAATTTGTAGATCATCTCAATTCAAGCCGGGAGTGAGAGTGGGGTGGGGTGGGGTGGGGTGGGATCTATTTCTCTTGTTCGTTTCTGTCTCCTTTCCCCTTACTCTCTCTAATGGACTTGCTGACCAGTTTTCCCTCCCTCCCCTCCCCTTCCCCCTTCCTCTTTCCTGTCTCTCCTCTGTTGAGGTAAACTACCTCCATACACACTGCATTGACTGGCAATAAAAGTATGTCCCAGTATTCTCAGTTGATAATCACTGTGCCAACATGTCCAGGGGCTGGCAGGATGTGTAGATATTTGTTCCTTCCTCACCTGCCCAAAGTATTCCGTGATTGGCTTAATAGAGAGCTGACAGCCAACAGCTGGGTAGGAAGTGGAGGGCGGAACTTATGGGCAGAGAAGGGGTCTCAGGGAGAAGAAATCAGAGCCGAGGATTTGCCAGTGGGATGCAAAAATGGGTGGACTTGAACAAGTGCAGAGAGGTAAAGAACTAGCATTTGGCAGGTCGTGGCTAGAATAGTCGGATTAATTAAGATTGAGCTAGCTGAGAGTCTACCTAGCTAAAGGCCCAAGCTATAATAAAAATTAATAAGCCTCTGTGTCATTATTTAAGTGCTGGCAGGTCCAGAAAGTCCCACAATACTCCTCTTCTCCCTCTCCCCTTCCCCCATGCTTTCTTAATTCCCAGGACATACATTTATGTGTGTGTATATATATATATATATATATATATATATATATATATATATTGCCATTCTGTCTGCCTTCATGTATGCCTATAAGCCAGAAGAGGACACCAGATCTTTTTACAGATGGTTGTGAGCTACCATGTGGCTGCTGGGAATTGAACTCAGGACCTCTGGGCAGTCTCTCTGCCCCGCCCTCAGGACTTTTCTTAAGGAAGCAGAGCAAAGCCAGTCATCTTCCATTCTTCAGATCTCAAAAGAACTTCAGAATGCCCTGGCATGCACTGAGTGCCTTCCGCTCTCCACGCCCTCTCTCTTTCTCTGGAATACAGATCAGTCTCAGAGGGGATCAGTAAAGACCAGGGGAACGCAGAGCATCCAACCCTGGCCAAGAGTCAGGGGAGGAGTCCAGACCCAGAAACACCAACCTTGTGTGCTTCCCACATCCTTTCCCCAGCCTGAGTTCCTAGTATCTTTATGTGGTAACAAAGAAAGGGGGAATGGTTTCTACCTCTTTACTTATGGTTTAGTTTTTCCCATCTTATGTTTAATACAAAAATTTTTGTTAGCAAAAGCTAAAATTCTGTATTTGCTTAGACTCCATAAGTGACACCCTGGAGAAACTACTCCTCTGCTCAATTTGCCTGAACAGGAAAGTCATGCACACACAGGTAAATAAGGATCACACACAAGTAATTGCTGGTCTTCCATGATGTTAGCCCATTAGGACCACAGCACAGTCACCTGTCATGATGGAGGAGGCTGGTGGACAGCCCTACCTATGAAATGCAGTTTAAAGGAACGGCATGTCTCTAAATAAAAGACAGGACCATGTCCATGAAGGGAGACAACGAACAGGACCATGGAGGAAAGTGTTCAGTGGAGGACCAATAGGAAAACATCCAGTGTTCCTGGAAGGAGATCCAATGATGGTAGGTTATCCAGTGAGGTCTGTGGCCTGGGAGGAAGGTTGGATGACCTCCATTAACACCCAGTCTGTAGGTATAAGCATTCCTGCTTAGAGAAAAGCAGAACACTGATAGGCCAGGTAGGAAAGAAAAGAGATGATAGAACTTCCAGCTATAGGACCCAGGAGGAGGAAGCGGTCCAATCTATGAATTTGCTTCAGGCCCCTCATCTACTTGAAGATGCCAAAGAACTTCCATTGTGTTTCTGACTTTCCAAAGATGAGTAAGTAGCGGGCTGCTACAGAGAGAGTAGTAAGGCCAAAGTGGTTAGCGTCACAAAATGTATCACAAGTCACCTGTTGGTTGGTGTCCGCAGAGGATACAGAGACCTTTCGTTCCAACTGTTTAGATTTAGCCAGTGAGGTTGGAGAATGAGGTGGAGCCAGGGAGTGGTAAAGCATGAAATAACCAACCATGACTAATCGCTGAGTTCAGTCTCAGTGAATTCATTCTGCAAACAGAGCTGTCATCCAGACATAGCTAGTGCAAGCCTTCCAAACGTGCTACATGTCACAACACAGGGATGCAAATCTCTGCTTTGTCTCCAAGGTCGTAATCAACTGTATTGGGGTGCAGCCTTTGGTATGGTTGGCTGACATGGAATGGTAGCCTCCGGTGATGTTAGTTTTGATGAAAGTAGAAGAGCGTGCACGAGTTATTTGTTGTGTTGTCGAGGGTGAATTTGTGGAGTTAAAAGGGCTTAAATGCTGTTGTTGATTTTAGTTCAAAGAACATGCCACAACAGAATCTAGATACCTGTTAGGATAGACCCAAATCCGTATTCTATTTCCATTATCACTTTAGTTGAGGCAGGTCCTTTGTGAGCCTGCAGTGCCATAATGATGATAGTATTTGGTGATCAGAAAGAGCCTGGTGGGCTCTTTCCTCTAAGAAGACAGTTGCTGGGAGAAAACATCAGAGGTTGTTTATGCCACATACCACTGCAGGTGGGAAAGAAAAATAATAAATTAAGTAGGGGTTCCATTAATTTACTGCCTACTTTTTTTTTTTCTTTAACCACTAATCCTAGCCTTCTGAAGACATAAAAGAATCTGTTGGGATGCAGCTCAGTTTGTAAAGTACCTGCCTACCATGCGTGGAGCCCTGAATTCAGTCATTACATCAAACCAGATTTGGAGGTACACACCCATAGACCCAGCAGCTAGGAGGTATGGGCAACGAGATTAGAAATTCAGTGACATCCTCTCCTACATTGCAGGTACTGGAATACAAGTTGGAGACCCTCTCTTTCAAGAAAAAGATAAGAACTGGGTGATACATACCTTTGATCCCTGCACTTGGGAAGCAGAGGTAGGCAGATCTCTGTGAGTTTGAGGCCAGCATGGTTTATAGAGCTAGTTTCAGGACAGCCAAGGTTACACAAAGGAACCCTGTCTTTAAAGTAATAAATAAATAAGTAAATAAATATGTATTAAATATTAAGTAACTATAATAAAAGGGTATATCAAAGGACATTCCAACTTACTGCTTCTTCAGTGAGCTCAAATGCCCAAGTGTCATACTGATGGAAAATTTAACAAACATGGTATTTTGAAGATGGGTCATGTGCTTTAGAAAGTCCAGATGTGTACATTAGCCATGTACTGGGGTAATGTTGCATGTAGACCAGGGTTTCTCAGTCTAAACACCATTGTCTAATTAGACTGGAGGACACTTGCTTTAGGCATCTGTGCTATTACCTGCAGAACATGCCTCAGCATTATTGGGCAATTCTTCTTAGAATAGACAGCAAACTACCCCCCTATCCGAGGTTTTGGTCATTGAACTGTCAAATGTCCTCAGGGAGACAAAGACAAAAACTACATTCAGACTTAATGGTTTAGATCAACTGTATCTTACAAAACTGACAACGTGGGCAGAAAACAGGGAAGGGAGATGGTCTCTGCATCTTAACGTCGAGGGGCTCAGATGCCTTGACATGAGAAGCTGGACCATGGCTAAGCATTTCTCTGTTCTTGCTACCTGTCCAGCTTAGGCCTCCTTTTAGTCTGGTCAGTCAGAATTCTCATGTGGTTCTACGACAGGATACAAGCTCCCAGTCTTGCAGGCTAGAGCTAGTTTCAGCCTGGTATCATTTCTGTTATTCTATTAAATGCAGTAGTCACAGGCTAGTCCAGATCAAAGATGGGGAAATTTGCTTCCCTCACAGTGGAAGGAGGTTGTTGGTCATCTCACCGCTTGTCTGGGGGAAGCTCCTGAAAACTGTACCTCACTATAACGCCAACACAGAAGAAGAGCTAAGACCTAAATTACCAGAGACTAGCATAGATGGATAGCGATAGTAAAGCGAACCCACAAAATCCAGCATGGAAGGGGACGTAGGAAAACAACTGAACAGCTCTGACAATTAGACAGCAAGAACACCAAGAGATGGCTACAGTGGAAAACAGATGAACTTGCTTGACAGCCTAATGTCTCTAAACAGGTTGAGACAAAACTAATACTGTGAGAGGAGGGTTCAATCGTGAATTATTGATAAGTAATTTAAAATGTAAAGCAGCAATGTTTTTGAATCAGTGTCTTAAAGAGAAATTTCATACCTGATTTTCTTTTTAAAAATAACAGGTAGGAGTGAGGTGGGACACACCTTTAATCCCAGCACTTTGGAGGCAGAGGCAGATGGATTTCTGTGAGTTCAAGGCCAGTTTAGTCTACTTTAGAGAGCTCCAGGACAGCCAGAAGGACAGAGGGAGAACCTGTCATAAAAGTTAAAAAGGGCAGGAAAGGATTTATGGAAAAATATATTGATACAGTTGGTAATGTTATTATGGGGGAACAATTAAACTCATCTATGACCACAACAGATGGGCTGGCACTATCAACCAATGGCTATAGTGAGAGATGGGTGGTTGGAAAATTTCTAGGGATTACCTGGTACTAGTGGTTGGTGTCTTGGCTGGGTGTTCCTTGATTCTTGGCACATTATGTAAGAATAAATTAAAGGTACACACAGATTGCAAAATACCAAGTATTCTCTATTTCAAGCAAAGCAATAGATCAGAAATATGCAGCTAAGAGTGACATCTGGCCACATGAATGAGGGGACTCTAGCACCCCACTAGGTTTTGGGGGGGCTTTCTTTTCTGGAGTTCAAAAGAGGAAGGGGTTTGGTTGCTAGAGGTGGTCATGTGAATGTGACTGTCCCCATAAGCTCATGTATTTGAACACTTGATTTCAGTTGATGATGCTGTTTGAGGAGATTTAGGATGGGTAGCATTATTGGAGGAAATACGTCACTGCCAGGCTGTTTTAATCAACGTTCTATTGGTGTGAAGAGACACCATGACCACAGCAACTCTTATAAAAGAAAAAAAATCATTGGGGCTTGCTTACAGGTTCAGAGGTTTAGCCCAGCATCAGCATGGCAGGAAGCATGGTGGCATACAAGTAGACACGGTGCTAGAGGAGCTGAGAGTTCTACATCTGAATCCAATGACAGCAGGAAGAGAGAGAGTGGCCTCTGGGTCTGGCTTGGGCATCTGAAACTTCAAAGCCCACCTCTGGTAACTTACTTCCAACAAGACCACACCCCCTCCAACAAGGCCACACCTCCCTAACAAGGCCACACCTCCTAACCCCTGTGAAGTAGCACCGCTCTCTAATGACAAAGCATCCAAATATATGGAGGCCATTACTATTCAAACCACCACACAGGCGTTGAGGGTTTAAAGACTCAACATTTCCAATTCACGCTCTGATTAGTGCTTATGGTTCAAGACAAGACTTGAGCTCTCAGCTTGCTGCTCCAGCTGCCATGCCTGGCCCCTGCTGCTATGCTGTCCCCTCAATATGGGTCTCATCTCTTTGAAACCCTAATCCCAAATAAACTTTCTTCTGTAAGTTGCCTTGGTCATGGTGTTTTATCACAGCAACAAAAATGTAACTAATATTCCAAGCGCATAGTTTAAGTGGTTCTTTAGTTGATTGACAAGCTTGGATTACATAGGTCTTTATTCATTGTGCATGTTCGTGCCCATAATACTTCTCTGACTTTAATCATATGCATGCCTAATTATATAAAGGCATAAGATGGTAAACAGGAGATTCTCCTAAAAGTTCACTTAGAGGACATAGCTTGCCTTATTTCATATGCAGCTAAAACCTGTTTAGGCTGTACTGGCCCTCCACCTTTATAAGCAGATATATTAGGGGTGTGGGTGTTTGAATGGAAACTGTTCACTTTTTGCAATTGTTTATGGAAGGAAAAACTTACCCCTTTGTTCAGAAAGGGGTATGCATATAGCTTATTCTGGCTGGAGTTGTAAATATCTAACAGATTGCTAGATGCATTTTTTTGGACAGATGTGTTGCACATTAGCACTTACAGGTAAGGGTCTCAGACTGCCAAGTACATTATTAGAAGAAGGTTGTGTCCATAGGCCAATTCAAGTAGAGTTTCCAGTTGTTGAACTATTCCTGCCTCCATTATGTATCAAGGGTTTGGGGAAAGGAAGTTGACCCTATATCAAGGTGAGGGGGGGAAATTCAATTTAATATTGAGGATGCAGAGTGCTTGGTAAGGTGGCTTAGCAGTATTCTTTGCTAAAACTGGATTAAAAGCCAAGGATGAAGTAAAGCATGGACTAGCAAGAGAGTTCAGAGAAAACTGACTGGTTTGCTCAAGGAAGATGTCATTGTCAAATGAAATATGTGATATGTATGCCAGTTCTTTCCTTAAGGTGCTAAATGTTACATTATTCCTTATGAATTATGTCACATATACAAACTAAGATAATGAAGTTTTGTTATGACAAAAAACAACCACAACAACAAAAAAACCAAACATCAACAAAACCAAAACAACAATGGCAGTAACAGCAACAACAAAACAGAAAACAAGAAAGCACTATAAACTCAAGAGAATAAGTGGAGGAGAGGCTGTGACCAAGACCTAAAGGGGGCCTCGTACCCACCCACAGCCCATGCAGAAGACTGAGTCTCTTTCTATTAGCTGTTTTCTCGTCTCAGCCACGAGGTACAGGAAGGCTGACTCATGCAATTACCTTCTCCATCCATGGCCAGTCCCCTGTTGGTCCCTTGAACTCAACCATGACCAGCTCCCACAAACACTAAGAAGTATTCAATTGTCAGCCAGGTTGGGGTTGAGTTGAACCATGAAAAGGTCTACATGGAAAGCTAATGATGGCTGCCCTAAAGAGTAAAGGGATTGAGGAACATGATCTTGTATTGGGTCAGGGAAAAGGACTGAAACGCTGAGGGCCAGCAGAAAGAACAGAAATAGGCAACCTAGGAAGGTAGAAGGTGGGGGGACCCTCCAGAATGTACCAGAGACCTGGGAGGTGAGGGACCTTAGATGAAATGCCCTACAGTGAGGAGAGGAAACTTATAGAGCCCACCTCCAGCAGAAAGACAGGGCATCAAGTGAGGGATGGGGTTGCCATCCCACAGTCGAAACTCTGACCCATAATTGTTCCTGTCTGAAATAACTGCAGGGATGGAAATGGAGAGGAGTCTGAGGAAAAGGAGGTCCAGCAACAGGCCCAAAGTGGGATCCAGGTCAGGAGGAGGCCCCAGGGTCTGACACTATTACCGAGGCTATGGAGTACTCACCAAAAGGGACCTATTATGACTGCCCTCCGAAAGACCCAACAAGCAGCTGTAAGAGTCAGGTGCAGATATTTGCAATCAACCAATGGACAGAAGCTGCTGATCCCTGTGGCTGAATTAGGGAAAAGCTGGAAGAAGCTGAGGAGGAGGGTGACCCTGTATGAGGACCAACAGTCTCAACTAACCTGGACCTCTGAGATCTCTCAGACACTGGATCACCAAGCAGGCAGCACACAGCAGCTGATATGATGCCCCCAACACATATATAGCAGATGACTGCTGGGTCTGGGTTCCGTTGGAGAAGATTCACCTAACCTTCAAGAGACTGGAGGCCCCAGAGAGTTTAGAGGTCTGGTGGGGTGGGGGCATCCTTGTGGAGACAGGGTGTCTGTGTCTGTGTGTGTCTCTGTGTGTGTGTCTGTCTCTGTCTCTATCTCTATCTCTATACCTACACCATATACCTATACCCTATACCTATATCATCTATATCTCTCTGCCAATTGATGAATCCTCTGCAACAAGTGCAAATCAAGCACAGGGAGAAATCTGGAGTTTGTGTAACAGGAACAACTATTTGTTCAAGTGTGGGAACAGGGAGACCAGCAAAACAGTTGATTCAGTTAGAGATTGGAATTGAAGGAGAATCCCAGTAAGAATGTAAGAAACAGTCAGATTTGAGATAGATTTTGCAGGGCAAGCCTACTAGGCATGCTGAAAGTGCCCCTGATTTCCTTTGGGAGGCACAGGGAAGCTTCTACTCAGTGCAAATAGAGAATTAATTGGCGCTATTTAGAGCATGGCGGACTCAGGGGCAGCTGCACCATCGAGAAGTTCTGTTTCTGTTCAGTTTCCTACTGCTTGGTATTCTAGTATTCTAAGGTACAGAAGAAGAGAGTGACATTTAAAATCTCAGGGGAGACTGGCATGGTTTTCGGTCCTTCCAGAGTGAATGCTAACAGCACTGTAAACTATTACTGTGGACTTGAGTATCTGCTGCACAGTTCTGTTTAGCTGCCACTAACCCTGCTTTACTACATTAAGTGGTCATGTCAAACCTGAGGAAGTAACTACATTCCAGATAAACTTATGGGCAAGAGGACGGATCCAAGGAGGACTGTAGGTTCTTGTTGAATAACTAGGCAAATGTGGGTATCTTTTACTAAAATAAAAAAGAGCACAAACTTGGAAGAGAAATCGGGAATTCTGGCATATACTTTTTTTTTTTAAACCAAAATGCATGTGATAAATAGATTGAATATGTAAACTGTGAGCTTAGTGGAACTTAAGAAATAACTCGAAAACAACATTCTTGCTTGCAAAGGGAACGAACATCCATTCAGAATAAGGGCAAGGACAGAGAGTCTCAGAGCAAGCCAAATTCAGTCATTGACCAAGAAACGACATCCCAGAGAAGGATACAAAGGCCTTCAGTGGTATGGGAGAAAAGTCCAAAGAACATATTGTCAGGAAACAAAAACATTTGAAGAATGAAGGAGTGGTTTCTCCTTAAGACATAAAGAAGGCTGGCCACTGCAGTTAACTGAGTGACTATAAGTCTTGAGAAAGTGAAAGCTAGTAGAGAGGTTTTAGAAAAATGGAAAGACGGGTTTAGAGAGAACCGGATGTGAATGCGCAAATAAACAAGTAATGGTGATAGAAAGAAAGAGCCAGGGTTTCTTTAGAGATGTCTACAGAGCTCTTGGTCCTGAGAATAGTAAGCTGCTCCGAGTAGCCAGGCATGACCCTGAGCTAGGTGAATGTGATGACGTTGCCTCTGGCTATGAGGAGAAGATACTTGCCTTGGTCATGACTTAGACATGTGGTGAGTGAAAAGAGTTAAGAGTGTGTAGATCAATAGCCATTGCATGACAGACAAGCTTCTGCTACCACAACCATTAACAACCCCAGCACATGAACCTGTGTTGACCTTGCCTGGCACCCTGGGAGAGAGTTTCAACTCAGGGGCCCTGTTGCTGGCCTGGGAGCCTGCTTTACTGACCTTAGCTAGAAGAAAGTCAGCCTATTCTTGGAAGGTCCTGTCCTTAGATGGGTCTTTGCAGAAACAAAACATCCCAGGTTCTGGTCTTCAGGAACAGCCAACAGTGCTCTTCCGTAGTGAGCTCTCCTAGAGCCAACTGTCTTCAGACCACTCACAAGAGCTAGAAATATCTGATGGATGAAGAAGCAGAAGCTGTGGAGGGGCATGGGTTGACCTTGAAGACTTTGTGACCTCTGACACATTCATTGTATACAAATACTGAAGAAGAAGAAGAAAAAAAAGACCCGGCTTTGCAAATCCTTTTTTTTTTTTTTTTTTTTTTTTTCATTTTATTTTCTCTGTACAATAAAATGTTCTTCCTTTTTCTCTGACCTGTTTTCTGATCTAATTATGAGTGCTGTTTAGGTTTTCAGGAATGTGTAAAGAATATATTTTACTGTGATTACTAACACCTAGAGGGGTGTGATAAGTGCTTATTTTTTTTTTCAGTATTTTATTAAATAGGTGAAATGCTTTATACCACATAGATCCAGAGCTAATGGAGTTAGGAGTCAGGGCTGGTTACTTCCACACTGGATGTCTGTCACCTATTGGGCTTTCTTGGGATAATGCAGTTTCGTTGAGGTATTGGCCATATAAGTCACCCATTTTAACTACACAGTTCAGTGATTATTTTGGGAAAATTTGTGAGTTTTGTAACGATTGCCACAAATCCAGTATTAAAATATTTCCTCTCTTTCTCTGCCCTCTTCCCCATTCCCTGCCCTCTGTTTCTGTATCTTTCTTAATGCAATGGTGGCACAGAGCTTGTGGGAATAACCAGTCAGTATTTTATTAAGATCACTACATAAGACAGAACCCATACCCAACACTGCTTGGATGATCAAGAACGTAAGACCAGATAGCCCAGGGCCTAGGGGGAAACCCAATACTATTGTTCTACTAAAGGAACACACCAATGATTCCTAATGACATTCTGCTATACCCGCAGATCGGTGCCTTGCTCAAATGTCATCAGAGCTGCTTCCTCCTGCTGCAGATGGGAACAAGTGCAGAGACCCACAGCCAGGCAATATGCAGAGTGAGAGACCTTGGAACACTCAGCCCTAAATAGGACGTCTTAACAACTCCCTCCCCTCAGGCCTCAGGGAACCATTCAGAAGAGGAGGCAGAAAGGAGTGTAAGAGCCAGAGAGATGGAGGACACCAGGAGAACAAGGTCTCTGAACACAGCAGGACTGGTGCACATATGAACTCACGGAGACTGTGGCTGCACACACGGGACCTGCACCAGTCAGTGCCGGATTAGAGCTGAAAGGAGAAATGGACACAAGCCCCTACCCTAACCTAGAAGCCACCTCTGACTGATAACCACTTACAAATGAAAAAAAAAAAAAAAAAAAAAAAGTTGTCTCCAAGGGAGTCTCACTGGGCAAACAAAGCATTCTTAGTGGTAGGCTGCATGCCCAGCAGTAGATGCCAACAGATAAGGCATCTTTGGAGGTTTCATGTCTCATAATGTTGTGTCAGGGCTTTTAAAAACAAAACAAAATGGACTGGAGAGATGGCTCAGTGGTCAAGAGCACTGACTGCTCTTCCAGAGGTCCTGAGTTCAATTCCCGGAACCATCTGTAAGAGGATCTGTCGCCCTCCTCTGGTGTGTCTGAAGACAGCTACAGTATATTAATATAAATAAAATAAATAAGTCTTATAAAAACAAAAACAACAACAAAAAACCTTTCCATTTATTATTACCTTATAGATTCTGTGTGTATGTTATGGCTTCTGATTTTGTGTTTTTATGGGATTCCTGAAGGTGTGAATGAGTCTGTCTCTTGTCTATATCTGTTTCTTGTGCTTTTTCTTGGGCTCCTTTCCTTCTGTTTGTCCGCTTTGTCCCATTCTGATCTGTCTTATTAGACTTGTATTTTATTATTGTCCCTCAGTTGTCTGTTTTTGAAGGAGAGGCAGTAAGGGGGAAGGGGAATGAACTGGGAGGGGAGGTGAGGTGGGGTGGGGTGGAGGGAGAAACCATAAATAGAATTTAGTGTGTGGGGGAAAAAAATCTGTTTTCAATAAAAGCCCAATGTCATATAAAATTTTCTTAAAGGTAACTTGTTTCCTCTTTATCTAAATGAGCATTTCTTCAGGGGACTGTCAGCCTTTTAGAAAAGCTATGCTAGGGGCCTAACAATGTTATCCAGGCTATGAAAAAAAAAAGAATAGTGATGACTCTGTGTGTGTGTGTCTGCGTGTGTGTGTGTGTGTGTATGTGTCTGTCTATCTGTCTGCCTCTATCTCTCTCTCTCTCTTTCTCTCTTCCTCTCTCTCTCTCTCTCTCTCTCTCTCTCTCTCTCTCTCTCTTTCTCTCTCTCTGTCTGTCTCTCTCTCTCTCTCCTCTCCTTCCTTCCCTCCTTCTTTCCCCTTCCCCTGAAGGAGGTAAGGATAAGAAAATCAGGCTTAATATGAAAATCTACAATGGTTTTCCAGGGTATTATGACACATTCTCCTGAGGAAAAAAAAGTCAAGATTAAAGTCTTAAACAATAAAGGAAGAGCCAGTCTCCATCTGGGCAGAGAGCAACTCTGAAGAGATCAGGCTCCCACCAAACAGAACACCCAACAGTTGAAGCCTGGTGTTGAGACACCAGGAAGAAACTGCTGTGACACTATGCAGCGGGGCCTCCAGACCAACCCATAGGAAAACTATCCCAAGTCCCTTTAAAAGTAGAGCCAGTGAAATTGAGACTGAGACTAGCTCCTGGGTACTTAAAATATCCATGGCCACTAAAGCAAAATGTCAGGTCAGACCACCCAAGGTTTCCAAACTGGTATTAACTCTGGATAAGGGGCCAGATCCTTTAACAGAACAGGCCACACTGAAAATAGGTATGCTGAGAGCAGTGATCTTGGCTGACCCAGAAGAAAGCAGGCAGGTCGTGGGCATCCCTGGAAGCAGAGGGACATGGAAGCAGTGTCTCAGTACAAGGCTTTGGCAGTGACATGGCAGTAGGAACAACTCATAGCTGCAAAGGACCATGTGGAAAGCAAGATGGCTTTACAGTGTGCTGTTCTTCATTAAACCTCGAGAAGTATAGACACCTCAAACCTGTCAAGTAAGTGTTCTGTTACTGAGGCTAGTTCAGCTGTCTAGAATGTTCTTTATAATGAGTATGGGTGCTTTTTTCTGCATGTATGTCTGTGTACCATATCATGCCGTACCCATGGAGGCCAGAAAGTTTTCTGGAACCATTAAAGATGGTTTTGAGATGGTGTGGTGCTGGGAATCAAACCCAGGTCTTCTGGAAGAGCTGCCTGTGCTCTTACACTACTGAGTGATCTCTCTGACCCTGGTATGTTCTTTTTTTGATCATTACTAGGAACGACTTTATTCCTTTAGTATGAACTAAAATCTGTCCCATCAGGGGCCATCCCAAGTTAAAATCCTTCCTCAGATAATCTAACACAGTGCTCTCTGCTCTATTCCTTGGATAGACGTGCTCTGTTCTACTTTGGAAGTGTGACATTCCTCCAAGTCTAAGACCCTTCTCCACATCTCTAAAAGGGGATCTTCCAATCAATAGCTTATCAGAGTTTAATTGGCCACAGTGTCTCTACATAATGTAAAAGTAACACTGGTGTGTCTTATAGCCAGTGGCATTTCTGATCAGTAGGAGAATCTGTCACACTGACCATTCCTTATCACTTACCTACTCTGGTGCTACAGGCTTCTGGAGCGCCAAGACCTTATATGACTGGCATTCCCACATGGAGCAGAATATCTAGAGTACTTTATATGTTCAGTAACAGTAATCGAGTGACTAGACTCATTAACTCATAACGCGGTGATCGCTCACCAGCCTTCTGGGATGCCCGAATCATATGCACCATATCTTGTTCTGAAGCATTGATTTTTAAGCAGGCACTGCATTTCTGTAAACACAGGACACTACTATCTATCCAAACAGAAATGACTAAATTGTTCACATTGTATGTTCCTCAGAAAAATCACATTTAACAGGGACATATTAATAGAAAGTATTTTCAAAGCATCTCAGTGTGGTGCCTGGGCTTTTTGATAAATCTACTTTTACACAGGAAAAAAAAAAGCCCTGGAGGTCACACATTGTGACAAGTTTCTCTTGCCACAATTCTAATTCTAATAACTAATTCTATAGTTAATGCTGATCCCCTATTTCTACTCTCTCAATCTATTATTATAAAGAAAATAGATTTGGCCTTATGTATTCATTTGGTCCTGACTCAAATAAGTAGAAAAACTTCTCAGGGGTTCAATCTGTAATTAGTAAATAGTTCTGGAAATGTAGCAAAGACATAACTGGATTGTGATGCACAGTCCATCATTTTGAAAGGTTCCCTCTGAATAAAGGGTCTCTTTTACAGCTGACATAAAGCTCTGAATGAATCTCATTACTATAAAAGTCCTCAATGGTGAGAGTTTAAGAAGGAAATTATGCATACGTGAGAAAAATGGGCCACCATTGCCTATGCTTTATTCCTGGGATTTTTTTAATATAAAATGGAGACAAGAATAAACTCATCTCAAGTTCAGGACGCTGGGTAAGCTCTCCACCACTGAGCTGTATTGTCCCCTCTACACTTGAAGTCTACTGATTGTCAACTCACTGATCTCTAAAATGAGAAATCCAATATTAAAGTTTTGCCCTATGCCATGGGTTGGCGTGAAAACTAGGAAATAAAAAGCATGCTCAGGCTGGAGAGATGACTCAGCAGTTAAGAGCACTGACTGCTCTTTCAGAGGTCCTGAGTTCAATTCCTAGCAACCACAAGGTGGCTCACCACCATCTGCAAAGGGATCTGATGGCCTTTTCTGGTGTGTCTGAAGAGAACAGTATACTCACAGACATAAACTAAGCTGGAGCATCCAGTACTGGAGAAAATGACACGATCTTGATACTGATGAGAACCTGACCTTGACCACTCTTTCAAATAGTGCCCCTAGCCCATGGAGGCTTGGCTGGAGATCCTTCCTGGCAGCTGTATTTACAGAAGAGGGCACAGGACAGAGGGTGAGGTGTGTTGAGAAAACCCCAGAGGAAAATGGGACCCGCACAGGGGAGTGGCCGGTGCAATCACAGAAAACAAGCCCAGGAATCTACAGCTCTCAGCATCACACTGCCTTTATCACAGCTTTCAGACAGCAGCTAGTCATTTGTTAAGATGAAACTCTCTTTTAAAGTTTGTAGTTTAGCACATGTCCAGTGGCAAGGCACCTGACCAGAGGCAGGATTTCAGCCTTACATGTACACAGTGCCTGAATTGTTATGTTGCTCAGTTGAGGCATTTCCTTGGGAAAGCCATGCAGTTGGATTATCCAACATTGCTTAGCCACACCAGTTGGATCTTTGACTTCCTAGCCAGCTGCTTTGGCATTGCTCAGTCAAAGACCAAATTAATTTTGAAGTCACTTTTCATAAAATCTGAAATCTGAAAGTCCAGCCCTAACCACCTCACAAAATGGGTAGCCTTGTTCTTGACCTCATTAACAAAAGACTCGTTCCAACTTGAACCAACCTGGGAGAAGGAAATAAACCAGACAGGCTGAATGACGACAGAAAGGAATGAAATAACCTTTCCTCGGGACAATGCCTTTTCCTGTCTCTGCAAGCTCCTCCTATTCCCACACTGGTTTCTACATCTGTTTCTTGACCATGATCCCTGTTCACATCAAAGTGCCCCTCCTTAGGCTTCGTGAAGACAAGCTTAGCCCCAGCATCTACAGGAAGGCACTTCATCCCAGAGGAAAGAGGAAAACCATGTGTTTGGTTTTCATAAAATTACAAGCCTCTTGCCTTATTTTTCATTGTATAATCACATTCCTAAGCCATATAGACTAGCTTCTAGCTTCCATAAGTCAAACGTTTAACTCCTACACTCTATAGTTTTAGTTTAAGCTAAAAGCATTTTTAAAAAGAGAAAACTCTAGCCATTTTGTCTTCATTAATGATGTTGAATGCCTGAATCAGGAAGAGTTTAGGTAGATTATTTGAATATTTTTTTATTCAAAAACACATGAAAGCACATACGCTAGACAGATACTTAAGGAAGAGAGGTCAAAATTCCAGGCATT
Source organism: Arvicanthis niloticus (assembly GCF_011762505.2). Classification (NCBI taxonomy): domain Eukaryota; kingdom Metazoa; phylum Chordata; class Mammalia; order Rodentia; family Muridae; genus Arvicanthis; species Arvicanthis niloticus. The sequence goes on along the minus strand of NC_047661.1, from coordinate 107,931,093 downwards.
CCTTCACTGACTTGGCTACTGGGACCCTTCTTGGGAGGTCTAGGTCAAACCCAGTTTTGAACATCTAATGTAATTGATGATGGTGTAGCATGAAAATGTTTCCAAAGCTGCCCTTTGTGTCATCATCAAAAGCTCATATTCAGGACTGACATATGGTAAACACAGCAGGCATTTAAAGAGGCATGCCCCTGCCATGGGATAAAATATGGCCTTGGGTGGGAGAGAGACATATCTAACAGTATTTTTTAATGTATTGTGGGGTGGTAACATAGACAAGATTTTAGTTGATAGGCTATGCATAAAATACAGAAATACGCAGAATAAACATAGTAGAACCATTTGGAAGAACAATCCATCTTGGGGTGAGAGGTGTTGATCAAAAAAGAGTAGGTATCAAACAACTAAAAAAAAAAAAAAATAGAGCAATCGACAGTGGTGCACACCTTTAATCCCAGCAGTTGGGAGACAGCGTTTGAGACCAGCCCAAACTATAAATCAAATTCCAGGACAGTCAAAGCTACACAGACAAACCCTGTCTTGAAAAACAAAGCAAAACAAGCAAACAAAGTTAAAAGTATATAGTTTTAAAGTTATTCATTCATTAATTCACCTGCTTGTTTATTCAGAATTTAGCGACTGCTTCTTGGCTGCCCAGGTAGGTAGCCAACATACTAAAGAGAAGAACATTTTTTCATGCTTCTTGAAATTCAGACTCTTGGGAGTCTTTCATGGCACACGGAGAAGACAGCAAGGGAGGAAGTGGGCCAGCCCAGTCCAGCACACTCAACTGTCCATTTGGAAGTAGTTATATTCCACATGACTGTCAGATTTGGGGAAGATCACCTACAGGCTAAAGCACATTCCAAAATTTACTCTGAATAACTTCAAGACAGGTCTTCATATACTTTTCTCCTTCATACCCTGAGGGGTATGGAGAAATTTCTTCTAGCAATTAGGAAAACAGTTCTTTGCTTGAAGTAAATACTTAAAGCCATTACCTTTGGGCTGGGGAATAGGAATGGTCTCAAAAAATCAGCTCATAATGAGGCCTATGTGAACACACTGTGCAGTGGAGAGAGAGAGAGAGAGAGAGAGAGAGAGGTAGAAGGGAGAGGGAGGGAGGAGAAGAAGAAGGAATGAAGAAGGAAGGACTGTAGGCATAAAGTTTTTGCAACTTTTTGTAAGGATTCAACCTCTTCTCTGACCCACCACCCAGGTAAGCAGATCTGTTCAGCAATAGTTCTTTGGAGGTGAGCTTGATCTTCTTGGGCAGCAGTTAAGTCCCGTAGCAAACACCAAATACTATTTAGCAGCTGCAGACCAGTCCTCTAGGCAAGAAGACACCAGGCAGCTGTAGTTCAATCCTGAAAAAACCACCAGGCTAGCCAATTGGCCTAAGGCAAGGCCATGGAAGTGGCATGCTGCTGCAGAAACCCCAGGAGCAGTTCTTGGGTGAGCTTCTCTCAATGGTGGCATTATCACAAGTTGAGTTCAACTGTGCTATGTAAGGTGAACCAATACATGTGTGTTGTGAGTGAAGAATAAAGAGGAGGAGCAAACCAAACCAAGGCTCAGTGCTCATCACCCACTGCCTGTGGGGTCATGTTTATACTCCTTCATCACAGGTCTTTCCATGTGCTTGCTATTTCAAAACATCCTTTCACCTGTGTCTGCTTCAGGACAACAGTCTTTCACGTGTTTTCCTTAGTAAGACATCCTTTCACCTGTGTGCCCCAGAAACATTTGGTGTAACTAACTTTCCAAAGAACTAGAAGTTTCCACTTCAAAGGACAGACAGATAGAAGAGACTATTTCTCTCTGTTCCGGTCACCCTTGTCACAGAGAATAACCCCCTTCTCTGTGTACACAAGGAACAGCATTTTAAAATATATTGAATGGGTATTCAGCTAAAGAGATAACAGTCTCTGCTGATAGGATATGCAGAACATACAGCTCCTTGAGAGAGGATGTGAAGTCAGCATAGAAAGCACTTGCTACGATACCCATTAATACCACTTTCATATCAACTTCATCTCATACGATCCTTCACAGCTTGCCCGGCATGTGATGACAATTGTCATTCCACCGATGAGGAAACAAGAGCTCAGCAAGTTAGATTCACCTGTCCAGAGTCACACCACTGATAAGTAGAAAAGCCAGGAATGAAATCCTGGGTTCTCTGAGTCTACAGCTGGGGTACTGCCTGCCTCCAATCTATGATCAGAACTGCAGAGAAAAACGTTGTGTGTGAGACTCCCGGATAATGGCAGGACAATTGTTCCCTCTGTTGCTTGAGTCTGGTCAGGCTCCACAGTGAGGCAGCTTGATTCTGCACTGTTCCTGCCATATGAACAATCTTAGTCTAGATTTCAAAATCAATACTGCCACACATACAATAATACCATAGGAGGATGCTACAGAAGCTTAACACTGAGCTGATTGAAACTAGATTGACGTGTCTACACATTTACACGTTTAGATGAAACTGATAAATAAAGAAATAAAGAAGTGTGTTTGTTTTTATTGCTCTGGTCTAAAACTACAACTGTGTTTGACTACTTATAATGTAGTCATTACATGTCTTCTATTTTTTCCATCCTGTCTTATTTATCCACTCTGACCAGTCTCTATACAGCCCAGGAAGGAGAAGCAAGTCCATACCCTACTGTTTATGTTATAGCCCCTGGTATTTTGTTATAATGCTTATCTTTTAAACAACTTACCTTATCTTTTTTTCCCTTAGAGATGGTAGCAATTTAAATTCAAATATCTTCATGAGTTTTGCTATAAGTGACATGCCAGAGAAGTGTTTAGAGCCCGTAAAAAAAAAAAATCTTTACAAGATCTTACTATATAGTTCAAGTTACCTATATACTTAAACTTACTTGTAGGCTTAGATTTTCAAAACCTACTTTAATTATGGTTTTTTTAATAATTCAACCTCCCTTCTAGCCCACCACCCACCAGAGATAGGAGAGAAGAAATGCTAATAGGGAACAGGGGTTGTGGACCTGTTTAGAAATAGTTCTTTGGGGTGATTTCAGTCTTTGTTGTCAGCAGTCCAGTCCATGACCAAAACACTAAGCATGAATCAGCAAGGGCAGTCCTGTCTACTCGGCAAACACCAAACACAAATCAGTACCAGTGGCTCCATCCAGAAGAAACCATGAAGCTCTGCTGATTGGCATGAACACATGAGCCCACAGAAGCAACAAGGAAGCAGCCGGAATATCACTAGAAGTTCGTTGGTGCATTTCTCTATATGAAGTCAAGACAAGTGAAGATCAATGAAGAAAGCAAGGCAAAGCAATGCAGGCATGTCATCACTGAAGACCAGCATCAGCGAAGCCCAACAAAGGCCAGCAAAGAGTCGCAAGGCAAACCAATGCAAAAACATCATCCACTGTCTGTTGGATTATACTTATACCCTTTCCAAACATCACATGTCCTCTCTAGCAAAACATCACATGCCCTTTCACCACGCAGCTTCCTGAAAAACACGGCGTGTCTGTTCTCAGCAAAACATTCTCTTACGTGCCTGCCTCAACAAAACATTCCCTCATTAGACAGTTTCCAGAAAAATACTATATGACACAGCTGAGTCTCCAAAGAAACCAGAAATTCCCACTTCGCCTACTATTTAATCGAGAGTAGCCTCCAACCCTGGATTTTTTCACCTCAGCCTCCGGCACTGTGGATTTCCAGGCATGAATTACCATGCTGGACCCTAAGAATTTTTTCTTCCTTTTCAATCTCAATTTTTGGCCAAGGTTGTGCTTCAGAAAAGTCTATTCATTAAGCCATACTACTAAAAAACGTTCTCAAGTCACTCTCCCCAAGAGGCCCAAACTCCAGCCTCAGTGGGAGGCTTGGGCTCTGACTGACTCCGTTGCATTTTGGAATTCTCTTTTGAGTTAACCAATAAACTCCAGATGGGCTACCTGTCCACTGGGAACAGAAGAAGGCCACTAGCTTAGGCCACCCACAACTGACAAATGGCAGTGACTCTGGTCACTGATGGTGTTGGCCAAATCCAGCTCAGCTTAGAAGAGAGAGAGAAAAAAAAAAAAAAAAAAAAAACCACAATGTCCCTGAACAATTCCCTTCATTCTACCCAGTTGTTCATTAAAGAGAAGAAAATTGGCAACACTAAGACTGCAAGGCCACATTAACATCTGGACAAGGGCTTTAGAGAATATTCTGGGAAATGGAGAAGAAAGAGCCCCCTAGGTCATCGTCACTCTCAGACTGTCCAGAGAGACCACAGTCAAGTAGGGGTAGGGTGGTTGGTTTATGAGAATAACCATCAGGGGTTTCCATGGTTGGTTATACAAATTACACTAATTTGTATTCATCCAAAAATGATAAATACAAGGTGCTTATTATAATTCACAGAAACATGATTGAAGGACCATGAATGTATAATGAAACTGAATATGTATTACTTTTTCATTGTACCAAAGGACAATTAGAAAGGCTGGATTCTGGATTTAGATTCATTGGAAGGAAATAGCCAAGGTCTCAGCACTGTCTTGATTATCTCTCCTGCTATTAGATAAAATGCCCTGTAACTTAGGGAAGGAAGGGTTTGTTTGGACTCACAGTTTGAAGGTACTGTCTGTTATGTTGGGGTAGCCAAGGCAGCAAAAGCCTGAAGCAGCTGGTCCCAGTCAGGAAGAAGAGGACAGTGATTGCCTGTGCTCAGCTCAATTTCTCCTTTTTACTCAGTCCAGGACAGTAACAGTAACTTGTATTCTCCTGTAGTAATTGTCTTGGAGACTTATTGCCTCTACCAACCTATGCCTGGTCCTGGAAGCCTCCAGCCTCCATACAATCTAATCCAGACCTAGAATGTTTTCAGCCTCTGAGGCTTACTGCTGAGTAAGTTCACCCTTTCTAGTGTTTTTCTGAACTCTGGCTGGCTGGTTCAACTCAGCTGTTCTGGTTCAAACTCCTCTCCCAGCTGACTGATTCAATCTAGTTTCTCTCAGTTTTAATGAATTGCTCTGTTGGCCTCATACTAACTTTGGCAACATGTTCTAATCTTCTGGCTCTTTTTCATTCTCTGGCTTGTTCTGTTTCACCTGTGTCTAGCTTATTCTCTCTCTGCAACCCATCTCTGCACAACTGTCTCAGTAAAACTTTCTCTGCCTTGCTCTCTCTTAAGTAGCTTCCCTTGTCTCTCTCTTCTTTCTCTGATTCGTCCCTTTGTCTGTCACTCAGTTATTCATCACTTTCAAACATGGGTACTTCCTTCTACAAACTAACTTTACCTTCATTGTTTTCGATTAAATGTGTATACTAAGGGCCTGTCTGTATTCCAGCTAGAGGAACTAAAGATATGTGCTAAGGGCTGAGACATACCATAACTAGAAACTGTTTTTTGTTTTCAGTAAATAATACAATATCGGGGTTCACAGTGTGATCAAATATTCTGCAACACAGGACTCAAAGAAAGGTCTTGCCCTCTGTTCCCTGTTAGTGAGAGTCTTCCTACCTCAAGTTACCCAGCCAATGCCAGGCGTGTCTAGAGGCCCCACTCTAACCACTGCCTCACAGATATGCCTGGAGGCTTGTCTCCTGGATGATTCCAGACCCCATCAAGTTGACAGTGAGTGTTAACCAGCCAGTGTGAAGGCTGCCTCTACCCCAACACAGTGCATAACACACTTCAACTTTGGTTTTCTTAAGTTCATCCACAAAAGAAAAAAAAAATCCTTTAATTTTATTTTAAAAGAATCACCTGTCTTTCATTTGAAAAATCTCTTCTCAGGTTGGACTTAACTCCACAGGTTCAACAATACTGAACTTTGGGAAATGTTTTAATACGTCTCGGCCACTTCCGTGTCTATCCAAATGGCTTCCAATCTAGCCCAGTGTTCAGATGACTGGCGGTTAAGCTGAAGAGGTAGAGTTTATGGGAGTAGAATAGGAGTGTGGACTCTGCCAGTTTTCCCTTCTCATTGGCCCCTTGATCTAGAACAAATGATTTCATCTCTCTGAACTCTAGTCTTCTTACTTTAAAACAAGAATAACAGGGTCTAGTTCTCAAAATTATTACGAACGCTAAAGAAGTCAGTGTATCAAAGTGCTTAAAAAGATGCCCTGATGTAGTAAGCTCTCTGTGACTACAAGCACCATAGCGTTGTCTAACATCTCTCAGTGTCATAGAATCCGCATCACAATGAGCCTGTGTGTTGATTATAATGTCTTCTTTCCTTGGCTCAGGACTTGTAAGTACCTGGTACGAATTCTGGCACAGAAGAGAACTCAAAAAAAAAATTTTTTTTTTTTTTTGAGACAAAGTCTTCCTATGAATCTTAGAACTGGCTTGAAAAATCATAATCCTCCTGCATCAGCCTCAGAAACCCTGAGGTTACAGTCACGTACTACCAGGAGCAGCTTGCCAATACATATTGACTAATCATTTCTCATGGACCCTGTGTGATATCCCTCAGTCTGTGATGTCTCTCTTCATGTCCATGCCAACAGGTGCACCCTCCCCCATCCTGTCCTACTTGCTTTCTCTCATCTCTCCGGCTGTCTTTCTAACAACCAACATCCTCTACCCAGCTGAGAATTATAGGGGAAACCTCAGCTCCAAGAATACAGGGAGATCGAGATTTGAATATTCAGCCAACCATTCCTATGGCTGCTTAATAATCTGGGTATGATGGAATTTTAACAGTTTGCATAAGAGGACGCAAGCCTCTGGGAGGCACAAGGGATATCTGAAAATGATAAAAGGCTGATACCATTTGGAAGCCTCCAGGCCAACAAGATAGCTCTTAAAGGTGCTTCCTGCTAAGCCTGAGGACCTGAGTTCAGTCCCTGAAACCCATGGCAAAGGAAAGAACTGACCTTCAAGTTGTCCTCTGACCTCCACACATGTGCCTGTCATACATGCCTCTGCCTCAAACACACACACACATGCACCTGCACACACACACACATGCATATTTTTAAGAAAAAGTTATTTCTTCCCACGTAATCTAATTTTATGGTATTTGCCAGTGAAGGCTAGAATCCCGGTGCGGTCTTGCATCCTGGGGTTCAGGGGAGGTGCTAAACCAAGGAACTAAGAATGACTGAAAATGTGCTGATCTACTACTGAATTAATCATGCTTGCTCTTCCCCACCATAGCCCCATTCCAGAACTGTGCTGTTACTCTGTAACAGTTGTGTCATCTTCTCCCTGCTACAGAGAAAGTCCTTCTCAAAGGTTAACACTTAGTGTGTAATATCATAAATACACAGCTCACTGAATTTTCATGAGGCACCTAGGCCTATGTGATCAGCACTGAAATAAAAATCAAACTATATTTTAAGTAAAATAACAAAAAAAAACCCTAAAACTTATTTTACCTAAGAAATTGGCAGTGAGGAAAGTTTCATTCCTTTCAGTTGGTTTGAATGTAGGAAAGTGTATTCTGGTAAAGTTTGGAGTAAATGTATCAAAAAATTTAAATGCATTCATTTACCTTTTGACCACAAAACTCAACTTGTGTGGCAATCCAGCCTGAGGAACCAATTGAACTGACAGATGTGCCAGAAATCTTCGTTGCTGGCACTTTACCAAAAATGTCTGACAGCAGCCTGTCAGCTGTTAATGTGGCTTAAGTAATAGAGATTGTATGTATTTTTAAAGGTGAGCCACTAATGAAGAAGGCACAGAAAGCTGGTTGTATCTACTCTTAAATAAAATCAGCACGTTGCAAGATAGTCTAAGCTTACTTGTAGTATTGACAGGTATTGTGGTAGTCTGAATGAGAGTGAGCGGCGAGACTGATGTACCTGGTCTCCAGTTGGTAGTACTGTTTGCTGAAGAAATGTGGCCTCGCTGGAGGAAGTATGTTCCTGGGGATGGACTCTGAGGGTTTCAAAGCCACCTGCCACTCTCAGTTCACTCTCCCAGCTTTGTGCTTGCTTTTCAAAATATGAGCCCAGAGCTTCCTGTTCTTGCTATGCTCCCTTTTCTGCTGCTCTGGACTCTAACCCTCTGGATCCATAAGCCCAAATAAACTCTTCTGTAAGTTGCTTCTGGCTGTGGCGTTTTATCTTAACAATAGAAATGTAACTTGCATAAGTACTCTGGAAATGGTGGGCCTCGTGACCTCCACTCCCTTCTATAGAAGGATGCTGACAAGCACAGTCTTGTGCAGGCTGCTCTGGGTGCAGGGGTGCAGTGGCTTTATTATGGCCTGAAGTCAGCATCCCATAGCCTCTTCCACTTCCTCTAGCTCTTACATTCTTTCCCCCACCCACACTTTCTTCTACAATGTTCCCCGAGCCTCTGAGGTGGTGATATGGCTAGCATTCAGCCATCACTTACTCTCATGATAACCAGGTACCACTGACCAATGAAAAAAGAAGCTGCCCTGGCCAAGGCAGACAGCAGCACTAGTCTATGGACACAAACCCAATTATTTAGAAGGCACTTTGATGGGCTCACCGTGTTCATTTAGCAAAACACCAGCTGCTTCTCCACTAAGGCCTATGATTCTCACAGCCATGGGCTTCGATGGAGTTTATAATACTAAAGATGAATTCTCTATTGTGGATCAGACTTCGATTCCAATGAGACTGGTTGGTTAGCCCTAGAACTCTGGCCACCACTGTGGCCATGAGCATCTTGCCTGGCTGATTGGTGGTGTTGCATCTGGGGTCAACAGCTGAGTATGATTAATGATGACAAGTCTTGCCCTAAATCCTATAGCACTTTTCTACACTATGCGGGCCAGTCAGCAACAGGAGGCCTTTATAGCCTAGTTCCAGCTTGGTTTATTTATCTGTGTAACTCAGATCAACACATGCGATGTCTTCAGCAATCCAGTCATACTAGCTTGTTCTTGAAGGCAACCAACAGCAGTTTTAATTAATCTGTACTGGGGAATGGGGGAGGTGACCTCAGGATCTCCCTAACCAACAACACACTGGGTAGGCAGTTCACTTTTGGCACTGGGATTTTCATTTAATAACCCATAGCCTCTGGAAGCAGCCTTATCTACCGAAGCAGGGCACCTCTGTTCAAACCCTTCTGTTTTGTATTGCTTTTTAAATTAGCTTATCAAGCATCAGATCTCCTTGTGGCATTTTCATGCATTGTTGGTTTTAATTGACTCTCTGTCCTTCCCCCAGTCTTGCTGTCCCTAACCTGTACTAAAACCTTCCCACTGCCAGTAGGGAATGGAACCTTTTGTGTTCCCAGAGCTCTTCACGAGAGGGGTGATCTTGACTTTTTCCTCAGGATCCCAACTCTAAGACACTAGGAAAAACAAAACAAAACTCCAAAGCTGATGCGACCATCAGAGGGTGGGGAGGGTTCAGAGGGTGGGGAGGGGGGAGGGTTAAGGCGGGGGAGGTGAGTAAATGGATCGAGGAGGCCATTTCAGAGTCAGGAGACGATTGTGTTCACGAAAAGACTGATGCCTGCCACAAATTTATCTCAAAACCTATAGTACACAACGCAAGAGGGAACAACCATATTGTAAACTGTGGACGTAGGGTGACAAGGTATCAGTGTCAGCACTGATGCTGTCAGGTCAGATAATCTGTGAAGGACATCAGTAGTCAGGAAGGCTCTGTGTGTGTGTGTGTGTGTGTGTGTGTGTGTGTGTGTGTGTGTGTGTGTGTATGTGTATGTGTGTATGTGTGTGTGTATGTGTGTGTGTATGTGTGTGTACATGTGTGTGTGTGCATGTGTGTGTGCATGTCAGTGTGTGTGCATGTGTGTGTGTCTATGTGTGTGTGTGTCTGTGTGTTGGGGATATGAAAGAACTTTCTGTTCTATTTTGTTACAAACTTAAAACTTGTTTAAAAATAAATTCTATTTTAAATAAATATTCCTTTTACATAAAAATGTTCCCGTAAAATGGAGTCTTTTGTTTCTTTTTCTTTATTTGTCGATATTGTATTCATTTACATTTCAGGTGTTATCCCCTTTCCCCATTCTTCCCTCCCCCCAAAGTCTTTTATTTCTTTCACGGTAAGACTCATGGGTACCAGCTTAACTTGGACAGATTCGCACTACCAGCTCTGCCATGACCCACTTCTGATCGCAAGAGCCTAAACATCACTTTGCGCATCCACTCCTAGCTGTGTTTCTTCCTGGCCATGTCCTACTTCAAGCCGAATTTTCATCTGAAGCTTCACAGGGGCACGTGAAGTCAAACAGGGGTAGTTTCAATCACTTGCAACACTTGAAAGATTTATAATCCTTTCTGTATCCACAGGTGGCGGGCTAATTATTTACCAAGCAAGTGGAAATGATGCCCATGAGGTGGGGTTATGACAGAATGGATACATCAGTTGAGGAAAGGCTGGTAGCTATCCAGAGCTCAAGGACTCTCAGGAGCATCTCGGAGTGGATCTGTCTTAGTCTCTCAGAAGAGCTGGACCATCTCATTACAAATGACACATTTGCTACTAAAAAGATCAAAGGGTGTGTGAGGGCTTCTGCAGCTAGTCCCACGGTTGATTTTTTTTTTTTTTTTTTTTTTTTTTGAGCATCTCTAATGAGCTGCAGAGAGAAATCTATGTTCTCTGGAGCTGGAAGGTCCCCGAATAGGAAGGTTCTTAGAATTCCAACACAGAGACTTAATGGAAGGAAGAGATTACTGGGGCTCCACAAAGGCCTTCAAATTTCCCAGCTGAGAAGTTTTTGTTTTAAACTGGAAATGATTTGCTAATTAGAAGACCAGTTAAAGTTTGCTTTAAACATTTGCAAATAACACAGCAACATCTGGAGTTCAGATTGTAACCTCTTACCGTCTCATTCCTCGGACATGATGGTTAGTGGTCTGGCTACATCCCAGAATCTTTCTATGCATGCATACATGTATGTAATGATGCTGCCTATGGCCAGTCTCCTTGGAATGCTGACACAATGCCATAAAAGACTAGATATGCCTTTATAAGCCAACATCAAGGACTACAGTCACCCAAGAACTTAGAGTCTAATGTCATAAATGTTTTATGTTGCTTCTACAGCATACAGCTCAGCTAACGGGAACAATTCTAAATTGTTTTCCAACTTTGAAAGTTGGGGACATAAATCTAATCCCATCATCCACTTATTAAGGGCTTTGCATCCACAGGCAACCAAGACCAAACTCCCCACTATAACCTTGAGTCGATGATGACAGCACAGTGCTTCCTGCTCAGCCTCCTTCCTTGGCTCATTCCGCAGGCCCCAGCGCTCGGCCTGTACAGTCCCTGCAATCCTGTTTCCAGATCTCAGCGTCAACGAGGCTTTGTCAAGGTCACTTTTTGCTGTATAACTGTTTGGTTGTTTGTTGGGTTACTGTCTCTATTGCCTGCCAGGCTGCCGGCTACACATCTGCTGCTCCAGTGTTTGCCCTGTCCGTTTATTTCCCAGTTAGGAGGCTTAAATTGCTAATAATGAAAATGCGAGTGGAAGCGAGGCTTCTGGGCAGAGTTCTAACGCTCTGACTGGGGAAAGAAACATGGCTCGTGGCCCCTAAAAAGGAAAAAAATAGAAAGGTTCGCTGGACTTCACAGATCACCTGCGCATCACACACTGGCTTTAGCTGGGGACTCGCTCTGGAAAGACAGACTCGGGCCTGGAAGACTGGGAGACTCGGGCCTGGAAAGACAGAAATTACACGTGGGAAAGGAAGTACTGATAGCCCCTTTGCAAAATGAAATCATGACTTTTCAAATTTTTTTCCCTTTCTTTTTTTTTTTTTTTAATCGTAATTTAAGCCAAAGAAACACGCCAAAGCCGTTGTCTGTAGTTTCTTCCCCGTCCTCTGGCGCCCTCTATTGACAATTCAATTGTGTGAAACCACAGTGACTCCTTTTACAGCTGGGAGAAAGGCGGGGTTCTTCCATTGACAACCATGGTGGCTTCAGTCTTTGGGGGAAGTTTCCCGAGCCAACTTGGTGCAGGAGGTTTCCTACAAGTGAGCTTTTATCTTCACATGGTCAGGCATCTGCATTGAGCCTATGTTAGAACGCAGATAAAATGTGCTAAACCTTCCAACTCCCAAAGAGCAACAAGAAAGAACTTATCTAGATGCTGCCTGAACTAGATGTGCTTCCATGGAGCTGCTAACTTGACTTTCAAATCCTAGGCGAAATTTAGAAAGAAGGGCAAATGTAATATTACAATACGGTGTTTACTTAAATGTTGTTGGTAATTTCCAAATATCTTGGTTACAAATTCATAATTTCATTCCAAACACATGACCCACTCACTTCTCAGAGAAAAATGCCTAAGCCAGTTTTAAGAGTAAATATAACTGAAATCAGAAGTACGATTGTTGTGCAAGAAACCTATTTTTTAAAAAGTGTTGAAAAAATCAAAGCAAAAAAAAAAAAAAGAGAAAATGCCTTAAAATGAATTGATTGTATGCATTCAGTTTTCAATATTTTAAAACAAAAAACTCACCCAGAACACAAGAAGAGACTTAAGACTGACTACTTCAAGTTCTCTGTGAGCCTAGGGAATTCTCCACTGCAATCTCACCCAATCTGAGGATAACCAGGCCACCTGCAGCATTCACATTTTCTCTCTCCTTCCCTCCACCCCCTTTCTGTTAATAGTTTTTTGAAAAAGCATCTCATTCTGTAGCACAGATTTGTAGAAATCCTTCTGCCTTGGCCTGTCTTCCATGTGTTTGGATTATAGCTTACAGGCATGAGTCAGCATCCCAAGCTAAAATGTTCTAGTAACTATAAAAAAATAGAAAAAGGATAGATGAATATAATTTTAACTTTCTATTTTTCTTGAATCTATATATCCCATAATTTCAATATGCAATCCACACAAAAATGACTAACAAGACATTTTATGTTCTTTCATCGATCTGATATCGAAATCTGGGATGCGTCTTATACCAATAATGTACCTCAAGTTTGGACACTAAAGTTTATTAATTAAAGTGAAAGGTGGTTCTACAGAAGCAGTAAATTTGGCTTGAATAGGAAAAAAAATATTTCCACTGCCTTGGTTTTTAAATGAAAATTGAGTGGCATTTCAGGTTCAGTTATTCAATCTCTTTTGCCACATTTCAATTGTTCACTAGCTCCATGAGAGGCAGATCTAGCACCATACCGAGCCTATGCCCACTTCCGGTGCATGCTGGCTCGAAGTCTTCTCTATTTCAGATCCATCCCTAAGAAGGAACACAAGCCTGACAAGTCATTGTTCTCTCTGGATCCCACTTCCCTCATCCTTCTCCTTCTCATCCTGTCTATCCATTTTTATTTTTCAATCCTTGCCCTTTAATCCAGCCTCCTGCCCCAGTTTCCAGGAAGAAAAGGATGTCTTCTGCTTGTCCTTATGCCAACAGACTTTCTGTGGCGCATCAACGTCGTGAAGATTTAAGGGCACAGTCAGTGTTACTGGCCCTGCCCCACAGAAGCTCCTAATGAAGACTATAGCATATAAGAGGCTATGCTTAAGTAACCGAGCGAATGCAGTGGAGGATGTACTCGACTCATCACGGCGTTATTAAAACAGTTGCTTTAATTTAGTGAATTCAGTTACACGTCCCTGGAGCCACCTGCTTGGCTTCATCCCAGCATTATAGAGAACTGAAACGGACCTGGGCTGTAGATTTCACTTGGGCACGGTCTAAATCCCCGAGGCAGTGGCGCTAAAACTCACCCACCCACTCTCTGAATCAAGGCTTTCTTTGTTAGAAAAGTCAGCTGAGGGAAACGTGCTTTCATGTGCTCAACCTGGACGCTTCTGAGAACTACATGTGCTCTTGCTGAGGTTTGCCCAGCAGATACCCACCGGCAAGTTGAAAGCCTGTGCGGAGCCATTTCCAGAGAAGGCAAAGCAATCGGAGTCCCTGCTGGCTTCCTTGGTGATGATGTCTCTTTCAACTCAACAGTCTAAGTGTTGCCCATGATTCTCAGAATAACCCATAGTAACCTAAAGTTCACCCACTGCCTTCAAGTCTGAGAATCCGACCCCACACTGGTGCCATTTGCTAATGATGGCCACAGACCTGTCCCTCCGAATTCCATTTAATAAATAAAGCACTCGGGGACAAAGACGTCGCTATAAATTTCACTATAAGCCCTGAGGCTATTTAGGGTTTCTCAAAAACTCTAAAGCGTTTCTTGCTGCCCCACATAGAAGCTATTCTCTGCAGTGAAATGGGACAACGGCATCTCAAAAGAAAGCATTTGATGAGCTAGCTGGTAAAACCAGAAATGATTAAAACAGAGGCAAAGAATCCACATATTGCTATTACCTTAATGATTAAAACATGCAGCTCATTAATTTAATCTGACAGTGGACCCTTTTGTGGGCAAATAATTCATATGTAAAGTCTTACTGCAGCTGAAGGGGCTTGGCCCATGCCAAGCCTGGCTCCCCAGTTTTCTTTTATTAGCGAGAAGCCACTGGTACAATCCAAAATGATTAAAGCAATAGAGATTGAATTGCAGACAAAGAACTTCAGACTGGATCAGGGAGGGAAAATAAAACCCCCCAAACAAGTTCAGAGCTCAAGGGACTCACGATCAAAACATGTCGTTTTTTAAAAGCTGGAACATTCAGCGTTCTAGTTCATAACATGGTAGAGAAACAAAAACCTGGCAGCATCTACTAACAGCCATGCTATTTCTCTGAGAGGAATTCTTCCAGGGTCCCTAAAACAGAGAGGCCTAGCATCACTGAGTCTCGGAGGTGTAAAAGAAGCTAACAGACAAAGATCCTGGATCCGATTCCCTGGGCCACTGTTATTCTCTCTCGTGATACAAGAAAAAACTCTTAAACATTGCCTGATCACCAGGTTGACAGTAGCAGCCAAACATTTAATCACGAAACACAAGAGACGAGCAGAATCACCACAGCACAAAAGTCACAAAATAATTGTAAAACATCATTGGATTCCTTTTCTCCACACACGTAGCCCACCACAGGAAGTTTTGTCGGGATGGCTGCTTTTGCACAAAAGAAAACCAAATAATGCAAACCTCTTTTCCCCTCAAGAAGCAAAGAGAGTGTTTCCTGTGGCCAGTAATGTTTATCTGTTTCTAAACGGTCCCCAACTCTTCAGTCAAGCCTTGTTCATTCTCTTAAAGATAATAACTCAGTGGACACTGTACATTAGATGACATGACATCAGGAGATTTAGGGACCCTCTGTCCCACAGCAGACTCATATTCCACCTTTTTACCTGGGACTTTCAAGATCCAACTCCTGATAGAGAGAATCCACTTATTCTATTGAAATAAAACAACTTTTACCTGAGCAAGAAAATTCATTCTGCTATTCCTCAGTTTCACAACCCATTCTTTCCATGGAAAGGCAATAGTGCATGCAATATTAATTAGTCGAAATAATCTTGCTTCCAGTAAGGGGCTAGGCCTGTAGCTCAGAGGTACCACACTTGCCTTACATGCACAAGGACTTAGGATCAATCCCTAATACTACCACAACAACAACAATTTATTTATTTATTTATTTATTTATTTATATTATTTTATTATTTATTTATTTATTTATTTATTTTTCCTTTCAGAAAGCCAGTTTTATTTATAAAACTGTCATACACTTTTAGCGGGTACCAATAGTCACCTGCCATAATCACTCTACATTGTCTGTATAGCCAGCAAACAAAGTCTGGCCATCAGTAGACCATGCCAGAGAGGTAGTACTGGGGTGACTCTGCCTTGATTCTGGTGCTGATAACTTCTTTCTTCAGTTCATCTACAATGATTTTGCCCTCCACGTCTCAGATCTAGATCCTGGGGCTGGTGGCAGCACAGAGCCAGTAGCAGCTGGGGCTGAAGCACAGGGCATTGGTGAGGTTCCCACCATCTAACGTGTAAAGGTGCTTGCCTTCCCTGAGATTCCCACAGCATAGCCTGGCCATCCTTGCCTCCAGAAGCACAGAGGGATCCATCTGGAGAGACGGTCACTGTGTTCAGATAGCCAGTGTGGCCAGTGTGGTTGGTCTTTACCTTGCAGTCAGCCAAATTCCACACCTGACCAGCTCGTTCCATCTGCAGGAGACGATGGCAGAGTTGCTGCTACACAGCAAGCAATTTTATGTCCAGTAGTAAAGCGATCAGTGAAAAACTGCCAGTGGCCTGGGTCTAGAGCTACCCATGCTGGCTCTTTGCTGATATTTGAGCTTTGTTTCATCATCCAAGAAAAAGAAATAACTAGGGCTGGTAAAGTGGCTCAGAGGTTAAAAGCACTGACTGCTCTTCCAGAGGTCCCAAGTTCAATTCCCAGCAACCACATGGTGACTCACAACCATCTGTAATGGGATTTGATACCTTCTGGTGTGTCTGAAGACAGCTACAGTGTACTCATACAAATCAATCAATCAATCAATCAATCAATTTTAAAAAGAAAAATAACTAAATTCTGATTCAACAGTCACTAGGAGGTTTTGTTGTTGGGTTTTTTGTTTGCTTGCTTGCTTGCTTGCTTATTTTTATGTTATAGGAGGACCCTATTTCTGATTGGTGTATCCTCTAGCTTGGGAGATTCTGTTATAAGTTATTGCTACCTAAGAGTAACATTTAATGCAAACACTGGTCACCATTCATAAAGTCTTCTCTGAGAACCCTCCTCGTGACCTGCATTTTAAGGTGTTTTACAGTGCATTTATCATGCCAGACTTTACAATTGGAACTTTTCACTGGGGACTAACAGGAATAGTTCAACTACTAAAGCCAGCGACTTCTTCCTGAGGCATTACCTCGGGTGATTTAAAACACTACTGTTAAAACAAACTGTCTCCCCTGGACTCTTTGAGAACAGGTCAGCCAGCTCTGAGATGGTCAGAAGTCTGGTGGACACTTTTAGACTACTCTGTCATGTGAGCTTGCCTAAGTGAGTTGCCACATAACCACACAACTTTAGAGTAGTCAACAACTTTAGAGTAGTCAAATGACTGCCATAAAAACATGTGAAGCTGCCTTGTGTTATAGACCCAGAACAATATTTAAGACGGAGTTTTCAATGTGTGTTCTAAAAGCCTTCCAATTCTGTCACTGAAATTTACGGCAAAAATGATTTATTTTTCACCTGGTGCAGTTTAGGATTATTTGAAAGCACATTTGTTCACACAGTTTTCATCTTGTTACTGTACTGTTTCTCTCTCTCTCTCTCTCTCTCTCTCTCTCTCTCTCTCTCTCTCTCTCTCATTTTTTTCTTAACAGAGTAATCGTATAGTAAGTACTATCATTTAAAGAATCTCTATTAGCTGGGCATGGCAATGTAGGCTTAGAGTTTTCAAAACCTACTTTAATAAGGGTTCTTAAATGCTGAAACCTCCCTTCTAGCCCACCACCCACCAGAAGTGGTGGAAAAGAAAGGTTAATAGGACAAAAGGGGATATGGACCTGTTAGAAATAATTTTTTGGGGCCATTCCAATCTTCTTCTTCGTCAGGATATCAGCAGTTCAGTTCACAAGAATCAGCAGTGGTAGCTCCATCCACTAGTAAATGCTATTCACAAATCAGCAAAGGCAGTTCTTAGTTTCCAGAAGAAACCATGAGGCTCTGCCGAGCAGCCTGAGTCTTCAGAAGTGGCAAGAAACCGCTGGAATGCTCTACCGGAAGTTCTCTTATGCTTTTCTCTCTACAAAGTCACAGCAATCAATTAGCAGCAGCAAAGAAGTCAAGGCAAACGAATGCCAGGGTGTCATCAGTCAGCAAGGACCAGCGTCAGCAAAGCCCAGTGACGACAAGCAAAGAGGGATGGGGTGAACCAAGGCCAGAGCACTGTCCACTGTCTGTTGGGGTATACGTACACCCTTTCTAAACATCTTGTGTCCTCTCAAGTGTCTGCTCCAGCAAAACATCACCTGCTCTTTCACTAGGCAGCTTCCAGAAAAATGCCATGTGTCTGTTCTCAGCAAAACACCCTCTCGTGTGTCTGCTTCAGCAAAATATCCCCTCATGTGTCTGCTTCAGTAAGACATCCTCTCATAAGACAGTTTCCAGAACAATATCACATGACACAACTGAGTCTCCAAAGAACCCAGAAACTTCCACTTCATGGTGACGCACATCTGTATGTAATTTCAGCACTTGGGAGGTAGGAGCAGGGAGATTACTGTAAGTTTGAGACCAGCCTGGTCTACACAGTGAGTTCTAGGCCAGCCAGGACTACATAGTAAGATTATCTCCAAAAACAAAACTTACATTTTTTTTAAAAAATGGGAAATTTGCTATTTTTATATGCCTAATATTTTTCTACCCAGAAATTCAGCGTCACATAAACTACAGCAGGACACAAAACATTTTGCAATAAATTGGTGACAGAATTATCAAGATGCTCTTAAGATAAACTGAACGTTATTATTTCTATTGAATATTTAAATACCTTCAGATAAGCTAAAGGCTTAAAAAGATAGGGTCGTAGATGTTTTTATATGCTCTTACAATAACATAAAATTGAGATAAGTTTTTTAAATTAGGCCCTGGAGAGAGATGGCTCAGGGCTTAATAATACCAGCTGCCTTCCAGAGAACCTGAGTTCCATTACCAAAACCCACATGCTAGCACACAATTATCCATAATTCTATAGAGCCTGACCCCTTCTTCTGGACTCCAAGAACACCAGGCACACATGGGATGTGTACATGTGGGCAGAGCACCCATACATAGGAAATAAAGCAATCTAAAATATTAATTTCTCATGTTCAGAGTATAAACATGGAAATCTGAACATTTTTAAACTGTTTAAACAGGTAGCTTTTTAAAATTAAGCACTTGTTAATTTAAATATAGACAAACCAGTTGTTGGCCATAACAAATAACACAAGGATCAACTGACTGAATATCAGCTAGTTTACTGTGTTGGTTTTGTTTGTGTGTTTTTTGCACCATCTCCCTATGTAGCTCAGGTTGGCTTAGAACTTGTGTCCTTCTGTGAGAAAAAACTACGCGGGGTCAACCAGCGGCAGGGTCCCAGGCGGAGGGTCCCACATTCACGCAGCCGCCGAGGGCGGGTCAGCAGCTGCTTCGAGAAGTTTCAGGGTTCCAAAGGCTGGGAACCTGGCGGCAGGCCCAGGAGACACATGGAGTCCAGGAGTTTTCCAAAGCTTTTATTGTTCATGGCGTGGTGAATGGGTGTAGATGGCCTGTGCTCCCCCTAAAAGCCAGAAGAGCTTGGCTTTTATAGGGAGGGAGAAAAGGAGAGGGCATAACTTAATTAGCTATGCCCCTCTGTCTTTAGATAACGCATTAATATTTTAATCTCTGGAGGTGAAGACCTGTTAATCACGCCCTCCACCTGTGCCCTACATGAATGAAGGGTGCAGGTTGAATGGAGATTAGACCTCGTGTCAGGGGCCTGGGTTCTGGGGCGGAGGCTGACCGCCCACAACCCAAGAACCAGGATACCCTTCCACAGCCCAACATCCTTCCTGCTTAGGCCCCCTGAGTCTATATACCTCCACATACCTCCACACTCAGGCTCACAGCTGTGCTTAGAACAAGATAGTATCCAATCTTTAGGTTAAATATCAATATAAAGTCTATTTAGAAACGCATAGCTTGCTTTATTGATCTAAATAAGAAGCATTAGATAGTCACTAATTGTGTGACATGATGTGATGCGGTCAAGATCACGCCCCCTCAAGTCATGCGAGTTATTTTTCCATCAACCACTCCGAATCTCTACCCTGTGAAAGCACTGTTCTTTGCTCACCTAGCTGTCAAAAAATGGCAGACACTAACTTTGACTTAACTTTCATCCTGAAAGCTGAAGTGAATTAAATCAAGCATAACCCAATTTCTCCTTCTTCTTCTTCCTGCCCTGTGTGACCTGAGCCAGTTTTCAAAAGAACACCTCGGGAGCCAATTTGAAGCGGATGCTACGGCTTTTATTTTTTTTTTTTTTAGAAGCTATGTATTTTTGAACACTTGAACCCACACAAAGCCTCATCAGAGCATCCACTCGTCTCTGAACTGATACCTCATTTGCTTTAAGTTCAAGGCTGAAGTCTGATTCCCTGAACCCTTTTTAATTATGAAACTTGGCTAACTCTCTTTCTGGGACCCCAGGCACAGAAGGACAACCACCCACTACATTACTGATTTCTAAAGCAAACCAGAAGCAGACGAGGACCTAGAAAACTCAGTAGCCCCTCACAGTATGATGTGTGTCTCTTTCAAATACCATAACCCACAAGAGCAAATAAAGTTAAATACCACAAGCCGACAGCAATTGATAGGCAAAGGTTGAGTGGGGCAACTAACAGGATTGATGCCCTTCGGTGTGACCTAGAAAGAGATGAAAGCTAGACGGGATGCTTGGTCCACCCCACACAGTGCTGGGCGCTGGACAGTTAGGAGAGCCAGCTCTCTAATCCCTCCCTGACTTCCAGCCTGTTACCAACTGATACCCCCAGTGGCTGTTACCCGGTCAAATGGGGCATGTTAGTAAGTGTGTTTACTTTTGCCTCTGGATGAAGGAGACATTCACAAGGTATCTAGCTGGTTCATTTCTGATCTAGAGGGTGTTGGGAGCCGACTTTAGTAGAAAGCGGCTAGATCAACTTTGCAGCCATCTAGAACCATATACCCTGATGAAAGACTTAGTTGTCAAAAGCCTATAACAGCTGAAGCACACTCTAATAAATATATTGTTTAATCCCACATAGCTTGTTTTGCTGTTTAGTGACCTCAGCTGTATGGTGCACGTGGTAAAGTGTTTTCACCTGTGTTCTCCTGCTTGTGTATATAAATACCTCAGAAGTCCCTTCAATAAGAGAGACTTAAGAGAGACTTGAGAAAATAGAAGAGACTGAATCACACCCTGTCTTGTCTCCATTCTTCGAGTCTCCTGCCCCAAGAGCCACACTCTCTCTCTTGACCAGAGCACTTAGCCCCAAAAGTGTTGAGGAAAAGTGTTGAGGCAGAATGTGGGCCTCAACAGAGGGCATCCTCCACCCAGGCTCTTGGGAAGCTGGGAATATCCTCCTTGTCAGTTTAGATAAGGGTTCAACCTAAGTTGAATACTTAAAGTCACCTAATAGAAGATTTTACTAAATAAATAAATAATAAATAAATAAATAAAACCAAAAATCTTGGGAAACTATTGCTAATTTTTTAAGATGAAAGTTTAACCCATATGTCAAGTGCCTTCTGTGTTATCTAATAATGCTTCAAGTTAGTAAATGTTATTTGAAGATAAAAAGTCTAACATAATTTGATTTTAAACTGGATTCCCTTCATTTCTTCCTTTACTTCATCCCATCTCTCTCTTCCTGCTTTTCTTTTCAGTCTTGCTATACAGCCCAGGCTGGCTTCACATTTTTGACACTCCCACCTCAGCCTTCTGAGTGCTGGAATTCCAGGTGTGTGCCACTGTGCCCAGCTTAGACTGTATTCGCACACATCTGTGTGGTTTTGTGTGGTATCCTTTTGACAACTGCATGTGTTTGGACAGATGGTGACACTGGAACAGGTCATGCCATCAGTGTCCAACAGATTCATGCAGGCGCTCAGCAGATTAAGCAGGACTTGGCTCACTACAGCAGATGTGGGGCACGTTTGATGTCCATGTCACTTCCCAAATATTCATCTATATCAATAAATATTTACATACGCTGAAATGCCACTGAACCCTTTCTATAAAGCACAGATGTCGCCACAAACTTTTTTTTTTTTTTTTAAAAAGGACTTTGAAAAATAGCTGCCAATCTAATAGCAGCTACTGATGTACTTCTACTATTCCTGGCTTGAAGCACAGAGGGAAGCATTTCTTTTTTGTTTGTTTGTTTGTTTGTTTTTTGAGACAGGGTTTCTCTGTGTAGCCCTGGCTGTCCTGGAACTCACTCTGTAGACCAGGCTGGCCTCAAACTCAGAAATCCACCTGCCTCTGCCTCTCAAGTTCTGGGATTAAAGGAGGGAAGCATTTCTTACATGGAAAAGAAGGCTTGAAGATGAACAAACTCATTTGGACTATTCATTTTGATTTTTCTGTCTAGAGGCAGGGAAAAAAAAAAGAAACACTTGAAGGAAAGTCTTGATTATCTGTGATTAACATAAGTGAGACAAATTAATAAATCTAGAAAGTTTATGTTAGAAATGAAGACTCTACAGCTAAAGATGTCTCGATGCACAACTTCCTAGGGATACAAAAGGCTCAAGGTTCAGGTGAAAATAAAACAGAAACAAATCCCAAACTATTGAACTGGAGAAAACAAATAAACAAACAAACAAACAAAACCCAAATAAAATAATTACATAACAATTAATATCCACTAATTAGATGTTTGGTAATTTCCACATGAAACCAGCATCAAGTGCTAAGGAGAGGAGAGTAAAAATAACAGCATGGCAAGCTTATAGGAAATGCTAAAAACATCACAAAGGAGAATCTATGAACTAGAAGAAAGTGCGCCTCCCTCAAAAACCACTTTGACTAGCTAGCTCTTAGTTAAGAGACAAGATCTACATCTGCTCGTCTTTGGCTACTAACATTTGAGGGAAGTATCAACGTGAATAATATAACATCCAGGGACAAACCAGGTCAATGACCGTTTCACAGTTTCCTGGCTTTTGGGACCCCAAGCAAGTTGCATGGCTTCTCTGTGCCTCCGTCTTCTTTGTAAAGTGTGTTTGATGTGTTGTCATGGTGAGCCTAACTGGCGATATCCTGACAGGGTTGAGCTGAATTGATAAGTCCAACATCTAGAGAAGTTCACAATGCATAGTAAGAATTACATTTGAGAATCTGCTGTTCTTCCTAGTTAATACAAGTTGGTAAAGGTCAAACTTGTAAAAAGTAGCAGATGTTTTAAAAAAAAAACTAGTAGGTTGTGTTATTAATTACATTATCAATGTATTTGTATTTAAAATACTTTTTGAGAGTATATTGATTTACTATTGTGGCCATAACATATTTCCACTAACTTAGTAGCAGAATCAGTGCAAATTCACTCACAGAGGTGGCGGAGGTCCAAAGCCTCACAGCGGATAAAGTTTGGCAAAACATTTCCTTTCCATGAGCTATAAAGATACAGTTTTCCTACTTATCCTAGCTTCTAAAGTAATGGTTCTCAATCTTCCTAATGCTGTGGCCCTTTAATACAGTTCTTCATGTTGTGATGAACCCCAACTATAAAATTAATTCTTTTGCTCCTTCATAACTATAATTTTGCTACTGTTATGAACCATAATATAAATATCTGTGCTTTCCAATGGTCTTAGGCAATCCCTGTGAAAGGGTTGTTTGACTCCTGAGGGGCTCCGACCCACTGGTTGAGAAGCACTGTGCTAGAGGCTACCATATTCCTTGCCTGGTGGTACTTTCTCACACTATGTCACTACAACTCCAAGGGCCCTGGTGCCTCTGTGGGCAACATGCATATGCTCAGACCAAGATACACATACATATATATAATTAAAAGTACAAATAAAATCTTTAAGTGACTTATTCTTGAACTAAAGATCCTGAAGAAAGGTATTTCTTCACTCTTAAAACTAATTTTGGGGAGGAAAAAATATTCATCTTAACGATCAGAATGACATACAATGTCAGAAATGGTCTGATCATAGGAAAGAATCTTGAACTAATAAATAAAGGCTGTAGGTTCGAGCTTGGTTAGTGACACCCACTAGCTCTGCAGTCAGGGTCAAGTCACAGGATTTCTCTAGATCACCTTTTCTTAGTGTCGGTTCAATGGGGTTCAAGGGGAAAATGAGGCCTAACCACTAGTGGTCATCGAGAGCAGGCAAGCAGGATGGAATCTGATTCATATAGTAAGAACTTTCTCGCAATCGGGTGGACCAATTATTTGATTTCTTTCAACCCAACTAGGAATGCCAGCAGCTAAGACGTTATGATGGTCCACAGAAAAGGAAGTTGGCATAATGTGATATTAATGGGAAATAAGTGCACATCTACTGTATTTCTCAAAATGTCCTAACCAAACATGTTTTCACTTTCAAGTCTTTATTAGGGAATGATGAGGACACTAAATGCTGTAGTTAGTTCACTTAAGCTTGATGCTGCTGATATCCCATGTGTAGGTTTACTTCTTTAGAAATGAACCAGTTTCTGTTCTTCTACTACCAAAGTCTGTACCCTAACTAATCACTTCAAAACTGGTAATTTGGTGTCTTAGTTACTTTTCTACTCCTGGGATAAACCACCATGACCGAAGCCTGCACCCTTGGTAGATCTCCTCCAACAAGGCCACACCCCCTGATCCTTCCCAAACAGTTCCACCAACTGAGGACCAATTATTCAAAACACCTGGGAGGCTATTCTCATTCCAACTACCACATCTGTTTGTGGAGAGCCTAGAGTGCTGAGGAAAGTATCACCTCTTCTGAAAGAAACAGCTTGAGCATGCTTGGGTGGCAGATGTCGCTCATAAACTGCTGCTTGTGGAAAGGGATATCTGCATTCAGGCTTCAGCTGAGAACCCTAGGGACAGTCTCAACTTTCAATTAAGAGATAGTGCAGATCTCAGGGGCAATCCAGTGCAGGCTGCAAAGAGCTTTTACAGATGTCTTCGGCCTGTGCTACACTATGGCATTCATGAGTTTGTCATTTACTGGATCTTGGAAAACAGATCTGAGTGTTCTCTTTCTCTCCCAGACATAACCAGCCACCAGGCTTCTGCTGCTCTTATTGCAGACATCCCTGGGGCTGGCCAATCTCTCCAAGTAAGTTTGAGACCCCTCTCTTCTCCACAACCCTTTTGCCTGTCTCTAACAGCAGGTGTGATCTCAGAGCAGTGGGGTCCACTAAAGATTCTTTAGACTTATACCCATTGTACTTGGAAAGTACAATGGTAAAGCTCCTGGGTAGAAGTTGCTTGACGGTGCCAAAATCATTGGCAGACATGAACAAGGAAACAAACTCCCACACAAAGAGAAAGTGTGTCTAACAGACAGAAAGGGGCAAGAGTAGTGTGCCTTTGTTGTTGAAGCTATGACACTAAAAAGGTTAAAGCCAGAAACCAAGAAAGGATGTCACAACGTGGCTCTGCCTTCACAAGCAAAAGCCATCCTTTCCTTCGTTGTTTACCAGAGCCATTCATTGACAAAAGCCATGCATTAAGAAAAAACATATATTATTCTTTCTTTAAGCTTAGTCTAAGAAAAGTAATCACTTATGTTATTTAACTTATTTCCCTGAGGTGGACATGTGTGGTGGGCCCCTGTCCAAATGATTGAAATGTGACCCTGGCCTTCAGGAGGAGAACGCCTTGTTTTTGTGTGCTTTGTATACTGCTACCAGTCAGAGCTTCTCTTATCTCCTTGCGTCTGTTAAATTTTGTTGGACAACTTGTTCTCCTTCAGTGTTAATTTCTAAAAATTTAATGTTGAAAAACAGAATGTTCGAATAATACCTTGAATAGAAATTAAATTTTTTAATCATTAAGATTTACTTAACGCCGGGCAGTGGTGGCGCACACCTTTAATCCCAGCACTTGGGAGGCAGAGGCAGGCGGATTTCTGAGTTCGAGGCCACCCTGGTCTACAGAGTGAGTTCCAGGACAGCCAGGGCTACACAGAGAAACCCTGTTTTGAAAAAAAAAAAAAAAAAAAAAAAAAAAAAAAAAAAGATTTACTTAAGTTGGGCTAGGGAGATGGCTCTGATGGTAAATTACTTTGAGTTTGAGTCCCATGTTATAAAAAGAAGAAGAAGGAAAGAAAAATGTAAGCATAGTGGTGTGCTTCTGAACCCGATGCTTGTAGGTGGAGGCAGGAGGATACTGGGACTCCTTAACCACCCAGCCTAGCACTCTTGTCAAGCACTAGTCTGTGAGAGACTTTGTCTCACAATAAGATTGATGGAGCCTGGGTGTGGTGGCATATACCTTTAATCCCTGCACTCGGGAGGCAGAGGCTGGCAGATCCTCTTTGGTGTTCAAAGCCAGCCTGGTCTACAAAGTGAGTATGAGAAAAGCTAGCGCTACACAGAGACCTGTCTTGAAAATAAACATAACAAAACCCAAAAACAAACCAACGAACAAACCAAAGAAAGAAACAAAAGGAAAGAAAAGGAAAGGACAGAAAAGACTGATGGTGCCTGATTTGTCGTTTGGGCTATATACAACACACACACACACAATCATGTGTGCACATGCACCCATACATACATACACATTAAAAGATTTACTTACCAAGAAACTGCTTTTATTTTCTTATAAAAGCAAGTGTACACAAGGACTCTAATTCAATCCGTTTTTTAAAACGTATGTTATTACTATATGAAAGAATTTTGGGGTCCTGGGGTCCTGATTTGGACATGTCTGGGTGTCACACAGCTACAGGCTGAAGACTGAGATGAGCTTGTGCTAACCACAGAGCTTCCTTGATCTCTGTAGAGAGTGTTGGAGCTAACATCTACCCAAATGATTCATACTGTATTCATGCCTTAAATGATTTTCTCTTTTTCCTGAAAGCCAAGTATAGAAGCATATTCCAGTCAGTTTGTGGCTTCATTTAACTGAATTCCACTTAGGTGAGCTTTAAAATGAGTTTTAGTGAGCTTGAGGCTCACTGGTAACTTATCAAGGCCAGAAGAAACCCAGAATGTTGAACTCACAAACTTCTTTTCCACATGCTCACAGTCTGAGAAATTTCAGGGCACCTAATTCCAAGCATGTCCTTTTATGTCTAAGAACTCCGGCTCTGATTGTTGTCTGTGCTTCGGCGACACCCTGGTGGCTTCTTTCTGTTGCTCAGTATTTGTCAGAAGAAGTTGCAATTCCCTGATGGGTTCAATCTCTCCTGCCCACATCTGAGTCGGGCCTCCCTCTCTGAACAGCCCTTCTGATCCTCTGGCCGAGGCCAGAGGTTCTGGGGTTGGCTTTAGAGAAAGACTTTGTTTTGTTTCCCTGGAAATCAGGTGCTCAGTTGCTTTCTTCTTCTTTTCTAAAAAGCCAGCAAAGAACAGTTCAGTACATAAGGAAAAGCAAATTTGTGGAATTATCCTCGTGCTTCTAAATACCAGCTCCATGTAGATAAGGTAGCCAGTTCCCAACAATGTGAGCCGCCCTTCAATAAAGGCAAGAGACTGAAAAGATCTCACAATTGCCTTTGTCTGGCTCAAAAGGCTCCCCCTCCTTACTCCCTGGCTTTGAGAAAGAGCATTTGTTCTCTTGCAATCTGAAATGCCTGGGCCTAATTGGAATAAGATGTACTCCTTAAATGATGAAAATAAAAAGTGATCAAAATAGATTTTTGTTATCCTGTGGGCATTGGGAGCTTAAATGCAAACTGCATGGCTGCAGTGTGGGGAATTAATTATTGGTAATTGAAGTTGTAAGCTTAATTCCCTGCTCACTTCAATGAAAAAGAGCCCTTCTATTTAATATTGAAATAAGCACTCCTAACCCCATGATCCAGGACAACACATACACTCAGCTTTTGAGCAACAATGATTGTTAAAATAAGAGAGAAAAAAGAATAAATAACCCTGTTATCTTTTAAAGACTGAATTGTAATTAGATAAAAACAAAAACATGGGGGAGAAGGGACGAACACATTAGCAGACACTACAATAGACGGTGCTGGCTATTCTTAATAGATCCTGTTCTAATGTGCCAGGTAGAAAACCCATTTTGTAAACCTAATAGAGATTGAAACCATTAAGAATGTATTTGTGCTTTTTGAAAACTTGTCATTGCAGTGTTTTCATTACAATGTGCTGTCATTTTACAGCAGAATAAGCTATTGGGGAAAAAAAATATATGACTCTCACCCCCAACTATTCCAGCCAAGTATTTCTGATGTCAGGCATCTTTTTCTTTTTGAGATGTGAACTGCTTCTTGCTCGTGTACCTACTCTCCAGGATCTAGTCCAAGAAATGCCTCTGAATAGTCACCCATAATGCAACGTGGGTCCGAGGTGCTTTCCTTAGTACCACCTTCTAGGCCTGCTCATATAAAGAGCAGACAGACTCATTGTAGCTGAGGTGGAGGCACATTCTCACCATAGGGGAGCACGTTTCACAATTGTTCTGTCTGCCAGAGCTGTCCAAGACAGCAGACAGTGCGTGTTTGGATCCTGGATAGACTGGTAGATTAGTTACCTGGCTTATTGTTGTGAGCAAATGCATGACCAAAGCAGCTTGAGGAAGGAAGCGTTCATTCTGGCTCCTAGTTTTTGAGGGTACAATCCATCATAGCCAAGATGGCAGGAGCTTGACATGGCTTGTCACATTGTGACCACAGTTAGGAAACAGAGAGTCATGAATACCAGCACTCAGCTTGCTTTCTCTTCTTTACTGTGTGGGACACAGCACTGAGGAAGTTGACACAAAGAGTTGGTCTGTTCTTTGTGCCCCAGTTATCTAGACAATCCCTAACAGGTAAGCCCATATAGCTCTTTAGTGCCTAGATCCTGCTACACTGATAATCACTATTAGCCATCACTATTAAGAATTATCTATTTTATTTTATGTATAAGAGTACACTGTAGCTGCCTTCAGAAGAGGGTATCAGATCCCATTACAGATGGCTGTGAGCCACCATGTGGCTGCTGGGAATTGAACTCAAGATCTCTGGAAGAGCAATCAGTGCTCTTAACCGCTGAGCCATCTCTTCAGCACCCTTAACCATCACTCTTGGCAGGCAAAACTATTGCCAGCACCAGGTGTGATGGCTTTCACTTATAATACCAGCATCCAGGAGTCTGAGGCAAGGGTAGAGAGAGGTTAAAGGAGACAGAAGAACCCTTTGGTTTTTGTCCCAGTGTCCCGAAGACTCTGCTTTATTCTTCATCTTAAAAGAAGCAAAAGTAAACTTAAATGGTTTTCTGGATGAAAATGGCTGGCCGACTCATGGATCTAATTTCGCTTCTCTGCAAAATTTCACAAAAATGTGAATAAGGAGATTTCTTTGGAAGACATAAAGCCACATGAAAGAGATGCAAGAGTGCCTGACCTCTTGAAACTGCAAAGCATATTGGCAAGCAGCAGTGCTACATACTCAATATATGGTGCAAAGGGGAGGCTGATCGATGAAGGGGCTAAGGGGGATTAGGGGAGAGCTGTTTCTGTGGCTAGATCTCCATATCTCTGCTCACATTGCACAGGACTGGACAATTAGCCTTGCTACTTCCTTAGCATAATGGTTTACTCTCAGGAGTAAATACAGAAGAGGCCTCAGGGCTGCAGGGCAGAAGATATGATTGAAGATGTGAGCATGGTTATCACCCCAAGCTCAGAAAACAAGATGAATATTCCATGCTAAAAACTCCTTTCCTTCTCTCATCTAACTCCCAGAAGGCCAGCAGCCTGACCATTTATTTCTCTTTAGGAGTTGAGAAGATGCCAGGGACCAGCTCCGGCCCTTCTTTCTTGTTGGTTCTTCTTGAGGCAGTGGAGGGAGAATAGGATTGGTGGGGGTAAGACTTGGTCTTACGAGATATTTAGGGTTGCTTGATAATAATAAAACATTTACCTATCCTTAAGTCTTAAGTAACTTTGCTACAGTAGCCGACTTCCCTGTCTGTGTTCCTCTGAGGCCAGAAGCTGCAGTCTTTGGCATTAGTATCTCATCTTAAAACAGCAGGGGATTAAGTAATGGATTAGTTGCTAGAGCCTTTTCCCTCTTGTCCAGATGCCTCTCGCTTGTCAGGCTAGGGGGATGGTTGGAACAATAAACTTCTATTGAACCAGGAGAAGAGAATAATGCTTGCAGAAGGAAACACTTTTACATAGCAAATATGGATTAAACTCACATAAATACATACACAGATTCATACATACACATTCTTAAATCTCCGTTTGAACTGGTTGGGCTCAGCTTTCATAGTATCTCATAATTACATACTTACACACACACACACCACCCATACTTAGATATGTATATGGAACAAAAGACTAAGTGCCAGTTCAGAAAGAAGTCACGCATTCTGGATGAAAAATGAACTCCAATCTTTATTGCATAGAGAAAGAAAAGGGCTTTTCTTGCCCTTTTATTGCTAAATGAATTAATCCCAAGTCTGGCCGGGCAGTGGTGGTGCACGCCTTTAATCCCAGCACTTGGGAGGCAGAGGCAGGCGGATTTCTGAGTTCAAGGCCAGCCTGGTCTGCAGAGTGAGTTCCAGGATAGCCAGAACTACACAGAGAAACCCTGTCTTGAAAAAACAAAAACAAAAACAAACAAACAAACAAACAAACAAAAAAAACCCAAGTCTGTAAGAAGAAAGCTTTGTTCTCTTTAGTAAGACTAAGCCTGCCTTACTGTCTCATGGTAAGGAGAAGCCTGCCTGCTCCTTCTACAGACTCTAAAGATTCTTCTTTTTCCTCTTTACTTCTGCACTCTGCATATCACTCTCTTAATTTTTTTAAGTTGCCTTATACTTTCTAAATTATTCCATTTTGCACTCTCCTTCTAATCTTGTGCCCTCCTCCTATTCTGATGTAACAATGCTCTTCTCCCAATGCTTTCTCTCCAATGTGTATCTTCCAATGTAATACTTTTTAGTCGTTTGTACCTTTTCTAGAAGACTAGATCACGTGGTTTTTCCAAGCATCTTTTTTTTTTTGTTTGTTTGTTTGTTTTTTTTTTTTTTTTTTTTGAGACAGGGTTTCTCTGTGTAGTCGTGGCTGTCCTGGAACTCACTCTGTAGACCAGTCTGGCCTCAAACTCGCATCCCTTTTTTAAAACAAAAGTTCACTAGAAATTCAAACATAAATTCAATAAGAAGTTTGCAACAGAGAATGTTTCCATGCATATCCATTAGGAGCAATTATCTGGCTAAACATCCATCATCTGTTACCAGCTCTACAGGTTCATGGATAGTTAAAAACCATAACTTCTGTGACTAAGATATTAGTGAAGTTTTGTGTAGATAAACCTAGTCAATATCTTCTGTCATTGCACCTATAGAAAATTCTTAGTTCCCTTTTTATGACTAGTTAATGGTTTTACAATCCCTTGTAAAGTGTTCTGAGTAGTAGATGCCTGCTTGCTATCTCAGAAGCAATTAACTTGTGACACTTGAAGACTGGCAGAGTTCTCATTGCAGTTTTGACTATCAGAAAAGAACTTAATAATTACTATAATTTTAGGATTTTTGTTTTGTTTTGTTTTGTTTTTCAAGACAGGGTTTCTCTGTGTAGCCCTGGCTGTCCTGGAACTCACTCTGTAGACCAGGCTGGCCTCGAACTCAGAAATCCGACTGCCTCTGCCTCCCAAGTGCTGGGATTAAAGGCGTGCGCCACCACCACCCAGCAGGAATTCTTATATATAGGATCTTCATTAAGAATTAAGAAATCAAAAAAAAAAAAAAAAAAAAAAAAAAAGAACTAAGAAATCATCACTACAAGACAGAACATTTTTGTTGTTCTGCAGAGATCTGCTTAAAAGGGTGGGCTAATACCTAGTGATTATTACACATATTTTATAATAACAGGATAAGCATGTTAATAGTAGGAATCTTTCCTAAAATGAAATTCTCCTGGGCCATGCCTACAGGAACAAATCAGTCATAGATTTTAATCCAAGGAGGACCCCATCTCAGGAAAATCATGTGCTGGTTATCAGCTTCTCCTAGATGGCTCCTGACAAGTGTCTGTTCTACGAAACATAGCAACCCAGAAAGAAGGCTTTTTAAACATTGATCCCAGGCGATTATCAACCAGTACTCTTGCCAGTTCACTGACAGAGATATTCAAAGTGAAAAGGCCCCCTGTACTCAGAGCAGTCAGTGCAATTTCAAGTCCTTATTCTTAATCATAAACACAAAGGAAAAGATAGCAGATATTTGAGGAGGATTCAGCATGGAAAATAGAAACCAAATCAATAAATAGAACACTGTATCTTGGAGGAAATAAAAAATCTATATAAAAAAAGCTTCAACTGGCTGTCATTATTTTCCTTGGACAAATCAGAAAATAGATACTACATAAAAAGGAAAATTCAGATAATAGAGTTCTTGAAAGTTTAAAGAAAAAAGCTGGAGTTAAAAACTCAACAGAGAAAAACGAGTTCATGGGTATCACTGAAGTATAGAATACCGAGGATCCATAGAAAACTCAAAGGGAAAAAAAGATTACACAGGCCTAGGAATCAGAATGCCTTCAGATTTCTCATTGTAGAAAGACAAAGGAGATAAAATTCCTAAAGAAAATTCTAGATTCAGTCAAACTGTGAAATATATACGATGAAAGAACAAAGACATTGCAAACAGAAAAGATCTCAAAATTTAATTCTTATACTCATTAATTTAAAAAGGCAGTGAGATCAGGACATAGTGGTCACTTCCCTCTGGTCAGTCCCAGTACTCAGAAAGATGTGCCTGTAGGATGGTGAGTTTGAGGCCAGCCTGGCCTATATAGTGTGTTCCAAGACAAGCACCTCCCCCCCCCAATTCCCCCATTCCCCCATGCTCCTGCCTACAATAAAAAAGCCTAAGACAAAAAAGCAGCAGCTATGCTTCTGCCAAAATAAAAGAAAGCATTAAGATTAAGGAAGGCATGATACTGAGCTGTGTGTTTCTGCTTTTGAATCTGTGCGGTAGCAGGCTGACTCCATGGGAGATGTGTGAGTCGTGTGCCTGGTGCTTGTGTTCAGCCAGACAGAGCTGCCAGCAAGAGATCCAGAAGCTAGTAAGTCAGTGACAGCCTAGGCACCCACGGCCCTGAATTCTGAGCTACGGCCCTAATAGATCAGCCTGTCTGACTGAGATCAGTGTTCCTGTGGTTTGTGAGCAACTCTTGTACTCCAGGACTGCAAATACCTCCCGCATCAGTGTGCCCTGCCCTCCAGTGGGCAGAGTCAACTGGGGGAGAAAAGGCAGGTTAAGGACCACACACTCTGGGAAACTGAAATATTATGATGGCCTCTAGTTGTGGGGTCCACAGTGTCCCAGGTTAGCCTGAGCTACACTGTGAGACCCGCCCTTTACCTTCTCACCAGCCCTCACTAGCCCCCACTGAATAAAATCAAAAATCAAAATTAACACCACTCTGTGCTTTAAGGGAACCAGGGTTGGGCTCTCTGAAGAGACAGGCTCAGATCTAGTGCATTTCCTCTGCATTACTCCACTCAGGAGCCAGTCTCTTGGTGAGTGGCAGTTCTCCTAGCACCTGCAGGAAAGAGCCTGTCTCTCCTGGGTGTCATCCCTAGCTTTCCAGAACCGCCACTGAATTATGTCATCTGTTCTCAGAGCAGTCCTTTTTGTTCCCCATTGTTGCACAAAGTTGGCTCCCACTGCCTGCTACTAAGGGACAACACATTTTCTTTGTCGGGATTGATTTGTTTATACCTCCCTGTCATGTGTCACATGACACAACTATTCAGTATTTGTTTTGGTTTGGCTTTGGCTGAGTATTGATGGTAAATCTAAAATTAGAAGGGTATAATAGTTAAGATGGGAAGTTAGGGCAGGATAGAGGATATGAGACCTGCCATCAAAGAAGACAGATGAGGAGGAATGAATAAAAAAAAACATTAAAAATAATTTGACTTTGGCTGTCAAATCTGTACTGGAAAGAACTGTAGTGAATGGTCAGGTTTTCAGGATTCCTGACCCTTTGGAGAGGAGAATGATAGATGCAAGGCCAGCTACGGTGGGAAATCCCTGGAGATGCCTTGCAGCCATGCAGGGACTGGAAGTTAAATCTAAGGTAGTGCCAAGAATTCACAGGACTCCCTCTGTAGACCAGGCTGGCCTTGAACTCACAGAGATCCACCGGCCTCTGCCTCCAGAGTTCCAGAGTGCTGGGACTAAACGTGTGCGCCACCACCCAGGCCCTCGTTTTACATTTTTTTAAAAAGTGAAAAATTGGGCGTGGTGGTGCCTACTTTTAATCCCAACACCCAGGAGGCAGAGGCAGGCAAATCTCTGTGAGGTCAAGGCTAACCTGGTCTACAGAGAGAGTTCCAGACCAGCTAGGGCTATAGAGTGAGATCCTGTCTCAAAAAGTATAAAGTAAAAACCATGAGTAAATGATTACTTAGGAAATGTATATTTGGAGTCTATTTACTCAAGCGGTAAAGTGGGGCACGAAAGCACAGGGAGTCGTCAGCTGAGAACCAGGGTCACCGTCGGACTTGTATATTCCCAGCCCCTGACACAGTCCTAATTAAAAACAAACATACAAACAAACAAAAACCCTCGAAGTATGAAGAAGTTAGAGTCTGAGCTCTTAAGGATTTCAGAAATGCCACAGAAATCTGCACACATTATGTGACAGACCCCTACACGTTCAGTTAGACTGAATTTTCTATTAAATACCACCTGGGAAAGCTAAAATTCTTAGTGTGATCCTCACTCCTTCAGAGCAACCAATTCTACCCATAAATGGGGCGCGGGGGACCAGACCACAAATAATGATGACATAAGATTGAAGATACCACGTGGTGAAAACTAGGTAAAAACAAGCTGGATTTGATGGCATACACCAGTGGTATCTGGTAGGGTAAGGCAGAAGGAATGTCATAAATCCAAGGCTAGTCCAGGTTAGAGTATGAGTGCCAGGCCTGCCTTAATCTCAAAGTGAGATTGTCTAAAAAAAAAAAAACCTAAAAACAAACAAACAAACAAAAACAAAAAAACAGAGAAGTAGGCAACTTTAAAAAGAAAAATTTGAAAGTCATGTCTTACTGAGTGGAAGAGTCACCAGCACTGACAATGCAGTCCTCAGAATATGCCTGCAGTGCTGGTCACCTCTCCAAATGTAAAATGCATCACTGAAAACAAACAGCATCAACTCCCTCAGGAAGAGGAAGGTGGGACAGTACAGGGCATGCTCAGGAAGACAGAATGGGATTATATTAGGAATATCTTTGCAGAGAGATGGCTCAGAAGGTCACGTGCTGCCAAGCCTGAAGATCTGAGTCAGATTCACAGCACCTACGTCAAACGAAATAACTGATTCCCAAAGGTTATATCTTGACCACTTCATTAAATACATGTAATAAAAATATTTTAAGGGCTGGAGAGGTGGCTAAGGGGTTAAGAGCACTGACTGCTCTTCCAGAGGTCTTGAGTTCAATTCCCAGCAACCACATGGTGGCTCA
Source organism: Arvicanthis niloticus (assembly GCF_011762505.2). NCBI lineage: Eukaryota > Metazoa > Chordata > Mammalia > Rodentia > Muridae > Arvicanthis > Arvicanthis niloticus. The sequence continues at coordinate 107,896,139 of NC_047661.1, read as the reverse complement.
CAACCATCTGTAATGGGATCTGATTCCCTCTTCTGGTGTGTCTGAAGCCAGCTAAATAAATAAATACATCTTTAAAAAAAAATCCAAAAAGAAAACTTTGATGGCTGGAGTGATGGCTCGGTGGTTAAGAGCACTGACTGTTCTTTCAAAGGTCCTGAGTTCAATTCCCAGCAACCACCTGGTGGCTCACAACCATCTGTAATAGGATCTGATTCCCTCTTCTGGTGTACATGAAGACAGAGCACTAGTGTGTATATAATATAAATAAAATCTTTTTTTTTTTTTTTTAACAAAAGGAGACCTTGAATGCCAGAGGTGCTGGTTAATACTGACAGGTCTAGAATCACTGGAATGATGATCCTCTGGCCATGTCTGTGAGGGATTGTCTACACTGGGTTCAGTGAAATGGGGAGACCCACTGTAAATGTGAGCAGTGCCATTCTATGGACTGGGACCCAGACATAGCTAGCTGAGCACAGCAGTCATCTCCCTCTGCTTCCTGACTGCAGAGGCCATGTGACTAGCTGCCTCGAGTGCCTATCTCCATGTCTTTATACCGTGATGGACCATACCTTCTGTTTTACTGTTTCTACTGCTGTGATGAAAACCACAATCAAAGCAACTCAGAGAGCGAAGGGTTTCTTTCATTCTATGGTGTGTAGTATATCATCCATGGACAGCAGGCCAAGAACTCATGGCAGGAGCCCAGAGGCAGGAGCTGACATAGAAGCCAAGCTGCTTACTGGCTTGCTCAGTCTGTTTTTGTTTTGTTTTGTACACACCCCAGGGCCATCTGAGCAGGGGTGTCCCCACCCACAATGGGCTAGGACCTCGCATATCAATCACCAATTAAAAAGCTACCAATTTAAAAGGCTTGCCTATAGGCCTTTTCCTATAGGAGGCATTTTCTAAATTAAGATAGACTCTTTATGAATGTCTAGGTTTGTGTCAAGTTGACAAAAAGCAACCAGGACACTTGAATAAACCCGCCCTTCCTTAAGTTGCTTTGTCAGGCACTGGCCCCCAAAACATAGAAACTAATATGCCAAGCTAAGGAATCTGTGTTTAATTCTAGGTTTTGGAGGTGACCCAAGGTTTCTGACAGTCACATAGTTAAAAACTGTTTTAGGAGAAATGAGTTTGCCAGTTTTGCATGATATTGCCACACAAAACAGCCAAGAACCAGCAGCCTGGGCTCCCTTAGAAACTGGCTAGAGATGCAGGCCTGTTCCATACCTACTGTCCCTGACCTGGGAATGAGCATACACTCCAGGTTATTTTAATATTAAAACTTGAGCTTCACTTGTATAGGATACTGTGGAAGGGAAACACGTGACCCCAGGAGACAAAAGAGAGGACTGGGAAAAAGGTATATGGACACATTCAGACTATAGGAGAGGCCACAAAGAGTGGCCACAAAGGACCTAGGGCCCTCTGGCTTCTGCCACACCCCTTCTGCTTCTGTTCTCTTATCCATCAAAGGCATCGTTTCTTCCCATTTCTCCTTCTCTTCACCAGCAAGCACTGAGACACATTCCTGAGGGAGGTGGATCACAGCTTCTGGGATATCCATGGCTGAAATAAAGAAATCACTGTGGGGCTAGGGAAGAGAAGGAATAAAGGGACAAACACCTGCTCTTGAATCTCGAGAGCTTTCCTCTGAGTTTAACAGAAATCAAACAGGTGTGTGTGCAGGGTGTGCAAACATGTCTTCATCAGCGTTTAATCTTCAGCGTCAAGAAAACCCAGAGCTCTCGAAAAGGGGGAAAGTAAACAGCTGAGCACTCTGACTCATTTACACTTCAAATATACTTTCAGTCGGTTATTCCTCAACTAATCAAATAGCTTGTGCATCCCTAAAGTAGTATAAAGTGACACACTGTGTGGAATCAATTTTTCTTTCCAAAATCATTAAATCCAGTAGCCTGTGATTCCATCCCTGCTAATTCTGGTACCCACCCTTTCATCCTCCATTAACTTTGGCACGCCTAACAGGCTGTCAGGAATAATTTCCCAGGACGTAAATAATTCAGAAATTAAAAATTAATAAATAATAACAGAGAACTACTGGGAAATAGGCTGGGTCAATTAGCGCGCTCCACATTCTGTTTCTTCGCAGCAGGGGGGACAGCCGCAGTCGTTACTTGAATCTTTCCTTCGATTCTGAGGTCTGATTTACAGCTCTTCATTATTGGATCCAGTCAGGCGCAATTACCTCCATCACTATCTCAGTCCCTAACTTCAAAGAAACGAGCGCTTTCTCGGCTGCTTTTTTTCTCCTTGCAGCAGGCTCAGCTTGACATCCCTGGAATTTCTTCCACGCAGACTAATTAATAAGTCTTCCACTTATCATATTCACTTCTCTTCTTTGATGTCCTACCTTAGTCAATCATCCCATTTAATTAGAATTGCAATGATAACTTTACTTATCTTGTGGCTAGATGTAAATTAAAATAACAGGATTTTAATTCTCTTTCCGATGAGGTTATGACATTTCAGAAGACAAAGTTTCAACACAAACATGATATTATGTACTTCTTAATGTGGGGGTGGAGGAGCATTCTGCAAAATTATTTGCCCTTTGTAACAAAATAGGATGACTGTTAAACAAAAAACAATGGAAATCAATGCACTAGCATCTTCTACAGCGTCAACTCACCAAGTCTGTCTCATGGAAACAACTGCCTTTGTTTATATAAAAAAAATTAGGCAAAGACAGGTTTTGCTTTTCCCAAAGGCAGAGTCTATGTTTCCAGGAGGAATGTAACTTCAGGAAATAAGACTCTGATACAGTATCCCTTTACCTCCTGGCTTACCATTGCATTTTCGTGACTCCACTGTTTGCCAGTTTGGTGAAGTCTACAGGGGCTTTCTTTAGACACCTAAAAAAAAAAAAAAAAAAAAAAAAAAAAAAAAAAAAAAAAAAAAAAAAAAACCACAAGGAAATGAAACAGAAACATTTGTAATGAGATGTAACCATGAAGTGTGAAGCCCAGCAGCCAGAGAGAACAGAAAGCCATAATCCCTTTCCAGAAAACAATCCTAAGGCCAGAATTTCTAGAGCACCTACTATGTGCCAGCCTTAGTCTGTGCTGCCCCTCTCATTTTCATCAGATGCCTGTAATATAATTATTCCCACAAAACAGATAGATAGTCCGTGAGGTTGATACAGAGACAGTCCGTGAGGATAGCTTGTTTTCCCAGGGACACAAGGGCAGCATGTGAGGAGGAAGAAATCCAAAGAAACGACCACTGAGCTCTTAGTTGAAGCCTTCCATGATCTGCTTCCAACTCTTGGCCAAATTCCTGTTCTCTCTAGTATGTTAAGCCACCCAAAAGAAATCTCCTGGCATTAACCCATTGCCAAAGTTTAGTACATGCCTTTTATGTCTTCTTAATAATATACATTTGCTTAATATATTTCCGATGGTTTAGAGATATTGGCAGAATTTGGCACTGTGACATGTTTATGAAATAGTCATGTGACTTCAACTAGCACACATCCATTACCATTGAATAACAAGTAGAGAAAAAGACAAACAGTAGACTGAGTGTACATATACATATATGCTTCGGAACACAAAATGACAATTTTCTCATGTTGTCTTAAACTGTTTTCCTCCAGGAATACAATCTCTAGCTGCACTTTTCTTTAAAGTTACTAACAGTGAGAACATCAATGTGCCTTTTCTGTAACTGCTATCCTTGCTCAACCATCCTCCCTTCTGTCCCAGCCCCCAGCGCCTCCCCTGTGACCATGTCCAGTTAGACAACAAACAGCGGTTACAGAGACCAACAGAAACTTACTTCATTAGCAAGGGCTGAAACCATCACACCAATGCTGGTTTGAAGCTAACCTTTGGGGGATTTAATACAGTTGTTCTCTGACAATAGAGCTTGGTTCATTTGCTACTTAAGACATGATTATTTAAATTAAAGTTAATTGGTTTCCTTACTCCCCTTTAGGGCTTTAGGCTCAGAAACATTTCTATTAGAAAAATCTAATTTGTTCTCAAATTCCTATTTCTAAAACTTAGGATGTTAAATGCTGTGGTATTTTAACCCTTTGTAGGGAAAGTAATCCCTAAATTCTGGTACAAGTTAACAAAGCTGACTGCATTAAAGACACAGTAACACTTTCAGAGAAGGCTTCAACAGGGGTCTTGGAAATAACCCACCACAGAAATACAGTGACCAGTGGTCTCTACAAAGATCCAAAGATCGGACTTTTCCTTGATAATTTTATTTCACTTTTTTTTTCTTTTCCTTTCTTTCTTTTCTTCTTTCTTTTTCTTTTTTTCTTTTTCTTTCTTTTTTTCTTTTTCTTTTTTTTTTTTTTTGAGATATAGCTTCTCTGTATAACTGTATAACGGCCCTATTTGTGTCCTGGAGACCAGGCTGACCTCAAACTCACAGAGATCCACCTGCCTTTGCCTCCCAAGTGTTGGGATTAAAGGAGTGTGCCACACCACTGGCTATGTAACTTTTTAAAAGGAGATACAGAAAGAAGCTGTGATTGCATGGGCTGATTGACAAGCTAGGACCTCAATAATGTGAAGGGAGGAGTTGGAACGCTGCAAATCCCGAGCCAAATTATCTTGGGGCATCTCCAGCCCCTCAATAGTCATTGATCCCCTCCTCTGTGGCTGACCTAACTAACATCTTTGTCACCATTAGGTAAAGCTCTTGGAATGCACAGATAGACCCTTAGGATCCACCAACCAAAGAGCTAAGAATACCATCAGATAGCACAGGAGGCCTAAGGTCCTCCCCACGTGCTCTGATGCGTCTGCCCAATGCATCTACCAATGCGTTTGAAAGGCATATTCTTTCATGACTTTGTCCCATTATTATAAAAAGCTCATGTAATTGCTAGTTCAATGGAATGCGAACATTTGCAGAAACCTCCATCTGTGTTCTTGGGCCATGGCACTCAGCACTCATATCGGCTCCAAAATAAACCATCGCTTTTGTTTCTTTGAGGTTGAGAACTGTTTCTTTCCTCTATACACTTGATATACATTTTTAAATGAAGACATGCCAAAGAAAGATCACCAAACTAATGACCTATTCTAAATGTTTACACCCAATCAATTCATGGTTTCAATGCATAACATGTAATGCCCTGATATAATCAGCTACCTGCTAACAACCACACAGTTAATAAAATGCACAACTCCATGGAATTGAACTCAGGACCTCTAGAGGAGCAGTCAGTGCTCTTAACCACTGAGTCATCTCTCCAGCCCGATAGTCCAAGATTTTATCTCACCAGAGGCAGGTAGATTGCAGTGAGCTCAAGCCTAGCTTGATCTATATACATCTGCTCAGTGGAATTCTATGTAGCAATAAGACTAAAAAATAATTGGGCAGTGGTGCACACACCTTTAGGCAGATCTCTAAGTTTGAGGCCAGCCTGGTCTTCAGAGCATGTTCCAGGACAGTCGGGGCTACACACGGAGAAACCCTGTCTCAGAAAGCCAAACCAAAATAAAAATAACAAATTTTAAAAAGTTTTTAAGAAGAAAAATTAAAAAAATGCTTTCAAAAGACTCTGGATAAATGTTATAAACATCAAGTTGAGCAAAAGAGTGTAGGTGAAAAGAGACACCATGCTTATAAAGGAACAGAGAAAAGAGCAATCTTGAAAGGTCAGAGGTTAACACTGTGTTCTCTTTGGAGTAAGAGGGAGGAAGAGAAGACAGAGGACATATCTGGAGTGTTGATCATATTTTCTTGATGCCTGGGTTAAGTTTGTGAATCTGTATAGAGCTATATACTTATTACTCATGGAAACATTTTAATGATTGCATCTAAAGGATCTTCGAAGACCAGGGTTGAGAGCTGGCTCAGATAGGATCTCTTCAGAGCACTGGGTTCAGTTCCTACACACACACACACACACACACACACACACACACACACACACACACACGGTGGCTTACAATCACCTCTGACTCCCATTCCAGGGGATTTGATGCCGTCTTCAGACTTTTACAAGAACTAAACATGCAGACAGTACAGACATACGCACAGACCCAGCACCAATATACATAAAATAAAATGAATCTAAAATGTTTAAAAGAATCTTTGTATAAATTTCAAGTACTTATAGAGGAGTTTACCAAGACAACTGAAAGATAATATACGATTAATTACATTTCTAAGTACCAGCAACAAAACAGAATTAATAATGTAAGGCAGTGGTTCTCAGTGACCCTTTCACAAGGGTTGCCTAAGACCATTGGAAATATCAGATATCTACATTATGATTCATAACAGTAGCAAAATTATAGTTAAGAAGTAACAATGAAAATAATTTTACGGTTTGGGGTCACCACAAGATGAGGAAGTGTATTAAAGTGTCTCTGCATTAGGAAAGTTGAAAACCATTGATGTAAAGGGTACTTGATTTGCAATCAAGTTAGAAAATGTAAAATGCTTAGAGGCTGACCTAACAGAAGTTATTCAAATCTCTATAAAATCATAGAAATGTATTCAAAATTATTAAGGAGGACTTGAATACGTGAAGATCTATTATTATACCTAGGAAAACTCACACCATAAAACATCCATTCTTTTCTAATTGGTTTGTGAATTTAACACAAATGCAAAGTTCATATGAGCTGACTATAAAATGTATCTGAAGAGAAAAGACTTTTTCTTTGTAGAATATAGTATATCCATGCCATATCCAGGGTCAAGATTTATTAATTATAAAAAGTTAATAAAATGTGGAATTGATAAAGCAAAGACATCATGACCAGTGGAACAAAATAGAAAGCCAGATCACAGTTCAGTAGATGTCTGTAGCTTTGGTTGAAGACAAAGCTTACATATTATTAGACTGGCTTCAAAAAATGCAGTAATTGATGCTGGAAACAGTTATACATGTGGAAAAAATTATACCCCAAGTTACTCTATATAAAAAGAGAGAACTCTAAATGAATCTGTGAATAGGTTCTGTTTTGAAACAAGGTCTCTCTGTAGACAGGCTGGCCTCAAATTCATATTCTTCTTCACCCAGCTTCCCAAACGCTGGAATTATAGGCGTGTGGCTCCATACTTGGCTTCTATCAGGCATTACTGAAGATACAGGTCAAAAGCATGTTTACTGTTGCACTATAACAATAGCCAAGAATTTTTTAAAAATGGCCTAGACTTTTCTCAACAGACAACTAGATGTAGAAAATGTGATTGGCACACACATGCACACACACACAGGCACGCACGCATGCATGCATGCACAGGTGCACACACATGAGTTTTATTCAGCTGTAAGGATGAATAAAATTATAGTACTTGCAGGGAAATAAATAGAACTGAAGATGATGTCAAGCAACATAAGCCAGACTCAAAAAGACAGATATCATAAGTTTTCTCTCATGCATGGAATACATGATAAGAAAGTAGATGGAAACTAAAGGCAGGGGCCAAGAAAAGCTTATAAGGAGAAAAGAAAATATTCTGTTTGTTCTCATATGCAGGTCTAGATTTAGATGTGTGTGTACATGTCATACTAGCAAGGTACACTGACATGTAGGAAATGGCATAGTAACAATTTTTGAATGCTAACAGAAAAATTTAAAAAGAGGGTGTAAACAAAAATTTGCAGTTACGACAATCAGCATTTCTAAATCTTGTGAAATGAGCTGGTTGTTAGTTTAAGCCAAATTTCCATATACTGACTAAACTGATGTCAAAACCAAAAAATAAAGAGATGGTGATGAAGATAGAGGTGACCATCTGTCTAAATAAGACACAAACTGCACCAAAAGTAACATTTATCAAAACCCTTAAAAATTACATTAAAAAAATGTTAAGCCTCAAATGCCCCCAGTCCAAAGCAGAAAAATATTTGAGTCATCTTATTTTAGCTTTAGTAATAGCTACACAATAATATACAGAAATTAATGAATAGAGGAACAGAGAACTAACTAAAGGAGATTGATAAAAACAAATGAGAGTCTTGAGATTTTTTACCAAGATTTCTGTATTTCCAGCAAGACTATCAATAGAAAACGCAAACACAGATTAAAAGAGAAGAAAACTCACATAATAGGGTTAAGCTTAAATTGGGAAAATTACAAGACCAGTTTTCTACCGGCTTGGAGGGGCTTGCATAGGGATACATTAACACGCAATGTACAAAAGAGTTTCCATCTCCCAGACATGGAGATGGTACTCTGCCCAGCAAAGTCTCTCTAGAAACAAAAAGATGGGGTGCTAAGGAAATGTATTCATTCATTTATTAAAAAACTATGCTTGTCTCTCTACACCAGCCTTTATCCAGTGCCTGCCACAGAGACTGAAGAGATTCCACAGTGGGAACAACAGAGACCGCAGGTGCACTCGGGCGAGCTATTTGAGAGAGACCTGAGGAAAGGATATAATCAGAGCGGTTTACCTAGTTTCTTGACAAAGATGGTAGTGATACGGGACCCTTCTTTAAAGTCCAAGGAAAGTGTTCATTACTTTTGACAACATGATGAAAACTAACGACCCATAACGGAAACGTTCCCATGGACATTTGGAGGTCGCTGACCCCCGCTGGTCCTCATCTTCATCTCGCAGACCAAACTTTACCACCCAAGCAAAGTCTCAAGTTAGCTGTTTGCACGTAATCATAAATTAGGCACCACTTACAGCGCACTTGCTCTTTGTAAGACTTGCAGGTTAAGTGCTTTAACTTCAGGATGCCTTTGATCATTGCAGGGGTACTTAATAATATCTTCCTCTTAAGAGACTTATGCGGACTTGCCCAAAGTGAGATAGCTAGTAATTAGCAAATGCTTGGTTAAAAGTCTGTAAAGTTTGTGCTCTGGCTGAATAATAGAATGGAAGGTCCAGAATGAGAAAGGCCCAGGTCACCTTATGGAAAGTCATAGAGATTTAAAACCAGGTCTAATTACCCTAGGCTAAACGCGTCGTGGCGCCCTTGTTTTCTCTTAGGGAGTTGGGGAGGGCTCCTCTATCATTGCTTTCGCTCCCTCAGCATTCCTACACCTAATTTTTCACCTGACGTTCCTACGCGTGGCTAAAGACAGCTCGCGCCTACGGAAGCCATACTACAAATCCGAAGCTCAACGCGGTCCCACCTACACAGGTCCCCGCGTCCGTTTCCGTACAACATGGCGGCGCGCGCGCCGACGCGCCGCTTTCTCTGACGTACTTCCTGTCCGGCGCAGTCACATTTGACCTTTGAACCCGCCCGCCTCTTCCTTTTCCTCTTCCGGGGACGGTGCTTAGAGGTATGGTGGCCTGCCTCTGGTCTGTGTTTTTACTGTTTACGATCCGTAGCCATCCGAGGAGTTAGGCGGGCGGGACGCACTCGGGAACGGTGCTGTGGCTGGGATTAGTGGTGAGGGGCGAGGAGAGGTGCGTACCGGGCGGGAAACTTCGGCTCGTAGTTTCGGAAAGCTCTCCGTCAAACCAGCGCTTCCGAAGCGGTGAGTAGCCGGAGCCCCGCGCGCCTCGGCCGCCGGGTACGGAGAGCGAGAGGCTTAGGTCGTGGTTGTGAAGCGCTTAGGATTGGAACGGTGGAGTCGTCGGGGATCGCGGCCTCCGGCTGCTCCCCTGTTAATGTCTGACATGGTGGCTAGTGAGCTAGCGAGACGCGATAGCAGGGCCCGTGGCGCAGTCCGGCTTGGTTATGAAGATACAATTAAAACAGTGGCGGCTTAGGTCCTTAAACACTGGTCTGTGTCGCTTTAGGTGCGTGGCATTTGGGCTCCTTTTAAAGCGGGTGTTTGGAAGGTGGGGAAGATGAGTCAGTTTGGCTGCTCCTGCCTTAGGCTTCTGCTACGTGGGGAACTAGTGCTAAATAGGCGCTTCAGCCATTTGTCCCAGGCTTTGAGACTTGACAGCCCGCCTTAAAACAGAGTTGCGTGGGCCGAGTACTTGTAAAGGTCTTGGGTAGAATGCTCGCCCGGCGCGTTGAAGATCTGGATTCCAAATGCATCACTGCTGCGGGTCGGAGGGTCGTTTAGTAACTGATCCGATAAGGAACTCGGTTCCGGTTTTAAACAGCACAAAACCCGGGTCCCGTTAATAAACAGATTAACTTCTCGGGGAAGCTGCTTTGGGACAAGACCTAGATTCTAAACAGATACCTTACCATTTGTCAGCACTGTGGAGAGTGGAGATAGTTCAGTGTCTTGATCTTCCCTGGTAGCTGTAGATCTTGGTTGAAAATACTGTCTTAGAGCCCAGGAAGGAGCTGGCTCTGTATTGCCAGCAAATAGCGCTGCTGGGAAATCACCTAAGGGTCCCACTTGTCATCCTTTAAATTAGTGTTACCAAACAAAACAGACTTCTTGAGGAATGAGCCATGATCAGGATTTTCACCAAACTCCATGCTTGTCTACCAGTAGGAAATGTGTATGAATGTAAGACACATGTGGTGATGCTTTGACCTTTAATTTACCTTACAGTGAAAGGTGATTTTTTTTTTTTTTAATTCTCTAAATTTTAGGCACTCAAGATGGTCCAGCGTTTGACCTACCGTCGTAGGCTTTCCTACAACACAGCCTCTAACAAAACTAGGCTGTAAGTATTTGCAAGTTTAATAAGACAATTATTGTTGCTTTCTCTGTGATGTACTGAGCTGCTTACAATCTCTGTTCCTAGGTCCCGGACCCCTGGCAACAGGATTGTTTACCTTTACACCAAGAAGGTTGGGAAAGCTCCTAAATCCGCATGTGGTGTGTGCCCAGGCAGACTGCGAGGGGTAAGTGCCCTTTTGAGAGAGTCTTAATCCCTCAGTAGCGAAATAGTGAAGGCCAACTTGCTGCTAAGATTCTTGGGAGCTATTAAATGTCTGGAGTCCAAAGTAACCAGTTCGAGAGGTGACCAGTGGCTTCCGGGTAAATCCGGTAGACTTTCCTGTTGTGACCTGGTCCGGTTACTATGAAATGTCTTTCTTCCTGAGCATCTTAAGGTAATTAGTCTTTGTTACACAGGTTCGTGCTGTGAGACCCAAAGTCCTTATGAGATTGTCTAAGACAAAGAAGCATGTCAGCAGGGCCTATGGTGGGTCCATGTGTGCCAAGTGTGTCCGAGACAGGTGAGTGGGGCGTCTGTGTTTGTTACTGCTAGGAGATAAGGGGTCTCGTGAAACCCTCGAGATGCTCCTGTTGTGTTGGAATCTGGAGGTATCTTGAAAATAGCATTGGTTTATAGAGAACAGACGAGAGATGCAGAGTTGGTGTTCGATAGTAGGCAGCTGTGGAGGAGCCAGTCTTGGGGGTGTGGGAACAGGTGTTGGTTTGGGTTGCTGATTGAGAAGGTGACAGACAAAGCCAGGAAAGACTGAAGGGCTTAGAAAGCTTTAGTCTTGGGATGAGGGAACTCATGAATCTCAAGCAAAAGCTGAGGGTCTGGCTTATTATGATGAAGGTTTGGGTATACAGAAGCTTAGGCAGCAAGAGGAAAGTGCCCTTGCCTTACTACCTGATGGCCTAGAGAGGGTTTGGTGGCAAGGGGACTGAATATTTTGGATACCGGATAGTTATAAGGATGGTTGTGGAGTATTTGCTGAGTGCCAAATAACATTCAGAGCTTCTGGGTGGGTTGGTTTGGGGGAAGAAACCAGCACTTGTGTTTTACACTCAGAGTTACTACTGTGCAGTGCTCAGAATGTCTAAGGAGAGAATGGGAGGACTGGTGAGGGGAGAGTTGAGAGGCGGAGTTAGACAAACTCTGGTTTGTTTGGTAGTTTACAGAATGCTCGGACCAAGTGGGTTTTGTTTCTTGAGGACACTCTCCCTGCCCTGTTTGTGGGAGTTGTTCATTAAGAGGAGGAAGGCCTAGTATGTTAATACAAGCACAGGTCAAATGTTCTGTAATGCAGGCAGTCTGAACTTCATAAAGTTTAGAAGAGAAATCTTATGCAGTTGTTGAAACTGGGTTGACATTTGAGGTCATACCTGAATGATACAAACAAAGGATTTGGAGGTGCTGGTGTTTGACCTGACACCAGAAGGAGGAGGTGAAAGGGGGCTGGGTAAAGTGGTGAGTTTTGAGCTATAGGAATTTGCTTGGCATATTTGATTCGTGGTCTACAGACTCTAGATTTGGTCCTATCAAGACTGTGTCCTTGGCTCCTTTCTTTACACACATACCACGAGTCCTAGTTCCCAGCTGGGAGCTAGAATTATGGAAAACCATAAAGTGATTAAAACATTCTGTGACATTTTAATAATATATGTCCTGAATCCTGATGCAAAAGTATTGCCAGAAGCTATCTTAAGTGATGGTCTTGTCTTGTGGATACTGTCTGTTAGGTTTCTGTTGCTGTGATAACCATGACCAGAGACAACTTGGGGGTAGATGTTAAACAACCCTAAATGATTCTCAGTCTGGGGACATTTTCTTAATTGATGTCCCCTCTTCCTGTATGACTCTAGCTTATGTCTAGTTGACATAAAACTTGCCCGCACAGCACATGTATTTTATAGTTGATCATGAAGCAGTCAAGGCTACTTGGAATTGGAGATTAGTCCTGCAGATGTTCGTGTAACTTCACAAGCTTTGTGAATTTTTCTTTTTACATTCTTCTAGGCTCTTGATTGCTTTGCTCCGTCTTACAATGGTGACTTTCCTGTGTTAAATAATGACTGCTTTGTTTTTCTTTCTAGGATCAAGCGAGCTTTCCTTATTGAAGAGCAGAAAATCGTTGTGAAAGTGTTGAAGGCACAAGCACAGAGTCAGAAAGCAAAATAAATATGCAATTTTTTTAAATAATAAAAATCAAGGCTTGGGTCTACGGTTCTGTTATGTGTGGTTTGTTTTAGTACTTGAGGAAAGGAGATGGTGGCTGGAAGTCACTGGATACTAGGATCTTGAGAAGTTCCTTTGATTAGGAATGGTTCTTGCGGCAATGGTAGCACACACCTTTAATCCCAGCACTCAAAAAGGGAATGATTCTCTTCTACTCTTGATGACACTTAGACCGTTTTGTAGTATCCTCTACACGATCAAACCAGAAACCAGCCTCAGGCTGTTTTGAATGAACTTTTTTAAAGTTTACTGATGGTCTGTTAATATGTACAACAACCCTGAATGGTTGTCAGATGGTGAATTTTATTGCATTTTATTCCAGGTTAGGACCTTAAAATATGGGCTTTACTTTGGTGTTAATGCTCATTGAACAAGTTTCCTGAAGCTCCTTAATGCTGAGAGAGCCAACACTGGTCCAGGGCCATACAGAAGTCTATTTCCTATTGTGTTTCTGTTGTCTGTTCCAGATTTAGCCATTACCCCAGAAGCTGGTGATATGATGTGTCTGTCTATAGAGGAGGGACATAGTTACTATGTCTTCCATAGTAACTGAGTAAAAGGCAGAAATCTATCACATACATGGAGGCAAACACAAAAACTGTTCTAAAAAGCAAAACATGGTTCTGAGTTTTGTTTTTGAGACATGTTCTGCTAATATGGCTCAGCTTGAACATAGGCTCCTACTTAAACCTGAGGAGCCCCTTTGTTACCTCCCCAGTACTGATACAGGTGCGCCCCAAAAGGTTCTTCAGATCCCCGGAACTGAAGCTGAAGCTGTAACTTTAAACAGAAGACACTTGACTATCCCTGATAACATTGGCCCCTTTTCTCCCTGCAAGTGAGGGGAACACAGATAACAGCTGGTTAGAGTGTTGCAAATGTCTTATTTAAAATATAATGGATATAGTCATACATTCTTTGTCCCAGAAGTATTGAGGACATCTGAGTTACATAACAAAACTGCCTCAAAACAGTTTGGGAGGGCTGCATCTGGGTACCTTGATAGCAGAGGTGTACTGCTGACAACCTTTCATAGGTAACCATCAGCTGCCCCAGGTACCACTTTGGAGTAAAGCATCAGGACCATGGTTATCTTTTGTCACATTAGAACATTCTCATAGCTTGAAAGGTGGCTTGGGAAATTGCAAGCATGGCCGGGCAGTGGTGACGCATGCCTTTAATCCCAGCACTTGGGAGGCAGAGGCAGGCAGATTTCTGAGTTTGAGGCCAGCCTGGTCTACAGAGTGAGTTCCAGGACAGCCAAGGTTATACAGAGAAACCCTGTCTCGAAAAATCAAACTGCAAGCATGGCCTGAGTTAGAATCCTCAGCACCTGTAAAAGCCTGGCAAGATGGTGTCTCTGGTTCCAGTTGTAGTGGACTGGGAGGGTGTGTATAACAAAGGCCTGCTGCTCAGCCAGTGTAGCCAAAACACTTGACGTTTCGCAACTGACCCTGTCTCCTGTAACTGGAGAACAGGATATCGATCTGTGACCTAAAAGGGTTCACACAAGAAAACTTAAGTGGGAATGTCGAGCTCTTCAATAACATCTTCTGTTAGTGAGATGTACTGTAGTGTGTTCAAACGCTTTTAAACTTAACTGATTACTTGTTAATTGATCTACAGGCTAGTTTTTTAAAACCTTGAAGCCCAAGGTTTGTCAACACTGGAAGGGAAAGTCTCACATCGCCAGCTTTTATGAGTCCGGGCCCCACTAAACCTAAACTATTAATTTAGGTTGAGTCACTTGACTGAACACAGCCCTTTTTCCTTGTTTTAATGTATTTTATTTTCAATGATATGTTGGTAGTATGTACATGTGTGTTTAGGTATCCTCAGAGGCCAGAAGCACAGTGTTGGGTACTGGATATCAAACTTGGGTCCTCTGAAAGAGCACTACCAATGCTTAGTCTCTTGGATCCTGTCCAATTTCACCCAAATTTTTAAAAAAGGGGTGGTAGGAGAGCTTTGAGAAAGCGATTAACATGATATACTTAACAAGCAATTCAACAACAAGCAATGTACTCTGTGGTTTTAACCTGTTCTAAGTTAAAGGTATTTATACTTTTCTTCAAAATTATATCACTATGTAGAATATTAGTAGTGGATATTTTCTCTTCCATTTTGTTTGTAAGGCAAAAAGATAATGACAAAGTTGAAAGCATAGTATATTTGTAATTTTTTCATTTTTTTCCCTCAGAACCCCTTATGTAACTTTTTGGAAATGCCTGTTAATATCTTGGTATGGCCATAATTTAAGTATTTTTTTTCTTTCTTTTGGAAATTTAAGCTAGTACCAGCTTTCTCTTTTAAAAACCCATAAATATTTGCATGTATTTGGTTTTTCCGCTTGAAGTACCGTACTTAAGATATTGTGGTGTGAACATAGTACCAACTTTATATCCCAAGTCTCCCCAGTGGATTCTGTAACTGCTGTTTCAATTTGGCAGGGGTGGGGGTGGGAAATCAGGTTTTTATTGAATCCAGTTTTGTGTGTGACAAAGTAGTCTTGACAGGTCCCTAAAGGGCCATGTGAATGTACTCTGTGGTTTTCTTTTTAAAGTCTAGTATTTCTCCTTCCATTGAATTGCTTATGAGTTCCATCAGAAGGTTGTAGTGGCTCTTTTACCCATAAAAGCAGAAAAATCTCCATATGTTTAAGCAAATCAAGTTTCAGCAGCTGAGTATTAATGGCATACCATTTTTTTGCCTAATGATTAGCCTGAAAATGGTTCCCTCCAGGCATAACTATCCATTTTCCAGCAGAAGCCAGTCTTTAGGTTATGATGCTACATCGTTCCGAATGTTGGTTTTTCTCTAGGGTACAGTACTTACTTAGTGGTAGTGATCATTATTTTATAATTATTGGCATCACCACTACTTCACCTTGGCTTGTGAAAGCAGTTGTGTGCATCTCTGCAACACTGAACTGCACTGTGTTTAGATCTAGGGAATGGTTTGCTTCACAGCCCTTTTCCCTGGAGCTGGATGTGAGCGCTGGACCACCCCACTATCACATGATCTGTTGCCACTGATTACACAGGAATCGACTGGTTTCAGGAGTTCTATTTAGTACTTACTTGATAAAAGATGTGCACTTAAGATTTGTAAATAATTACAACTTGATCCTGTAACTCCCTAGGTTTAATTTTGATTTCTCTGTTGCTTTGGGTCAGGGAGATTTTTTTGTGTCATTGAGACAGGGTCTCACTTTGTATCCCTGGCTGACGTGGAACTCAATATGTATACCAGGTTGGTCTCAAACTCACAAAAATCCTCCTGCTTCTGCCTCCCAGGTGCTGGAATTAAAGACATAAATCAGTACACCTGGCTCATTTTGAAAAATCCTAAATGCCGTTTGTTGTAATCCAGTTCTGTGTGTGTAGATGTAGGGGATAGTAAAAAGTCTTAAGGGTCTCTTTAAACAATGACAGTTGAGTGTGGTGGTGAGTCTTGTGTTGAAAGTTGGGAACAGAAAAGTTCACCTTGTCTCTGAGCTTTCTTTCTTGGTCTGTGTTGCTCTCACATCCATATACTGGACAGCTTAAACAACACTACTCAGGGTTGACACTAAGGTCAGGGTGGGCACCAACCCAGCAACACTCTCGTCCTGATTTGTTAGTCGTTTTTGCCTTATGAAGACTCAAAACTTTATGACCTAATTTCTCCCCCAAAACTCAGATCCTATGGTCATCCCTTTGGAAGCCCGTTAAATATACACATACTGATATCATAGATACTTCGGCCTGTAATGCTTCCCGAGTTAATATTTACAATATCAAATCAAAAAATGCTTCTAGCCTCGCAGATTTCAGCTGCCCATCATTAACAGGCTTTCTTGTGTTAGTGTGCTGAGCATAAAGGATTGTACGAATAGTTCCCCCATATATATATATATTTGTAACAGGCCTTTGTGCTCTCTCATTCATTCAGCTGACACTTAAAAACTGTGCCAAGAAGTGCTGAGGGTAAATACTGGTAGCTAGCAAAGGGACCAAACTCTGTCCTGCCACATGGCTTCCTCATGGAAGACAAGTTACACACACACACACACACACACACACACACACACACACACACACTGAAGGGAAAGGCTTTTCTCAGGGAAAAATAGGTTCAAGGTAAAGAGAAGCACTGAGTCGCTAACTAGTAAGCAGTCCATTCCAGACAAAGGAACTGACCTAGGCAAATACCAGAAATCAAGAAGCAGCTTGCATAAAGACACAGTTAATTCAGTATAATGCTGTTCTCAGTGTTTACAGCCCCCAAGCCTGCAACATGTGAACATTACCAGTCACTAAGGAACATCCCTGTCACCATACAGATTTTAACAAACGGGCCACATCTGTAATGCTTTTCCCATCCTGCAAGAGATCAGTGAGAAAGAAATGCTTTTTATACTGCTTATTTCAGCAAGGTCAAAAACTCCCTTTGCATTATGGAATATTTAAATTACGAAAAGCCCTGGGTAATTTGCACAGTGGCCAACTCTGCTGTTAAGGCAGGAAAGGATCAAATGTATTGACTGAAATCCCCTGACACTCATCCTGCTTCTATATTCCATGACCTGTGCAAACAGCCTGAGGGCTCTGTCTCTAACTCTCTCTAGGGTTAGAAATAAGCTTACAGCTTGGTATGCCTAAAAAACAAATGATCTTGAAGAAGATTCAGATATTTACTGCATTTGAGTGTTAGTCATGCAGAGACTGTGGGGCATATGGTGTCTGTCATACATTCCAACTCTTCCACTGTAGAGCGAAATAGCCCCAGACAGTGCACACACAAATGGGCGGAGCTGGATTCCAATAAATCTTGATTAGCAAAAAATATGTCAGATTTGACCCACAAGTTGTCGTCTGTGGACCCTAGACTCTATGATTGTACTTCTAGCCACAATACCATCTAATGGCAATTGCATAATTGATTTCAAGTAAGACCAGAGTATCGTTCATTGCCTCTTAGATCTCATCAACCTGAGGATGGTAAGAAGAAAATGAAAGGACTTCTTGTCTTCATCCCATTTAATTTTGCAGTGATCAGTTACAGGGCACCACATCACTAAAGCAGGTGTACAGTGTAGTGAACAGTACTTGCTGACACCAATGTTTTTGAAAAGTATACAAGCCCTGTCAAGTGTTTAGATTGCCATTGAAAACTTCCTGTTAGGATTTTAAATCATGCAGAATGTCATTTTCAATGGAGTGAAAGTTTGAGCAATTTTTAAAAAGAATGTATTTTTATTTTATGTACATTGTTGTTTTGACCTCAGATATATCTGTTTGAGGGGTGTCAGAGTGCCTGGAACTGGGGTTACAGACAGTTGTGAGCTACCATGTGGGTGCTAGGAATTAAACCTGTCCTCTGGAAGAGCAGTCAGTGCTCTTAACCCCTGAGTCATCTCTCCAGAACTGTTTGAATAATTTTAAAGTAAACTGTTCCACCAACCTTTCAATAGATTGAAGTCATTTACACAGTGACTATTTTAAAAGATAGAAATAGACAATTGAAAATTGTATATTATTCCCTTGCCCCAGACATATATCACCATGGCAATTTTCCCCCGAGAATGTTAGCTGGACAATAGCATGTTGGGAGTCCTTCCCTTGTGAGTAATTCTCACAGGTCTGTGAGAATAAAAGAGCCAGAAAGAGAAGCCACAGAGCCTTGCCTGCACTGGTCACACAGAGTAAGGAACCATTTTCTTTGCCATTTGAGATGGTAACAATAGCAAGGATATTAAATAAAAAGTTACTGTAATCACTCTACCCCGTTCTAATCTCTTCTGTGTTCAAAGGATCCTCGGTGTGGTCCAGGACAGCCTGCTACCACGCTGAATGCTTCTCATCTGTGTCAGGCAAGGCAAGAAGAGCTCAACCGGGAGCCTTTTCTTTCCTCACAACCATCCAGGCATTATAATGCATTGTGGTTATAAAGGCACTCTTCTAGGCATTGGGATTAACAACATAGATGGACAAACATCTCCTTAGCCAAGAGGTTTCACTCCACTGAGAACTGATAATACATTGATAATAAATGCAAACGTGGGATAAATAAAATACATAATACAACCACCAAATGCTATGGAGAAAAACAGCTACTCAAGGAATGGAAGGTGCAAGCACAGAGACACAAAGGTGCACGCGAGAATGGCATTCCCAACCTGCTGTGTGTGAGGAAGGAGCTACAGTTCCCCAAGAAGAGAGCTCTTCAGAACAAGATGGTATCCCATGGCTGAAGCAGAGGGAGAGGGAGCACGCTGAAGTGACAGAATTCATAAGGTATTTGATCATGTTGGCCCTTATACCGTTGCCTGATTGGACCTATGTGGTCATCAGTCCTGGGCAAGAGGACCTCTACTCTGGGCCTATACTTTAGAGGACTCTGCTGTAACTTTCTCCTGGAAGTACTTCATCCCACAAGCAGAGGCCAGGACACCCCAGGTTGTTCTTTGTCTAGATAATAGCCCAGAAGCTCCTGCCCTGAGCTCCCCAAACTCATTCATGGGACCTGAGAATCCCTTTACTCTGGAGAATTTCTCAGGAGAAGATTGTGCTGTTGACACGTTCCCCTGAAGCCGGTGGGTGTCTGAGGGATTAGGAAAGAGTGTGGGTGTGTGCTAAACTAGCCACATCTGCAAATAAGGCCCTTCAAGCTAGAGATCGAGCCGGAGGTTTCTGCTAGACAGGAAACAGGCTGTGCTGTAAAGTCATATTTGGATGGAGAAATCTGAAGAGTTTTAGGAATCTGATGTCAGACCCACCTCAAACACCTGTTTGTCTAAGCGATA
Source organism: Arvicanthis niloticus (assembly GCF_011762505.2). Lineage (NCBI taxonomy): Eukaryota > Metazoa > Chordata > Mammalia > Rodentia > Muridae > Arvicanthis > Arvicanthis niloticus. The sequence goes on along the minus strand of NC_047661.1, from coordinate 107,876,572 downwards.
GGATAGAGCACACCTTTCTGAGTTACATGTTGGCATGATTTATATGGCTTAGGTAAGCATTTGACATAAAGCTTTCTCCTGTGTTTCTTTGGGTAGGCCGCTCTGGGTCTCTGGCTCCTGAGTGGATGGGAAGCCACCAGAGCCATGTTGCTTGAAAACAGCTGTGCTGATCCTAGACGCAAAATTATTCATGTACTGCCCTCAAACTGTGTGTCTCCAGTCAATTCACCACGGAACATCAGACGGGTTTGTGGTTTCCTTTCTTCTGTAAAATGGAAGAAGCGTGGAACAGTTGTAAAAGACGGGCTGGGGAGGAGAATTTACATGCCATCTTCTTGGGGAGAATCAATTTTTCAGAAATAGCATGTGGAATTTGAAAATCTAGAAATCGCTTTCATTAAAACTGATGATCCTCCAAGGCCCCTTGGGCTATCCTTAGGTAACCTTGCAAAGACACCTTGTATGAAGAGCTCAACTAGAATGGAGACAGTGTTTACTCAAAGCCCAAAGGCCTGGGATACAGTACTGGTTCAGCCGCTGTCTCTGTCTCCTTGAGTAAGTCACTTGTCCTGGTCCTGGGAGGACGGCAGGCGTAGTGATCTCCAAGGACTCCATTTTTGTTTGACTCGTTTGTGCATCCATTGATTGATTTCACTGCCTTGATGGGGAATTTGGCGTCTGCTGTGTTCCAAGCACTGTGGGCCTCTAAGGATTGATGCAATAGCACCAGTGCTCCCTAGAAGCTCGGGTCTAACTCTTGGCAGATTATCTTAGCCATGGTTCAAGCTACGATAGCACCTGAGACACATTAGGGAAATTTGCTGAACACATATAGAATGTACAGGCTAGGCCTGCTAACCAAACGGTCCTAAGTTCATGACTTTCCAACAGTCAATCAGCTTCTTATGTAGTTTATTATCCAGGCCTTGGTAGAGTCCATGTAAATAAAGATACACAAGGCATTTTCAGAATGACTGTAGTAAGTAGTACCTAAATTTCTAAGAACGCAGCCACTATGTCAAACTAGGAGGAGATTATATTTTTCTTCTAAATAATAATCCGGAGAAATCTAACATTTGGGGAAAAGGTAGTAATCCATAAAACCTTGATCTCTTGCCAGGTAATCTAAGACTCCCAAATGTAAAAAATGTAAAAAAAAAAATATAAATGCTTGGGTAAACCTCCTGATTGACATTTTTAAGGAATTCTTTAGTGCTAGATATTGTTTGCACAGAAATCTGATTAATGATGAATTGGTTCATAGCAGAATACAAAAAAAATAAAAAGTCTATCATGTTCCGCCAAGAGCAATATGACTCCTGAGCTCTTCGATTTCTTACAAATTTGTCAACCTCGACGGTTGGCAATTGGAAAACATCAAAGGGCTTAAGCCCATTAGGATTTAGAACACTCCTTTGATGATTTGAAGTACTCACATTCATTCATTCAGCAAACATTAACTGTGTACTGTGTGTGTACTAGGTACCGTGTTGACACTGCCTCTGAGGAGAATTTCTGAAGCATGCGAAGGCTCCCGTCCCTCCCGGTTCCTATGGTGTTCTGTTTCCACACAGTACAGGGCATGACGCAGAGGAGAGAGCAGAGACTCCCTTTGCTTACTCATTAGGCCTTGAGAAGTTACTGCAAGTTAGTGCTTTATGAAAATGCTAAATGAAAGTAAAAATATTTCTCCAAGGTTGTTGTAAGAATAGACATGTCTGCTACTTACTTCATAATTAATATACGTTACCTCTGGTTCCCTTTTCATCTCTCTGCAAAAACCTAAACTCAGAACACAGCCGGCATCAAACATGGTGAGTATGAGCCAATGTGTTTCCTTAAGAACTATGTATATTTGTAGTTTTATAGTTTTATAGAAGATGGGTTTCTGCTAAATCAAAGTAGAGCAGGCATTGCCTGGTAAATCAAGCTGGTCAGAGCCAGGCATCGCCTGTTCAACAGAGACGTGGACAGTGTAAAGGATGGACGAGCACATAAGGCCATGATGGGACCGTTTAATGGTAAACATCAGGGGGCTGAGGAGATGGCCCAGCAGTTAAAAGCGCTCACACAATGACTAACAAGTGTCTGTAATTCCAGCTTCAGGGGCTCTGAGCCCTTTTCTGGCCTCCATGGTACATGTATATATACAAGCAAAACACTCATACAAAAATGGGAAAACTAATCTTTAAAAAGAGACCGGGGTTCCAAATTCAGGAGGACCAGCGCCTGAACTTCCCTTTTCCATTTCAAAACTCTGTGCTTGTAGTGGGGTCTACAGTCTCCCACTTGAGAATCGACTTAGGGAACTGCTGGGGACACTGTTCCTTCAGAGATGGTTGAACATGTAGCCCCAAACAAGACATATCTGTATCTCTATCATCTAAGGCTCAGGGAACACATGGAAGAGGGGGTGGGGGGAGAGGGAGACAAGGAGATGGGGTGGGGGAAGGGAGGGAGGGAAAGAATGAGGGAGGGAGGACGGAAGGGAAAGAGAAGATAGGAAGAGGGTCTGGGAAAACGTATCTGTATGCATAAGACAGCCACTGCAATCATGATTCCACAGCAGATGAGACAGCCTTGTCTAGGCCTGCACAAGACTAGACTGGTCTTGGAAGGACTTATACAGCCCTACCCCTCCCTGCTCAACTATCGGCTACTGGTGGATTCTGGAGGAGAGACAGTAATTGGCTTCAGCTGTGTATTGAGGTGGACAGTATTCCTCTGTGGACAGTTCCAAATCCGTGGTCCATAGGAGGCCCTGGTTCAGCTCAGTGGGTCACAACATAAAACCAAAGGACATAAATGTGAAAGGGGACTTCTAGGGAAGAGGGGGGTAACTGTGGGGTAGGGAGATGGAAGCTTTGTGGAGAGAGTAACCAGATGTTTTAATAAACATATGAAACTGTCAAAGAACAAACTTCACAAAGATCATAATTAAAAATAAACCAGATTCCTAGTCAGGCATGGTGGCACACACCTTTAATCCCCTGCACTCGGGAGGCAGAGACAGGAAGGTCTCCGAGTTCGAGGCCAGCCTGCTTTCCAGAGTGAGTTCCAGGACAGCCAGGGCTACACAGAGAAACCCTGCCTTGAAAAACCAAAAACTAAAAATTAAACTAAAAAAAAAAAAAATCAGACTCCTGAGCTCAAGTAAGGATGCCCTCAGTCAGAACCTCTAAAATCTGGGCCCCAAACCTGCATTTAAACATATCCTCATCAACCTGGATCTTGGACTGACCTTTTATAAAGATGGGGCTATGTGTAATTTGTTTGATGGAAAAGACTTTCATCATTGTTAGAAGATTCTGAATCATCTCTTGTCTGTCTCAGTCATCTGACCTATAAATACAGAGAAGGTAGTGAGGATTTGGGAGAAATGGTGGTCTCTGCTGTCCATGCCTGAGTTTGTGTGTTCAGCAGTTCTCTTTGAATGATTAAAAGAAAGTGACCGTCTTGGAAATAAGCAAAAAGTCAAGTGATACCATCCTAACCGTTTTTTGTGTCTTTGTGAGGAATTGTGGGGACACACACACACGCACACGCACGCGCACGCACACGCACACGCACACGCACATGCATACGCACACACACGGGTTGAAGTGCCCAAGCTGCGTATGATTAGTTCTGGGCAGAAGCGCATTAGGGCATCTGAAAACCACAGCTGGAGACATCTATTTTGATGGGCCTAATGCTCTGCGTATTTCCTTTCAACTGAACTTGAGGGAAAGTACTTTGATACAATGTACATATGGAAATATTTTACAGCATTCTTAAAAAGTTAGATATTTCATTTAATATATATAAAACATACTTTTTGTCCCTCTTTCAGTACACAAAATACAGCCAAATCAATGCCTTCAAGGGTCCTTCGTCTTTTCAGACCACATCTTTACGTTTTGTTTCTCTCTGTGTTGGTGCCTAGAGTTTGCTGTGTTTGGAAGGCCTGGCTGACCGCCCTGAAGCCAGGGTCTTTGCTCGAGGCTTTTGGCCATCGTCATCATCATCGTCGTCACCATCATCATGATCATCATCATCATCATCAGCAGCAGCAGCAGCTGCTCAGATGTACTCCACATACTTACCTCTGGAAAGCTCATTTCTGGAGGTGAGAAGGCTCTTTGATTTCCCAGCAACTCTGAAAGCTGTTGATGAGAACAGCCGCGCTATGGCCGCCCATTTGCAAGGACTTTGAGTTCTGAAGCCGTTGCCATATTTCACGTATGCAGTGAAATTGCAGTCTGGGTTTTAGTTCAAATTCTTTGAAAAGATTAAAGTCTGTTCTTTTAGATGCTATTCCTAACCTTGGGGGTAAAGTACGCCTTGAAAAGATAGTCTTCAATCAAAAGAATCCATTAATACTGGTTACGTTTTTTTTTTTTTTTTTTTTTTTTTTAAAGGCGTAGGGAGACAGAACAGATGATAGGAGATAGCATTTGCTGTCAGGTTTTTAATCTTGTAAATTAATGACTTTTATAAAACACTTATTATTGTATGTCTGTGTAAATGTATGTATGTGAGCACATGCAGGCCTCAGCATACACATGGATGTCAGGCAACAACTTGTGGGAGTTGGTTCTCTCCTTCCACCATATGGGGTCCTGCATATTAATTAAAAGATGTATCGTGTTAAAAAATTAATAGAGTTATTCTTTGTAAAAAATATTCAGTCGGCCAAAATTTGCCAAAGCCATTTTTAAAGTTTTATAAATCTATATGATTTTCAAGGCAACTAGATATATTTTAAAAATCCTGGGTTTGATATTTTATTCATTTGAAAATGATGCTTTCAGGAGGTTTTTCTTTCATCTTTAAAGGAGTAAACCATTTGCATTTTAAAGATATGCCGGAGCGCTCCAGGAAGCAGCCTTCTCTATTTATGTTATATTTAATTGCACTTACTTGATCATAGCATCCGGGCAAGTTTTTAAAAAACAAGTTTGCCTTTTTACTATGCTCGTGAACACAGTTGACAAATCTCAACTTATCAAAAGTACGTTTTGGCTACAGTAAAACTGTGCACGACAGAGTATTAGAAAAGAGAAACCCTGCCCCACTGTGGCCACAGGAAGGATTTACAAGTGGCACATTCAAATGGTTATTTGAATTATACTAGCTTTGACAGGAAAGATTTTATTTCAAATGTATATAGTTATTTATCTACAAAAGTCTATATGTTTGTATTCATGTATGCATGCTATGTAGCAATCCAATCCTCTCTTGACAGTCCACTCCTCACTCACTCCCAGTGCCCATCTACACTTGAGCACATAGAAACTCAGCCCTGTGCTTTGACAGATTCCCTTTTTCTCCTTAGCACTTCCGTACTTTAATCTACATGAGACGTAGAGGAAGGCCTCAGCCAGTTTCTGGCCACATCAGCGACAAAATTTTGACCATATTTAAGGTTAGAAATCTTTCATCTGAAGAGTGACCTTGACATCTACTCCAGGGAATTAGATGGGCTGGATAAGAAGACATAGCGCCGGGGGTGGCGTGGCGTGGCACACCTTTAGTCCCGTCACTCAGGAGGCAGAGGCAGGCAGATATCTGTGAGTTCGAGGCCATCCTATCCAGGTGCGTTCCAGGTCAGTCAGGCCTACATAGACAAAGTCTGTCTTGAAAACAAAACAAAACAAACAAAACAATAATTTAAAAAAAGACACAACACAATTCCTATGCACAGTGGACATACATATTGGTTGTCTAATACCTCAGCTTTTTCTGGTTTGTCTTTTTCTAAGCCAAGTGTTGTGTGGCAGCGCATGTCTGGAATCTCAGCTATATGGGACGGTAAGGCAGGTAGATCAAAAATTCAAGGCCAGTCAGTCCTGGCACCTGTCACTATCTTGTCCCAAAAATTAAGCCATTGAGCCTAGAGATATGGCTCAATGGCTTAGAGCAAGACTTGCTCTTCCAGAGGATCTAGGCTAAATTCTTAGCATCTACACAACGGATCACAACTGTTTCTAACTCCCGTTCCAGGGTACCCAAGGCACAAACATCCAGGCAGGCAAAAGACACACAGAACATGGGGCTGGAGAGATGGCTCAGCCCTTAAGAGCACTGACTGCTTTTCCAGAGGTCCTGAGTTCATTTCCAAGGAACCACATGGTGGCTCACAACCATCTGTAATAAGATCCATGCCCTCTTCTGGTGCGTCTGAAGACAGGGACAGTGTACTCAAGTATACTCACAAACACGCAAATGTTAGGGGAAAAAAAGACACATGAAAAATATTTAAAAGAAATTTAAAGAGGAACCAGCAAGATGGCCTAGCGGGTAAAGGCTCATGGGGTAAACACACACACACAGAAAACGTAAGAATTTTGAAAGGGGTGAGGATGTAATGTCAGTGGTAGAGCCCTTCCCTAGCATGTGCACGACCTACTCTGGCCATGTTACTGGAAAAAAAAAAAAGAAAAGAAAAAAATTTTTTTCCAAGATAAATTTCCTCTGTTGGGCTGTACCCCACACTCTGGTCATTGCCCTGGGCAAGGTTAAGTTACTAATCTTATTAATTATTAAGTTATTTAATCCCCTTCCTTCTCCCTGGCATCTTTATTTTTTTTCCTGTGATCTTCTTTCTTAATTTTACAGAAACATGCCGGGCAGTGGTGGCGCACGCCTTTAATCCCAGCACTTGGGAGGCAGAGGCAGGCGGATTTCTGAGGTTGAGGCCAGCCTGGTCTACAGAGTGAGTTCCTGGACAGCCAGGGCTACACAGAGAAACCCTGTCTCGAAAAACCAAAAAAAAAAAAAAAAAAAAATTTTACAGAAACATATTCTCGTTTTCCATCCTTAGACATCTCTATCTGTTCCCACATGAACTCTTTATTAATATATACATGTACTACATGTTACATATATACATATGTATATCTTCAAGTGTGATGAATAAATAAATAAATCCATTTCTTGAAAGATTTTTAAAAATTTTACGAGTACACTGTTGCTGTCTTTAGACACACCAGAAGAGGGCATCACATCCCATTACAAATGGTTGTGAGCCACCATGTGGGTGCTGGGAATTGGTCCTCTGGAAGAGCAGTCTCTCTAGCCTCCACAAATCCATTTGTAGTTCACTATATTTTTGTTTTGTTTTTGAGACAGGATCTTATTTTGTGGCTTTGGCTGGTTTTGAACTTTCAACAGCACCGTTTTAGCCTTCAGTTGCTGGGATTATAGGTGTGTGCTATCTACACCGGTTTCACGCTCATTTCATATTATTTTTTTCTTTCTTTCTTCTAGATAGAGCTTCTCTGTGTAGCTCTGCTTGTCCTAGAACTTGCTCTGTAGACCAGGCTGGCCTCGAACTCAGGGATCTGCCTGCCTTCGCCTTTTAAGTGCTGGATGAAAGGCTCCAGCCGCTCACTACATCATCATCGTTATTATTTTAAAGTTCCACTTCTTTCCCTTCTGTACTTTGGTTTCTGTCACTGTGCTGCTGAAATTGATGATTTAATTTATCCAAATATTTATGAGCACAGGGTACCTAGTAAGGATTCAGATCTGTTTTCTGGCCATTTTAATACGTTGTAGTCGACATGTTCAGTGGCTAACGGTCACTAAGGGCTGGCCGTTTGTCAAAGGCAGTGGCTTCTTTCCATTTTATTTCATCTGACATGTGGAAACTCTCTTCTGCCACTTCTGTATGTACCTCTGCCCGTCTGCACCTTTGATCTTCTGTATTTACTTTGTAATCTCCTCATCATGTGGGCGAGTCCCTAGGCATCCGTCTGCCGCTCTCTTTCTTCTCTTTTAACTTTGGTCTGTGAACTTCCTATAATTTTATTCTACGTTGGGTGGATATGTGTGGGCAGGTTTTTTTTTTTTTTTTTTTTTTTTTTTTTTTTTTTGGGAAGAAAAGTTATATGTTTTTTTTTTTTTTTTTTTTTTTTTTTTTTTTTTTTTTTTTTAAACCCAGCTTCGCATGGTCTATGACCCTTTAAAAAAAAAAAAAACAACCCACAAACAATAAACAAAAGCAAGTGAGTCTTTCAAAAAACAAACCAAAGCAAAACCACCACCACCACCACTACCAAAAAAACAAAAAAAAAACCCCAAAAGACCCAAAGCCTAGTATGGTGGCATATGCCTTTAATCCCAGCATTAAAGGAGGAGACAGGAAGATTCTTGAGTTTGAGGCTAGCCTTGTCTACTGAGAAGACAGCCAAGGCTACACAGAGACTGTCTCCACCCACCCCACCCTCCTCCAAAAAAAAAACCCAACCAACCAAACAACAACAATAATAATACCACAATAAACAAAACCAACCAACTAACCAACCAACCAACCAACCAAACAAACAAACAAACAAGAAGCCCTGATCCTTACTAGCTCCGTATCACATGCAGATGCATCAACTATATAAGTCTCCTCTTGTGCTCGTATGACAGCTCCCGCAGACTCGGATGCTCTGGCAAGAGCCTCCTGAGTGCCAAGCGGATAGGCCTATGGGTCTGCACCTGGCTGCAAAACTTTGTTGAGGGCAAGAGCCATGCACTGGTTACCTTAAAGCCAGCAGCACATAGGAGAGAGCTCATCCCTGCTACTTACCCCGGTAACGTTTGGGCAGTGGATGGAGGAATGGACGGTGAATAATAACAGCGCCCTGCTGAACCCCAGTGACCCTAAGCTCTGCAGGAATAGGGAGGAAAGTGTGAAAGATCGGGCACATCTTCCAAGTGCGTGCACAATTCCCACAGAGCAAGTATCGAGTAAGAAGAGAGGGTGTAAGACAGAAAATAGAGAGAGCGGAGACTACAAGGCAACCCAACGTTCCTGTCCAGCTCACGTCCTTACTTCTTTGTAGCTAGGAGTAAAGATGATAGCCCAATGGATATTATGAAATCTATTCAGTTTCTTAGAAATAGCACCTTGAAAAAAACATGGAGTGATCCAGAAGCAGGAGATGATGCCTCTGGGCTAGTGAGGCCAGAGATGCAGAGCAGGAAACAACCAAAGATTCCGGGGCTGGAGAGATGGCTCAGTGATAAGAACACTGACTGTTCTTGAGAAGTCCCGAGTTCAATTCCCAGCAACCACATGGTGGCTCATCACAACCATCTGTAACGAGATCCGATGCCCTCTTCTGGTGTGTCTGAACAGCTACAGTATGTATATACATAAAATAGATAAATAAATCTTTAAAAATATGAAGGAAGCACAATTGTCAGGTGACACACTGAAGGGCCTCAAGCAATAGAAGAGGCTCATTCACTGACTTAATCATCACAGAGCTAATGGGTCCTACTGCGCCATCTTGTGAAAAGCTCTGAAAATGCAGTAATAAAGCAGTGTCCCTGAACTGATGACACTGAGTTTCTGACCATAACAACTATCCACCATCACTTGAATACAAGAAGACCTATACTAACTATAACCTAACTTAGAGAACACAGCTGATATTGAGACCAGAAAGTAACTGCCATGTTATAACTGGGAACTCCTTAAACTTTTAAACATAAAATTAATATACATGTTATATACAAATGTTGTTCCTATGTAATTGGTAATACTTGCACTTTTGGAAAAGGCATAATCTATAATTTCATCACACATGTTTGTTTTTATGTTCTTTTAGACTTTCTGCAATGCACAGTGCCTGAAAAATGCACACAACGAATGAGCCGGTTCTCCACGTGCCTATTTTTATTCCTGCTTGTCTTCATTTCAAACCTGCTGTGAGCATCTCTCCATTTCAGGAAAAACAGACTTCTCTGGCATCACGTGTACAGGTTCTCCAGTATCTCACTGTATTGACTCCTCACCATATATTTATTTAATCCACCCATTTTCAATTTAGTATTTCAAAGTTTTAGAAATAAAGATCGATCTTAGTTTAAAAAAAAAAAAAACCAATGTCTCTTAAAACTAATGCGGTTTCTTTGAATTAAGAACTTTTCAGAGGGCTGGTGTTTTGTTCTATCCTGGAACCTGATAAAAAAGAGAAAGAAAAACAAAATTATTCAGTGAAAAGGATCTGGGCAATGTCATTCCAGATTTGTGAGTTAATAAAATACAAGTATAATATGACCCAGCTTGACAAGACACCCATATGTATGTTTTTGACATACTTAATTTTCACAGCAGCATCATGCTTGGCCTAGAAATGCAATGTCCCTTTTATAAAACTCAAGTGTACTTTCTCCCTGCAAAGAAGAAACGAACTCCTTTTCTCCATTTTTGGGCAATAACTGTTTCTTTTCCTTCTTTGTTATCTAATAAGTAGTGAAAGGCTAAATATTAATAGTAAATTTTATTTTACTTGTTGTAGAGGAGTAGGAGACACAAATAAAAATAAAACAATTGCATAAAATATTTACATTAAAATAAGGAAGAATAGTTATAATTGTTGTGGTGATTGTTTCTGTGTCTTGTCAAAGGTCACAACCATATGTTGTGACATATACATATACATCATATACACATATCTTCACCTACCAGCCCACAGTTCTTATTCCTGTTGCTCATAAATAACTAATAGTAGATGCTTCTAGTTCCCTGACTCCTGCTGTGGCCCAAATTATAAAATCTGAATGGTCCAAGCCACTATCATTTCTACATCTATGCTGGGGTGGTGGTGGTGGTGGCGCACACCTTTAATCTCAGCACTTGGGAGGCAGAGGCAGGCGGATTTCTGAGTTCGAGGCCAACCTGGCCTACAGAGTGAGTTCCAGGACAGCCAGGGCTACACAGAGAAACCCTGTCTCGGAAAACAAAACAAAACAAAACAAAACATTTCTACCTCTATTGGCTTGTCATGTTCCTTAAGCTTTTTATCATAGGATATGGGAATAAGAGGCACCGCAGCGGAACTTCTGTATTCCCAATATATTTTTTTTTTTTCCTCTTCTTGCTATTTTACAATAGCAACAGTTATTTCCTTGATCCATCAGGATTACTGGCTTTAGCCAGTAAAGTCCTTTCTTATTTACATTTGATACTTTGGCAGGAGGACACCTGAAGTAGCCAGGTGGCAGGACTTTCCTTTCCGATTTTAGTATTTATGCTGCTGAAGCCAGCGCCCTATTAAGCAGGTAATTAAGGTGAGAAACTATAATGACTTCAAGATTTTTGGCCTGAGTGATTTTTACCAACACTCGGGTGACTAAGAGACAAAGCTGAGAGAACTACAAATGGTTCAGAGTAATATTTTGTTCTGTCACAATTTGTGGTAGGTATGGACTGTTCTTTTTGTTTGTTTGTTTTTGTTTTTTTATAGAGACCATACTACTTTGGAAATTATTGCCAATTAGCATCGCTATACAGCATGAAGAAAAAGCTCAGCGAATTAGAGCCTTTTCAAGCCCCGAGGGGAAACCTCCAGTATTAAAAAGGAGCACACATCTAAACTTTCATTCATCCTGTGAATTTAAGAGTTTCCAGCAGCCAATCAGCCCCCAAGTACGTGGCGTCAGCAAGTGGGCGGGGCAATGGGATGCTAATCTCTCCGCTTCTCTGGCTTGGCCACGTAGAACGACTAGCAGGTCCTGGAAGGTATATAATAAGCAACTATCTCTCAGCAAGAAAAAAGCTTCTAATCCACACTGAAGCTTAAGACGCTTGTTCTTATTCGTTTTTAAATATATATACCTTATTCGGTTAATGTAGTTTCTTTTTTTCTACAGTGAATATCTTATCTGCTTCTGACTTTTACGGACCTGTGGTCCTCGGCTCACGCATGCGCAATAGCTAGGGAAGGCGGGCGTGTTTCCGGGCGGCGCGGGAGGCTGGAGGCCAGAGGGCTGGCCCTACCGCTGGGGACATGGAGACTCTCTACCGAGTCCCGTTCTTAGTGCTCGAATGCCCCAACCTGAAGCTGAAGAAACCGCCCTGGGTGCACATGCCGTCGGCTATGACGGTGTACGCCCTGGTGGTGGTATCTTACTTCCTCATTACCGGAGGTAACTCGGCCGTGATGGGTCGGGTGGGCGCGCAGGCTGCTCGCTCCGGAGGCGCGTGGCCGCCGAGCCGGGCCCGCGTAGGTCTGCTGCCAGAGTGGAGCTCGGTTCACACCTTTTCCTGGAGAGCAATGGTCTCCTCTTTGCTCGCCCTTTCCTTCGAGAGCCGAGTTGAATATAATTGTCAAGCCCAGCTAGTTCTTACTACTTGCTATACATTGTCAAGCCCAATTACTTCTTATTACTTGCTATACATTGTTTGACCCGGGACTTGGGAACATCATTTTCGAATCACTGTGTTCTGTGGTGTGAGTCTTTTAAACTAATCTTGTGGTCCCTGAAACCTTGGAAGAGATCTGACAACCCTTGAGTTGTTAGTTAGCTCAGACACCAGGGGCTTGGGCTGCATTATGCCAAACCATAGGAATGAGAAAAGGAACTTACGGAAACCACGGTTTTTGAGAAGTACTTGAGATTGGAATTGAGGCTTGCAAAAAGATGGTGTAGACTTTTGCTTTCTTTGGGGACAGTTTTTTTGTGAGAAGCCTCAGCTTTCCATTGGGCCACAGTTTTGGTATTTTTAAGATGGGGGAAATTCCCTGCTTCAACCACTGGGTCAAAAATGGAAGGGCACATTTTGTACATTTACTGTTTAGAGGGCAGATAATGGGACTCAGAAAATACATGGAAAGTACGGCTTTTCGGGTATCTGTCACCGAATCCCTTAAGTGGAAAAATGCAAAGGGGTGTGGCTTTGCCTATTGGTGAGTTGGCAGTTCGTCTGCAGCCTCAGCACCCTTTGGAGCGCCTGTCCAGGATTTATTCAGGCTTTTGCTTTTGGAATTTAGGAAGTAGTGTACGTAATTCAGAAAATTAAAAAGATCTTAGGTTAGCAAGAGTAGGTCAACTTTTTTAGGGTGTGTGTGTAGACACTGCTATTGCTTAAATGCTTTCTGAGACAGCTTGGCATATTTGAAGAGGTAGAAGACAGTATTTAACTGTAGAGTTGACATTCTACGGAGCTAACATTAACGGAAATGCTAAACGCCGCTTTAAATATATTTTTGTTGTTTAAGAGAAAAAGATACTACCTGGTGAGCATTAACTTTTGCTCAGCGTTATTAAGCAGTGAATATGGAACTTAATGCATTTGGCTTTGAGAACTTAAATGTTCATTCTTGCCGGTCTGTTTCTTGACTTTTGCTTCCTTTGGAGACAGTTTTTGTGAGAAGCCTCAGCTTTCCATAGGGCCACAGTTTGGGTATTTTTAAAATGGTGTTGGGGGAATTCTCTGCTCCAACTGCTTGGTCAAAATGGAAGGGCACATTTTGTACGTTTACTTGTACAAGTTTGGCTTCTGGAATGGACAGTCTTCTAAAAACTGAATATACTTAACCAATGTTGCTGAGAAGGACAAACATTACTGACTTTCTGTTAACTCAGTGCTGGGATAACAGCAAAGAAAATGTAACTACTCTGCCCTCCATAGAGTGTACTGGAGACATGCTAAATACCACATACTTGCTTTCTGCTACATAGAAGAAAGAGTTGGAAGCATTGATTTCAGTCCAGTGTGTTTCCTGAAGAAATGACATGTGTTAGTCTGAGTTTGAATGGTTAGAAGGGTCATACTAGAAAAGAAAAAAAAGTATGGACAAACGTGGGACCAGGAGACCAGTTAGATCAGGGCTTCTGGCATTTTTCCTCCTATGTGACACAACTTTTCCGGATAGGTTTTTGAACAACCTTGGGTAAATAGGCATATAAAATAGGCATAATGCCAGGCAGTGGTGGCGCACGCCTTTAATCCCAGCACTTGGGAGGCAGAGGCAGGCGGATTTCTGAGTTTGAGGCCAGCCTGGTCTACAGAGTAAATTCCAGGATAGCCAGGACTACACAGAGAAATCCTGTCTCGAAACAAAACAAAACAAAACAAAAAAAAGGCATAATACCAAACTTCTACTGATAGTAACTAGTAAACTTACTTTACAACAACAATTTGGTAAATATACAATTGTGCTAGTTTTTTTTTTTTTTGTGTGTGTGTGTGATGTATACACGTACATATGCATGTATACCTGCCACTCAGAAGGGGACACTGGATCTCATCATAGATGCTTGTGAACCACCATGTGGTTGCTGGGAATTGAACTCAGGACCTCTGGAAGAGCAGTTAGTACCCTTAAGCTCTGAGCCATCTCTCCAGCCCTTGTTGTACTATTTCTTAAAGCTGAAAGCAGATTCACGTCCTAATGAGATGGACATGCCTATGTATTTTCCATAAAGAATGGAATCTTAGCTGAATATTTGATACTGCAGGATGTAGAGCAGCTTTGGTGTTCTTCAGAGTCTGATATTTTGGGTTTATAATTACAAATATTGAGAACATTGCTTCCCCATATATGTGTATTGTGAAATAAGAAATAATGTTTAGGACCATCTCAGAAATTGTTGGAAATTTTGCCCTAATTCACAGCTAAAATTCATTTAACAATTTTTAAAGAAACTCAAACAGCAATTTAGAAAACTAATACACGCCGGGCGTGGTGGCTCACGCCTTTAATCCCAGCACTTGGGAGGCAGAGACAGGCGGATTTCTGAGTTCGAGGCCAGCCTGGTCTACAGAGGCCAGCCAGGGCTATACAGAGAAACCCTGTCTCGAAAAACAAAAAAAAACAAAAAAAAAACAAAAAAAAGAAAAGAAAAGAAAACTAATACACAATCCGGTCCCACAATACTAATTTGCTACTTGGCATCATGCTTTTAGGAGAGCAGATTGTGTGTGTAGTAATAGATAAAGCAACCATAATTCATAGTATGCAGGCATCTGGAGACTGAGCTCAGGTGATTCAGGCAGTGCACAGTGTGCTGTGTGCTCAGTCTGAAGGGCACGTGGGCATGTGCTGCGTTCAGGCTGTCAGCAAGTCTCCAACTGCACACATGAAACTCACAGTTCATTCTCCAGCTTGCATATTCGTGGGCCTTTTACTAGTGGCATTTTTAAAATCCCCACAGTTAGTTCTGTCAGACCTCTGTTACAACCTGCAATTTAAGAAGCTATGATTTAGGTTATAATGCTAACTTGGGTTACAGTGGTTCGAATTAGCTTTTTGTCTGTTTAGTGTGTTTTGTTTGCTTTAGAGAAGTGAGGTTATAAACTAGAGCAGGTGTTTCTGGAAAGACGGTGACAAGAAAGAAGCCTTTGACTTTGGCAAACTGTAGATCATGGGCAGGCTTAGTGCTGTTGAGGGTGGCAGAAGCCAGGATACATGTAGGGCTAGTTTGCTTAACTCTTTCTAAGACACTGTGTTTAAGAAAAGCAGAAGAGTATTAGGAGGGCCGAAAGGAAGGAAGGAAGGAAGGAAGGAAGGAAGGAAGGAAGGAAGGAAGGAAGGAAGGAAGGAAGGATAATAGGGACAGAGAGCTTGAAAAGACAAGACGGAGAAGTTACCCTGAATGAAATTCCTGAGAAGGAAATTGTGAATAGAGTGAGAGGAAGGACTCCTTGTGTAGCTGAGAGAGAGGCGAGTGAATGAAGGTGCCAGGCTTTGTACATCTGTCAGGGGAAAGGTAAGAGGATCCTGTGATTCTTTGGTCAGACTACAGTGAAGGGGACAGGCCTGTTACTGAATAAGAAACACTGGAGTTGAGGCTGTGGGAGCCAAGTGGTGGTGGCCTTTACTCCCAGCACTCTGGAGGCAGAGTTTGAAGCTAGCCTGGTCTTTAACCAACCAGAGTTCTAGAACAGCCAGGGATACATAGAGAAACCTTGGAGAAAAGAAAAAGTGGGAAGGTAAGAGATTGTAGCCGCACAGTGGAAGCTGAAAATGTTGCTGGACATTAGTGATCATTCATGATCACCTGCGTAAGTGGCCATCCCAGTCCTCAGGAGGCTGAGGCAGGAAGACAAGTTTGAGGCATCCTGGATTGTAAAGTGAGCTCTGTGCCAGGCTACAGAATGAGAACCCCTCTCAACCAACCAAAAAGAAAGAGCAAGAAAATGTCCTTAGGCCTCTCTCAGTTTGCAGAAGTGAATTCGAGGATATGTGGCTTTATTTTGTGTGCTAAGTAGACTGTAGTATTGAGCTTCCTTGTTGTGGAGTCATTCTAGAGCCGTGCTTCTCCAGCTTCCTGACACGCTGCGACCCTTTAATATACCTCTTCAGGCTGCGCTGACCCCAGCCATAAAATTAGTTCATTGATACTTCGTAGCTGTAAGTTTGTTGTTATGAATTGTAATGTAAGTATCTGATATGCAGGACGTCTGCAGGATATGTGACCCCGTGGGAGTTTGTGACCCACAAGTTGAGAACTGCTGTTCTACAGTATTAGCCTGTGTTACCACGTTTCTTTTGTGAACCTGACACTTCTTTGAGAGATAATATTGCTTAAATGTCATTCTAAACATTGCTCTGAAGAGACATCATGACCAAGGCATTTTTTTTTTTTTTGGGGGGGGGGGGGGGTTTGAGACAGGGTTTCTCTGTGTAGCCCTGGCTGTCCTGGAACTCACTCTGTAGACCAGGTTGGCCTCGAACTCAGAAATCCGACTGCCTCTGCCTCCCAAGTGCTGGGATTAAAGGCGTGTGCCACCACTGCCTGGCAAAGATTTATTTATTTATTCTATATATATGAGTTCACTGTAGCTGTCTTTAGATACACCGGAAGAGGGCATTATGGTTGTGAGCCACCATGTGGTTGCCTGGAATTGAACTCACGACCTCTGGAAGAGCAGTCAGTGCTCTTAACCACTGAACCATCTCTCCAGATCAGTATATAGTTACAAAGGCTCAGTCTGTTATCATCATGGTAAGAAGCATGGCAACATGCAGGTAGACATGGTGCTAAAGGAGCTGAAAATTCTATATCTTGATCAGCAGGCAGCAGAAGACTCTGTTTTACACTGGGTGTAGCTTGAGCATTTAAGACCTCAAAGCCCACTCCACAGTGGCACACTTCCTCTGGTAAGGCCACACCTCCTCCAATGAGTACACTTCCTAATACACCACTTCCTGTGGCCAAACATTTTAACGTACAAGTCTATGGGGGTCAGAGCTACTTGAAACCACCACACCAAAAATCAGATTATCTGGCTCTTCTTTGATTTATAATAATACAATCAAAGCAGCCTTCTTTATGTATAGATAAGTCCCATTTAAATGTAAGTAGGGACAATTAAAACTAGAGACCTACTTTTCAAACTGAGACATCTAGTATGTGCTGTTGTCTTTCATTTAGGAATAATCTATGATGTTATCGTTGAACCTCCAAGTGTTGGCTCAATGACTGATGAACATGGCCATCAGAGACCAGTAGCTTTCTTGGCTTACAGGTAAAAGATACCGTTTTGTACAACTTGGTGATGGGAAAGAAGGTTGTTGGCATGCCTAATTATTCAAAGCTAGAAAGCAGAGCGTGGTGGATGGCACATGACTGTAACTGCAGCAGGAGGGTCTCTAGCTTTAGGTAGTCTGGGCCACAGAGTGATGTTAAGGCAGTGCAGATGACATATGGTAAAACACTGTGGGACTTATCTGCACTTAGAAGCATTTGTTTTAAAATGTGGCATTCTTATAAAACGAGGCAAGAACATAGCAGAAGTAGAGCTGTATTAGTAATTTATTAGGCAGTAAGGTATATCTTAGTGATTGGTAGATCACCAACCTAAAGGCTGATTTAAAATGAAAATGACAGACTGTTCTGGGGTCAGCAAACTACAGTCATTCTTGGTAACATTTTACGGGAATTAGCAAATTTATTTCTATTACCATATAAATACCAGACACTAGTTGATTATATCACTGAGTGCCTAATTGATTAATTATAGCTGTTCTTAAGCTGAGCTGAGTGATATAAACCATGTGGTTTACAGGCCGAAGTTATTTGGTTATTTAGGTCCTGGAGAGCAACTCTGGGGTCTCATGTGTAGGCAAGGAATGACCTTTGTGATAACTATGTGGACACTTTATAAAACAAGATTATGGACCCTCAAATACTGTTACTGTAAATAAGCAATTTTGAGAGCTTATGAATTCTATTTCATCAATAACTACATGCTAACATTAGATAAGGGGCTAGGGAGATAGCTCAGCAGATAAAGTGCTTACCCTGCAAAGCCGGTGAAAATAGTTCAGATCCACAGAGCCAACTTAAGAGCCAGGTAGGCATGGTGGCAGCCTGTCCCTCCAAGCACTCAGAAGACAGAACTGGGGTTCCTAAAACAAGGTAGCCAGCTAGACTTGCTGATGGCTGAGTTCTGGGTTTAACTGAGAGAACTTGCCTCAGTGTTCTAGCGTGGATTGATTTACCTGGGCAGTGCTGAGCCCGTTGCTGGCTAGAGTCCACTTGATGTGTAGCCACCTAAAGCAAGATGTATTTACATGTGTATTATTATATGCATAGACTGTTCCTGGAGAGGTTTAGTGTGCTTCCCTGGGGTGGGAGTTACACTGACAAATACCATCTCAGGGAAACTTTTCAAAGTATCTTTTTTATTTCATTAGCATTTTAAAAATTACTTTGAGTGTGTGTGTGTACACCATACCATAGTGGATGTCAGAGACAACCTGCAAGTTTGTTCTTGCCTTCCACCATGTAGAGTGTGGAACCCAGGTCTTCAGATGTGGCATCAAGTGCTCCTCCCTGGTGAGCTATCATGATGGCTTCATAGTATTTTTTCCTGCACTGTTGAATTTGAAATATGGTATCATATTATGTTTTTTTTAATATTATGCTTTCAGTGAACTAAATTAGTTAATGAAAAATATATACCTTCTTTATTAATAGCAGTTGATAACCATCTCTTTGACAGAAACTTGCTTTCTCTAAGAATTCAACATACTATGTTCCTGAAAAATCAGATCTGGTTGTTGAGATGGCTCAGCTCAGCAGGGAAGGGCACATGGTGCCAATCTTGAAGGCCTGAGTTCAGTCCCGGGACCTCCACATGCATACGATGCATGTTTGTCCCCCTAAAAAACTCATACAAATATGCCTGAAACAATAAAAACTAATAAAATATTTTGAAAAAGGAATATCAGATACAAATGTACACGACTTTACATGTAAGGGTTTGCAGATTGCTGGAGATGTTGTTGGGGTCATGGGGTCTTAGTTAAGAATTCATGCTTTAAAAGTATTTCACTTTGAAATGAGAAATTTCTTTTTTTAAAAAATGATTTACTTATTTATTTTATGTATATGAATACACTATTGCACTCTTCAGACACACCAGAAGAGGGCATCAGACCCCATTGCAGATGGTTGTGAGTCACCATATGGTTTGCTGGGAATTGAACTCAGGACCTCTGGAAGAGCAATCAGTGCTCTTAACCACTGAGCCATCTCTCCAGCCCAAGAAATTTATTAATTATTATGACTTCAAGAAACACAGCTAGTTCAAATTTCTTTGCAGCTGATAGAATATTTATTTATGAATAGGTAAGGTCTCACTACATAGCCCTGGCTATCTTGAAGCTCACTCTGTAGGCCTGAGTGCTGGGATTAAAGGCATATGCCATCATGCTTGTCAAGATGTTCAACTCTTTATTTTCTTAAAGATTTGTTTATTTTATGTATGTTAGTATACTGCCGCTGTCTTCAGACACACTAGAAGAGGGCATCGGATCCCAATACACATGGTTGCGAGCTACCATGTGGTTGCTAGGAATTGAACTCAGGACCTATAGAAGAGCAGTCAGTACTTTTAACCACATCTGTCCAGCCCAAAGATGTTTAACTTTTAAAATAACTAATATGTGTATTGATTTTTTCTAGACAGTTTTGTTAGTTGATGCTTTTAAAAACTCTTTTAAAGCAAGCTATGTGATGACCAGGTTTTATTGTTTTATGTTTGATGCTGCTTGGGCTAACCTTGAATGTGTTTGTGCTGGGTACGTTCTCCCAATGAACTACATCCCCAGCCAAGACAGGTTTTTACCTGTTTTGCTCATTATCATATACCTAGAACCTATGCTTGCTGTGTCATATACATCTGTTGAATGAATGAAAAGATGACTAAAAGCATAATCAATAGTTGTAAGGGTAAGAATAAAATGTCAGCATAAACTGTTTTAACATAAAACAGAAACAAGGATTTCAACCTAAAGAAAAAAAAAACATTAATTTTCTAGTAACGTTCATTTGCTTTGCTGTGGTTTTGTTTTTCAGAGTAAACGGACAGTATATTATGGAAGGACTTGCCTCTAGCTTTCTGTTTACGATGGGAGGTTTAGGTTTCATAATCCTGGACCGATCCAATGCACCAAATATACCAAAACTCAATAGGTTTCTTCTTCTTTTCATTGGCTTTGTCTGTGTCCTACTGAGTTTCTTCATGGCTAGAGTATTCATGAGAATGAAATTGCCGTAAGTAAAATACTTTGTATAATAAGCAATTTAACTTTTGTTATGAATTGGTATAATAATTACTTGGACAACATAAATTCATAGATTTTAATTTAATACTCATTTAAATGTGAAAAATATCCAAGAACTAAAGAAATTTGTGACTTGCCTTAGGTTATAACTACAGTTACAGCAAAGCTGAGACCAGTAGGTCTTCCCAGCTTTCTCCCTATGTGTGTTCATGAGGGTTTGGTTCTGCTGCCTCAGCCCCACTGACTGGAGGGAACTCATTTTTCTGTAATGAGCTTTCTGGCCACTCTCTCAGATTCCAGTAATAATAATGAGAGTAAGGAGCATAGGTCAAGCCACGGGCTGCTGTTGTTACTTCGTTATTGGTATAAGTTGCTGATTCCTAACTGAAAAGCTAAATATTTTCTCAGCTGGCATGATGCCACAAGTGGAAAATGCTACTCCATGAAACCTTGTCTCATGACAGAATTGTTAAAAAATACTGTATAAAAGATCTCTTTGGATACATGGGAAAGATCCATAAAACATAAATGATTCCTTTGGTTTGGTTTGTGATTGGAGTTTTGTAATGCTGGAAAACTCAGAGCCATTGTGTATGGTAGACATTGTCTAGAGTTACTATGGCTTTGATAAACATCTTGACCAAAAGCAGCTTGAGGGGAAAAGGGTGTATTTAATTATATATCACAGTCCATTGAGGGAAACCAAGGTGGAAACTCAAAACATGCAGGAATCTGGAGGCCGGAGCAGATGCAGAGGACATGGAGGGGTGCTGCTTACTGTCTACTCTCTCATGGCTTGCTCAGCTTTCTTTTTTACAGAACCCAAGACCACTAGCTCAGGGATGGCCACACCCCCAATAGACTGGAACCTCTCACATCAGTCACTAATTAAGAAAATTCCTATAGTTTTGCCTCCAGCCCAACCTTATGGAGGAATTTTTTTTTTTTTTCCAATTGAGGTTCCCACAGGCAGGTATCCTGCCACTGTGCTATCTGCCCAGTTCCTATACATGAATGTTTACATTGAGGTCCCATCCCAAAGGTATCTTCTTATATATGCAAATATTAGAATATTAAGAAATATTAGAAGATCAAGGAGATGGCTCAATCATCTCTATGAAGTGTTGCTTCGTAGCCTGAGGCCAAATTCAATTTCCCAGTTGCCATGTGAAGGTGCCTGTCCTGTCCCGCTCTGGTTCTAGGGAGCAGAGACAGGCAGGTCCCTGGGGCTCACTGGCCAGCCAGCACTGCCCACATGCACATACACACAGAAGTACGCACTCCGGTGCCATACACACTGAACAAAGGAAGGAAGAAAGAGCAAACATGTCCGGTCCCACGCATTTTGGATATGGATTTCAGCCTGTATGAAGAAAACCCATTAAGCCTTAGACAGGAAAGAAGTACTGTCCCATAAGATAGGAGAAAGGACCGTGTTTTGTTTTCTTTTTGAGAAAGTTTCTTTCTGTGCACCCCTTGTCTGTAGACCAGGCTGGCCTTGAACTGACAGGAATCTGCCTTCTGAGTATTAGATCAAAGTCATGGGACCAGCTTGGATTGGGTTTTTTTTTTCAATCTATTTACTTATTTATTTACTTATTTATTTAACATCCTGATTACCACGCCCTCCTCCCAGTCCCACTCTTATAAATACCTCCCCTCATTACCTCTGCCCCTTCTCAGAGAAGGGGGAGCCCCCTATGGTACCACCACATCTTAGGACATCTAGTTGCCACAGATCTAAGTGCACCCTTTCCCACCGAGGCCCAGCTAGGTAGTTCAGTTAGGGGAGGGGATCCAGTGTTAGGCAGCTGAGTCAGAGACAGAGACAGCCTCAGTTAGAGGACCCATAGGAAGACCAAGGTGCACATCTGCTACAAATGTGTAGCAGGTCTAGGTCCAGCCTCTGTATGCTTTTTGGTTGTCTGGATTGCATGTTTTAATGTAATATTATTTAAATATTTTTCCTTTTTACTGAAAATAAATTCTTTTCTCACGTAATAAATATATCCTGATAACAGTTTTCCCACCCTGTGTTCCTCCCAGTTCCTCCCCACTTTCTTTCCTAGCTGGAACCCCTCCCTTTCTTCATTAGAAAAGAACAGGTTTCTAAGAGATAAGATTAAAATCAAATAAAGTATAATAAGATAAAGCCATTGCACTGAAGTTGTACAGACAAACCAACAGAAGGAAGAGAGTCCAAGAGAAGCACAAGAATCAGAGACCCACTCATTCACACAGGAGGGTAAAAACAGTACACTGGAAACCATAAACATTATTGAGATCCAGAAAATTTAAATGTTTTTAGAAGAAAGGTAAAGGTTTGTAGAAGTAATTCCAATTGAGGTTGGTAGGAGATAGCTTGCTCCTCTGAGTTTCCCCTCACCATGGCATACACATGCTCGAGCACACACACACACACAAATGCTTTTTAAAACATAAAGTGAAGAACCATTTACTTTATTTCACACATATTTTACACATGCTTCTGTCTTCTTTTTGGCACTGCTGGGGCTGGAGCCCAAAACCTCTCTTATCTAGGCAGACGCTCTCCACTGAGCTACACCCAAGCCCAGCACCCTCTTAGGACTACTGCAACGGTACTGTAATAATGTCCTACTCTTAGAAACTCCTGTCAGTGCTAAGCCAGCCCAGTTCCGGCCTTAATGTGCCTTAAGGAGGGACTTAGCGATTGTTGAGATAATGGCTGCCTGAAGAGAAGAGCAGTACTTCATGGTTTCTGTATGTAGGTTGTTTGTAATTAAATCTGTTTGTGTGTGTGTGCACGTGTGTAGGGGAGCATGTGCCATGGCACATGTATAGGTCAGAGGATAGAGGGAATTGGTTCTCCCCTTCTACCATGTTGGCCCTTGGTACTGAGCTCGGGTCATTTTGGGCAGCAAGCAGTCTTACCTACTGGACTGTTGTTGCTGGCTCTCATTGTTTTTTTGAGTTCTTGGTTTGTTTTGATTGTATTTATCTGTAGAATTCTCATTACCCTGAATATAATAACTAAGGATTACAAAGTTGTCTGATCTATAAGAAAGGGCCAAATGATTCCAGGAGTGGCCATGGTATATGAGAAAACCTGAGTGAGGTTTGACCAAACTAATCCAGTGTAAGGGTGTATCACAGAGGGGACACTCTGAGGGGCACAGCATTTTTCAGAGTTTTGTTCTGACCCTGCACATTTCTCCTTGGTAGTAGATCTCAGGTGCTCATTGCAGAAGGGCAGGTTGGGACCTGAGTACCACATTCAGTTCCTTAAAGGGGCTTCGGGGCCTGCTACACCTTCAGTGAAAGCAGCTGGAACTTTGGTGTCATCCGTGGGCACAGCTGAAGTCTGCAACTGTTTTCTGGACACTTCCAACAGAGGCAGATAGATGTCTTTGCAGTTTGGGGACTCAGGATCAGCTCCAGGCATGCTATTCCTGGCTTTCCCAGTGCCTCCTCTAGTACGACGAGGGGCTTTGGAATCCAAGCTAGTTTCCATAAAAAGGTTTGATTTTTGTTATAATTTTGAGAGTCCAAAGATTGACTGTGTTCACTTTGGCTTTATATTTGTAGTCTTCACTTTTCTGCCTTTTCATGTCCAATCACATGTTATTTTGCATGTCGCTTTGAAGTTTTGAGAGGAAAGAGAACAGGAAGCCTAGTTATGTTTTATCAGGAACCAAGGGTGCTGATGAGGAACAGCAGTGACGTTGGGGTTGTCATCAGATTCCTAGTAGGCAGGCACTTTTGAGTGGTTGCTTCCTGGTCACCTTTTGTGTTTATGAATTCTGTTTCTGCAGGGGCTACCTGATGGGCTAGCACCTTTTGAGAAGAAATCAGTGGATCCCAGATTTGCTCCTGTTAATAAAGTTTTAAAGGCTGAACCACTCCCTTGTGCAATGTGGAAAAGAATGAAGAGCAGCGTGAACGGGTTGAGTGACACCCTAGCAAGCATAGCCAAGCTGGGACTGGAGGTCACGGTAGCAGAGACAAGTTCACTACAGTATTTTTCCTGATGACCTATCCTAGTGGACCAGCTATGTTAAATGGCATTTTTTTCTTGTTTTTTTTTTTTATTTCTTAAAGAAAATATACTCCTCTCAAAACTTTGGTATTGAATAAAGTGATTATTTTTTGCAAACCCATCAGTTTTTTGGACATGATATTTCTAATTTTCAGAAATTATTGCAAATCAAGAAATACATTGTGAGAGCTGAGATATTTGGACGACTGACCAGTTTCTGCAGTGGTGCTTTGCCTTGAAACAGTGTGTGTGGTACTCTGCCATTTCAGACGCATGTGGGAGACTTGTTTCCTGGACAACGTGATGTGTGCAAGGAGCAGAAATAAATGGATTTTCTAATTAACATTTTAGAGTGTGTGCTTTTTGTTGTTTTGTTTCTGAGACAGGATCTACTAATCCTGTCTGGCCTGGAATTTGTTATATAGACCAGGCTGGCCTTGAACTCTCAAGAGATCCACCTGCCTCTGCTTTCTGAGTGCTGAGATCAAGTATGTTACCAGAACCAGGCTTAACTGAATTAGCTTTTTGATCTGTAAGTCAGTAAGTTCCTTGTGTTGTTCCTTGGGCACAACCAAGATCTTTAACTGTACTGTTAGGTGAACAGGTGCCCTCTTCTCCCTAGCAAATGGGCAGACAACTTGGACTGTAGGAGAGTTTCTGGCATTTAGATAAAAGCCAGCATTCCTCAGGAAGTTGTGCAACCTCTTCCTGTCTGCCAGGAGGAGCCACTTCCCTTGCCTCTTAATATGCCACCATTGTCATACCTGCTGCTGCTGATCCAAGCCCATGTGTCCAGGCTCCCTTAGTCCCTAGTCACCAGTACTTGTTCACAGTCCAGAGCCCCATCCCCCCCTGACCTAGTGTCCTGCTCCCCACCCCCTTCTTACTCTCTACCTCTGTCTCTATTCTCTTATCTCCACTGTTTCTCCCACTGTATGGCTGCCCTAGCCCTGGCCACTCCCAGTCTTTCTCTTTCTCTGCTCTAGATTCCTCTAGATGCCTCTGGATGTTTTCTCTCATTCACAATCAAAACTTTAACCGTACCGTGGAGTGGCCATGCCAGCAAGTTGTTTACTGTGCCCTCTTATATAGAGCATTGGGGTGCTTCCTGAGGAAGTGGTTCCACAGTTCATCCATAATCCAAGCACAATGCCTGCTCCCATCGGACTGGTAGGTAACAGTTCCTTTCTTATTGGCTGTCTGTAACAACATGTTCTGGACACATTTCTAGACCAGTCTTGTATAGTTTTTCTGGTCATGTCTTTTAGTTGTCTGACACGCCATAGCCTTCACTTCTTTCATAGCTCATTTCATTCTAATCATAGAATTTGTAAGTTTACGGTAAGATTTGCCCCTCGGTTGAGTCTCCAGTCCCAAGGGTGATTATTAGCAGCTCATTAATAAAGATTCATTCATTCAGAGGGCTTTGAACACAGGATAAGGAAGATGAACAAAGGCTCTGTTTTCCAGAGCTGGCATTCAGTTATCAATAGATGAAACTGTTAATAAGCTGTGAGATACCCAAATGCAATAGCCAAGGACCAGTGTAGACTAGTGATGTGCAGAGGAGAAGGGTGACTGTGCGTTAAGCTCTGAAAAGGAAAGATGACCCAAAGATATAGTTCAAGGCCTGATTCAGTACAAATACAGTTTCTGTTTGACTTTCTGAACATCTTTTAAAACCTTAGGTGCAATACGGCAAGGTCCTCCTTTTCTTTATTGATATAGTAACAGTTTCTTCTATGTACCACTAGGTGGAGCCACACTAAACGGTATGTTTCTGTTTGAAAAATCTTTGGAAACTAATTTCAAAAGCATTTTTGGGTAATCATTTCTTTACCCAGTACAGTGAAATATTTAATATTTAAATCAACATTTTGAAGCATATAATTAATTATATGATATATTTTGTTGGTAAAATGTACCATGCTTATGTGAAGACAAAAATGACCAATACTAGGCAAAGTATTTTAGGGGGGTCGTGAGTCAGCATCATAGCGCATAGAAAACTGCTAAGAATTATTTACTAGGTAGGTGAGTGTAGAATGAGTTTGCCTACTGGAGCGGAGACAAACTCATCTTTGACTATTGGCTCTCCTGGGAGAGGATGCTGACAAGCATAAAGTGGTTTTGTGGAGTGTAAGTTGTCTGAGAGGAAAAGGAAGGGAGTGGATTTAGGTATGATAAGTTAACAGGTGATGGCAAGACACCATTGGCTGGCAGGCCATAGCTCCAGAGCAAAGCTTCCCTGTCAGGGCAGTATGGCATGTAGAAGTGGCTAGACACTGGGCTGCTGTTGTGACATCATGGGTTGGAGACCACTTCAAGATTGGCACAATTTGCCCGGGAAGCTGGGGTCATCCTGGTAGAGGATCTGAGGTTGCCATCCTGCCACATCCTACAGTGAGTCCTTCCTTTGAGGGAGAGCTGAACGACACACATAGGTTTATGAGTGACTTGTCTGATTCCTCTTCCGTTGACTGGAAAGGTTCTCCGACAAAAGCCATTAAAGGAAAAAGGATTTATTACGGTTCACAGCTCAGTGGTGCGCTATGCTGGGGGAAATCATGCCAATGGAAACTTGAAGCAGTGGCTCACATCACAGCAACAAAGCAGAGAGTCATGAGTATCGATGCTGTGCGGCCGCTCAGCAGCCTCCCCTTCTTACGAAATCCGGGACCCATCCCACATAGTTGTGCCACACAGGGGACAGACAGCTCTTCCAACCCCAGCTACCTAATCAAGATAATCTTGACTAGACACACCCAGGTGATGTGAGATCTCACCGGATTGACAATTGAGATGAACTATTTCAGATTTATAAAGAAGATAGTCTATTTGTAGGATCATAAAGGAGAGGCAGGTGCGCCACGTGCTTGTTATTTCATCGGTCAGGAGATGGAGACAGGACTGAAGCAGGTTCAAGGTCAGGCCAGGATACATAGCAAGATCTTGTCTCAAAACAACAGAAACCTTCCCATAAGATAATAAAAAAAAATGAGACAAAAACAGTAAGAAATGAAAAAGATTGTGTTGTGATCACTGTTAATGTTTACTTGAGTTATAAAATGTGAGGTAACACAGGTGCCCATGACTGAAAAGCAAAGTTGGAAGAATGTTGTTTGGCTGGGAATGGGGCTGCTGAGTGCACAGTGGTTGTTTCTGTTGGATGCTGTAACCTTCCTAGTGCAGGAGGCCAGTCAGTCTGCCATCGAAATAACTACAGTTGTACAGAGTGGAAAAAGCAAGTGCAGGGTACTGAGTTATACGAGGCGAGTTCCTGCCCAGGTAGCGCTTCAGCCCAGAGAATGCACAGGCTAACCCCTTACTGCTGGAGTGAGCCCGCACTGTAGTGCTCCACAGTTACCTAACTTAAAGTTTGTGGGTGCTGGGAATTGAACCTGGGTCCTCTGGAAGAGCAGTCAGTGCTCTTAACTGTGGAGTCATCTCACCAGCCCAAAGTTCAGAGCATTACAACACTTTTCAAATACTACTTTTAAAAGAAATGTACTTAGACTCTTCATTCTAATATTACAAGTTCTTAGTGGACCTGTATTTCAGCTCTTTCAATGACCAGCTGTGCAAACGTCGGCAAAATCCTTAGGTTCTCTGAGCCTCAGGTTCTCTTAAGAAACTGGAGGTAGCAAATACCTACTTCTTAGGTGCTCTCAGAATTAGATGAAGTGGTGCACACCTTCCTGGTTTTACAGTTCATCACAGTAGCAAAAAATTGAAGTCCCGAAGCAGCAACAAGAATAATTTTCTAGTTTGGGGTCACTACACCATGAGGAACTGTGTTAAAGGGTCGTAGGGCTAGGAAGGTTGTGAAGCACTGCCTTAGATGTTCTTTAAATATGCCTTCTGAGCTGTCTCGGAGTTAGGCTCCCCCTCATTGCTATCCTTTTGTTTAGTATATTATTGTATGGTCTCCTCTGGGGGTGGGGATGTGCACAGGCAGTCATGTGTGATAACTGTGATTGACTATGGAATGCCTTCTCTTATGTTTATGTCCACTTAACATTTTTGAGATTTATGCAAGGTGGAAAGAGTTTCTAAGCAGTGTGACACCACTTGACTGAAGGCCAAAGAGCAGCCTGGTGTAATGGTTGGCTCTTCACAGTCTCTCTTCGGAGCCCTCTGTCTAGGATGAAGCTCCAGTAAATGCCAGTTAAGTGCTTGCATTGGCCACTGGTCCACCTCAGAACGCGTTCTCCTCACAGCAGAGGGAGAATGCCAGTCTAAAACAGCTCTCAGAGTCTGACTGCATCAGTGCACTGGAGAAGCGTTATCCACTGTTTTATTTTAACCAGGGTGATCACTGTTTCCAAACAGGACCATAACAATAGCCCTTATCCATGTATTTTATACAAAGCTACAGTCCTGCTCCCCATCAAGAAATGGGCATTATTTCCCTAGCCAGTGATATGTGCTCACCCTGTGCCTGTTTTGATCAGACAGTGGCACGAGTGTCACTGTGCCAGTCCTGGATAGTTTAGCGGGCCTGGCAGCTTCTGCTTCCTGCCTCTTAGAAGGCTGGTTCTTGGGATATGCCCTCTGAAAACCCAGCTTCAAGATCATAAGAATCCCAAACCACATGAGAAGCCGTTTGTAGCTGCTCCTGTCAACAGCAGCTGAACTTGGAGCTGACTGCTGTATCAGCTGCTGGCCCCGGGTGCTGCCCCCAGCTGCCCTTTGACTAGTTGTGTGAGAAGAGCCGAGGGAGGACCGCCTAGTGAAGCCCAGCTGGCTCCCAGTACTTTGGAGCTAGGGCTAAGCTTGTTTTCTAAGGCTATAAAGTTTGGGCATGGCTTTTAGGTACAGAGATAACAGATGGAAACTCTGCTTGGCTTAGGAACTAAGTCATCGCTGGAAATGGGTGGAATCTTGAGATAGAGATGAAAAAAGACTGGGAGGGGTTTCCAGAAGACCAGCTTTTGAGTTCCCCCAAAAGATGAGTGGGAACTCAAGGCCTGAAGACTGGAAAACCGCCGTGAAGGCTGGAACCAGGGGCCCTTGTTGTGTAAGGGTGAATGTTTTGCTACTGTTGTCGGCCTTTGCCAGTGTAGAAAACAGTTCAGAACGAACTCAGATCCAGTACTCGAGTCTGTCTAACAGAAAGCATGAAGATCAACTTTACTCTAGTTGAATTTAGTGGAACTGGAGGAGAGAAATGAGTTAAAGAAGGTATCGCCCAATTCCCAAAATCAGAGAGAGCATTCTTTTCAGGCCAATGAATTCATGCTTTTTTTTTTTTTTTTTTTTTTTTTTTTAATGTATTTATTTATTATGTGTACAGCATTCTGCTTGCATGTATGCCTGCAGGCCAGAAGAGGGCACCAGACTTCATTACAGATGGTTGTGAACCACCAAGTGGTTGCTGGGAATTGACCTCTGGAAGAGCAGTCAGTGCTCTTAACCTCGGAGACATCTCTCTAGCCCCTCATGTCATTTTTTTTTTTTTTAAAGTTGGAGTATCTAAGAAAATGTCTTTATTCTTTTAAAAGAGATTTCTCGTTAACATTTGTTGTAACCATTGGTTTGCCACTGTTTCTGTGTCTAGCTCACGATGGCTCAGCCACGAGGTTCCTGGTCTCTTAGTCTTTTTTAGCTTCTAAAGTACCTTGCTATATGTTGTCTCACTTCATCTCACCATCCTGGTACAGTAAGAGAGACATGGTTGGCTCCCAATGCTGAACACAGCCACCGTCATCTTCCTTTGTCTCCAGTTGCAGGTTGCCTCCTCTCTGCGTGGTGAAGTATCATGACTCACTGTAAGGAAGCAGCACACTGAGTCAGAGACGCAAACACGAGCCACCGTGAAAACACCACAGGATCCTCCTGACACTCCTCGTCCACTCTTCACATCGCCCTTTGCATTGAGGAGATAGCTAGTAATTTTAAACCCGAAGGAATCTGCAATAGGCAGATACTTTCTTTCACCTTACAAAGTTGCCAAGTCACTATCTGTATTACAGTCAATATTTTTAAGACAAAGGCTGTGCTACCAGGTCAGTGTGTAACTTTTGATCAGTACAAGGTAACAGAAGTGTGGATGCTGGAGACTTGGAGACTTTTATATATTGTATTATATATTATAATGAATTACATTGTAATATATATATACATATAATATATGGTGAATATATATAGATATATATATCTGGTATCTTCTGCCTCCTGCCTCTTGATAGATTGACTTTCTATATTTTTTGGGCTGGGAACATGTAAGTATTGTAATGAGTCTTTTCACTTGTAAAATCAGTGTATTGGCTCGGGCAGTCTTTCATGCCCCATT
The DNA here is from genome assembly GCF_011762505.2 of Arvicanthis niloticus. Taxonomy (NCBI): domain Eukaryota; kingdom Metazoa; phylum Chordata; class Mammalia; order Rodentia; family Muridae; genus Arvicanthis; species Arvicanthis niloticus. The sequence goes on along the minus strand of NC_047661.1, from coordinate 107,845,974 downwards.
CATCTTTACTGGTCCTTTTCATCTTTCCTGCTTTTCCAATGCATCTGTTTTTTCATCAGTCTGCAGGCTGTGGTGCACTTCCATTTGACCAGCAGATGGCGCTGTTGACATCGTAATAGGACTCGAGTCCTAGTGGGCATATTAATGGTTTGTTAAAAGAGATGGTGGTTGCTGATTGCTCGTTGTTCACGGTAAGACTTTGTCCTAGGCATGATCCTTCAGCGGGTTTATATTTATGTAATTATGTTCTCAGGCCCACGTCAAATGATTGATTTTTGTGTGTTTAGAGGATTTCAGTGACGCTATTAACAGAAATGTCTCCCTGTGGGGAACACCTCCGACAGAGATGGAGATATGTCCCAGGGCTAGTTGTCAATCTGATTTAGTGGCCCTTGCATTCCAAGATATCCCAGGAGGAGGAACTCATTTTTCTGATCTGTAGAACTTAGGGACTGGAAAATGCATCTTATTAAGGCTATAATGATCATACACAGGACACAGGAGCCATGGAAATCCATGCATTGTAAAGTCACATGTCAAGTTATAATTCTTACAGATTTTATCTTAAATGGATACTAATCACGCACTTTAGAGGTTCATTATATAATATTTCCAAACATGGGTTTAGCAATCTTCTAACTCCTTTTTTCCTACTTTTCTCAATGTTGTTCCCTGTGGTTCTCCAGCATTCATTATTATTCTTTATATATAGCGATATTTGTTACAAGGTGTGGGCTATATTTCTGTTTAGGATTTCCAATAAATGCCCCAAGAGCTTTGGTGAAGCTTCCAGAACCATTTCACAGTGTTCAAACTGTCAAAAGAAAGGCAAACCAAACACTTAGGGGCCAGGGCAGGAGTAACTGTGAGTTCTTCTGTTTGATTTTAAAGATTTATTTATTTTTATTTATATGAAATCTGTCGCTGTCTTCAGACACACCAGAAGAGGGCGTTGGGTCCAATTATAGATGGTTGTGCGTTACCATGTGGTTGCTGGAAATTGAACTCAGGGCCTCTGGAAGAGCAGTCAGTGCTCTTAACTGCTGAGCTATTTCTCTAGCTCCTGAGTCCCTCAGACCTGTCATGTTTCCCGTGTCTCTTCCCTGGGGTGTCCAGAGGTTGAAAGTAACCTGTGCAGGTCAATTCATCACATTCATCGTGACTAGACTTGGTGGCTTCATGTCCATAGTTGAGCACTGCGCCTGGTCAGTATTTTGAGAAGAAGGCTTACGGTATCAGCAAAGACTGAATATCTGTACAGGCAGGCTTGCTTTTTCTTTCTTACCTCCACTGCCGAGTTCTCTGAAAAAAATTTACATACCCAGTTGTTACTAAAGTAAAACTTTAATAATCCAATTTCCCAAAGAAGGCTGATAGTTTTCCTCACCCAGATTTGTGTTGGATTTCTTCCTCAGAGTACGTTAATCAGGGTTTCTGAACCACATGAGTGAACAGAGAGCAAAGTCAGTCTGTCTGGTGGAACTTTTAACACATTAAATGCCTAATTCTTTTCTTTCAAAAGGTTTATTACTGGAAAGCTTTGATCTCTTTTTCTTAGTTGGGGTTACTCTTGCTGTGGTGAAACACCATGATCAAGTAACTCGGGGAGGAAAGGGTTTATTTATTTGGCTTATTCATCCATATCACTGTTTGTTATCAAAAGAAGTCAGGACAGGAACTCATACAGGGCAGGAACCTGGAGGCAGGAGCTGATGCAGAGGCCATGGAGAGGTGCTGCTTGCTGGCTTGCTCCTCATGGCTTGCTCAGCCTGTTTTCTTATAGAACCCAGGACCACCAGCCCAGGGGATGCACCATCTACAATGGGCTGGGCCCTCCCCCATCAATCACTAATACAAAAATGACCCACAGACTTGCCTATAGCCCAATCTTAAGGAGGCATTTTCTTTTTAAATATTATTTATTTAATGTATTTGAGTACACTGTAGCTGTCTTCTGACAGTCCAGAGGAGGGCATCAGATTCCATTACAGATGGTTGTGAGCCACCATGCGGTTGCTGGGAATTGAACTCAGGACCTCTGGAAGAGCAGTCAGTGCTCTTAACCACTGAGCCATCTCTGCAGCCCAGGAGGCATTTTCTTAATAGAGGTTCTTTGCCTCTCAGGTCACTTCAGCTTGTGTTGACATAAAACTAGTCAGCACAGTCTCCATGGGAGTATTGGTAGCAGACTAGCTAAAGTTTAGTGAGAGCGTATTATGTACTAGCTATTGATCCAGGCTCTTCTCATGTAACACCTCACACCAGTCTCCCAGAACTGTTCTGAATCAGTGCTCTTAGTCCACTTCTCAGATGAAGAAATGAGGCTCAGACAGGCTTTGTGGTACCAAGTGGCCAGCCAGTCTGAATCCAGTCTGTGCTCTTAACCACAATGGTGGTGGCCTTCACTTGACTTCGAAGGAGTAGGAATCTTTCAATACTGATTCTCATTTGTTTTGATTGGTGGTTTTTATTGTTTGGTGTGTGTGTGTGTGTGTGTGTGTGTGTGTGTGTGTGTGTATGTGTGTGTGTTTCAATAGGATCTCTTTATGTAGCCATGGCTGACCTGAAACTTGCTGTGTAGATCAGGCTGGCCTTGAACTCACAGAGATCCACTTGGCTTTGCATCCCAAGTGATGAGATTAAAGGTGAGTGTGGCCATGCAGGCTTCAGTACTGATATCTGTCTGCCTATCTGTCTGTCTGTCTGTCTGTCTGTCTGTCTGTCTGTCTATCTAGGTTTTTGAAGACAGGTTTCTCTGTGTAGTCCTAGCTGTCCTGGAGCTCACTCTGTAGTCCAGGCTTGCCTGCCTCTGCCTCCTAAGCATTGGGCTTAAAAGGATGTATACACCACCACTTCCTGGAAAGTACTGATCTTTTTTTTTAAATCTACTAGAATGGAAATTTTTAAAATAATTGTTTTTCACTTAAAATTTGACAACATTTCTCATAGCTAACCTCTAGCTATATTTTCACATTTACACATTGTGTAACTGTAAATATACAGAAACATTGCTCTTATCTATGTATTTTATCATTTTGGTCTTACTCATTTCTGTTCCTAAAAGACACACACACACACACACACACACACACACACACACACACACACACAGCTTAGTGTAGAGTGCCATGCATGTATCTCCTATATCTTAATGCATGTTTGGGCATTTAAGTAGAAGAACTAGTGCTGACAGCCACAATATTAACAAAGTATATTCCTGTTGATTCTCAGTACAAGTATAGTTAACATGGCCTTTAGCTCATTGAGATTTAGAAAAAATGTTTTCATACAATTTTCTTCTGGAAGCCTGTTTGTTTGACTCTACCTAAATTATGCATAGATTACATTTGCACACTTTGCTTCCTTTGCATAATGTAGCATCTATATTAATTTTAATAAACTGAGGCGCAAAGAAGACAACATGTTCCTGAAGGTGGCTCGTGTCTTCAGCCATGAAGTTACTGTGAACTTAAAAACGAGAACCTCTCATTAAATAATGAGATCCCAGCAGTTGTGATAACCCATTTTAGGTGATAGGTCGAGACTCTCAGGAGATGTTTGGGCACACCCAGCTCCAACCCAGGTGGCTTGGGTGTGAACTCAGGAGATGCGTTTTCGACAGATGGTCCACAGGTGACCAGGGCATAGACTGGATGGATCTCCTTGGACTGTAAAGAAAAAAAAAATCTCTCAAGCCGAGGTTCCCACCCTGGCAGTGTAGGTAATTGGAAGACCTACTTGACAAGATGATTTCAAGAAAGGAGAAACGTACCTCGAACTCTTAGATACTGATAGAGTCATTTAATACCCAGCCTTTGAGCTCCACTCGCCAATGATATTTCATTTGACTGGTTATGGCTGTGCACTTGTGGTTAAAATCCACAGGACACAAGCCTATGTGCCCCCCCTAAGATATATTTATTTTATATATTATTTATTTTATATATAGGAGTACACTGTAGCTGTCTTCAGACACACCAGAAGAGGGCATTAGATCCCATTACAGATGGTTGTGAACCACCATGTGGTGGCTGGGAATTGAACTCAGGACCTCTGGAAGAGTAGACAGTGCTCTTAACCGCTGAGCCATCTCTCCAGCCCCCCATGTGGCCCTTCCTAAGAGGCCTCTACCCCCTTTACTACTGACCTCACCTCCTAGTCTACTTGTTTGCTTTATTCAACTGCTTCCCTTTGGTCATGACATTCACAGTCAGTCTAGGGCCTTGCTCTCACTTTACCTGAATGGCCCACTCCCTTTTCTCTTCCAAATATGTTCAAAATAGTAGTTTTATACAATGAGGCTTTTCTTTGTCTCCCATTGAAAAAAATCAAGACTCCCCTGTTTCTCTCCACAGCACTTGCCACTCTTTAATATATTATATAACTGACATTTATTTTGTTTATCTAGACATGAGCTACATGAAATCAGAGGTGCAGCCTAGTGTGTGGGACGCAATACATGCTCAATAACTCTCCAGTACCTGGCTACATAAAACGCCTCAGGAAAATACATTCAAGAACGGGTTAATTGGCTGAGTAGTCCAGGCTAGTTGGCATCATTTCTGCTTTTCCTGTTTGATGGATTTTTTTTTATTTGCTTAGCCTCACCCCATTTGAGGCTGCCAATTGAACCTGGGACCCCACATGCCAGGGGTGTGCTCTGCCAGCTTACTCGGTCATACTTGAACTGGCTCTAACTACCAGCATCCTTGATTCCATCCGCCATCCCTCTGATTTTCTGTAGTTGCTCCCATGAGTTTTCACTGTTTGTTCTATTTAGTTGAGTGCGTTTGGTAGAGGGGCCAAGGCTATGCAAGCCCCATGGTAAATCAAGCTCATAGCATACACATCGCCAGGAAAGGGTTTCTCTCTTCATCCAAATGCTGCGTCACGCAAGGTTTTATTTGACAGTAAACAAGTTGACCAACTAATTGATCGTCAGCTATGTCACTTGAGTTCCATGAACATTTAGTGAATTGGTAGTCACCGTCATTTTTGACACCGTTTGTGTTTTGTTCTGTTTTGTAACCTGGGTCACTTCTTCTAAAACCAACAGTGCCAGGCTCTGGAACTGCACCCTGTTTGTCAGTTAATAAGCTGGGCCTGTTACTGTTTCATGGATATTGGCAGAAAACTTGAGACTTCTGGGTCAAAGACAAAGGACTTTGTTACAGTGGCATGGGGACAACAGTCTCCAGGCTCCACAGAGTAGCGATAGATGCTGTGCACGTAGGTGACTGGCTCCCAGATGCACTGAGTTTAGTGATGTGCTGTTTTATAGTTTGTGGAAGGGGAGGGAGGGAAACCTGTCTGTGAGGGACAGTTATCTCATTCCATCAGTGTGGTGGGCTGCAAACACAGCCCTGAGAAATGGCCTGGGGAAAGAGCAGCCACGGCTTCACATGCTTGGCAAGAAAGTGCAGGGCTACTCAGCCCCTGTAACTTTTGTCTTTCCTATTATATTCAGATAATTAGCTATGACACTGGCTCACCCTTAGTCCAGTCCAGACAGGCTTAAGGCCCCGCTGTGTCCCTTTCTGTGTGGGAATTTAAACAAATTCTTTCTACTTCCTTCCTTCTCCTCCTCTTTACAGTGGTGCTGCCCATCCCATGGGTTGGCATGAAATGAAGGGGTGACTGCAGTAGGTACAGAGGGCTGAGATTGTCAAGAGTCTGTTTTTAAAAATTGGATATTTTATTTATTTACATTTCAAATGTTATCCCCTTTCCAGGTTTCCCCTCTGCAGACACTCTATCCTATCCCCCCTTAGCCTACTTCTACGAGGCTGCTCTCCCACCCACTCACCCACTTCCACCTCACCACCCTAGCATTCCTCTACACTGGGGCATCAGGCCTTCACAGGACCAAGGGCCTCCCCTCCCATTGTTGCCAGATAAGGCCCCTTCAGCTCCTTCCCTGTGCTCAGTCTGATGGTTGGCTTCGAGCATTCACGTCTGTACTGGTCAGGGTGTGGCAGAGCCTCTCAGGAGACAGCTGTCTCAAGCTCCTGTCAGCAAGCACTTCTTGGCATCAGCAATAGTGTCTGGGTTTGGTGTTTGTATGTGGGATGGATCCCCAGGTGCGGCAGTCTCTGGATGGCCTTTCCTTCGGTCTCTGCTCCACTCTTTGTCCCTGTATTTCCTTTAGACAGGAATAATTCTGGGTTAAAATTTTGGAGATGAGTGGGCCCCCATCCCTCAACCGGGGAGCCATGTCTAACCTCTGGACATGGTCTCGACAGTTTCTCCTTCCCCTTTGTGGGGTATTTCAGCTAATGTCATCCCCATGGGGTTCTGGCATCTGAGATTTTCTGGTGGCTACCTCCAATTCTCCATACCCCATTACTACACACCTCTGCTGAGTTTCCTGACCTCTGTCCATCTCCTCCATCTCCTCCCATACCTGATTCTTCCCCTCTCTTCCCCTCCCCCTCTCCTCTTCCTCCCAAATCCCTTACACCCTCTACTTCCCTTGATTATTTTGTTCCCACTTCTAAGTAGGACTGAAGCATCCATTCTCTGGTCCTCCTTCCTCTTGAGCTTCATGTGGTCTGTGAGTTGTATCCTGAGTATTCCACACTCTTTGCCTTATCATTGAGTACATACCATGTGTGTTCTTTTGTGACTGAGTTACCTCACTCAGGATGATATTTTCTAGATCCATCCATTTGCCTGTCAAGAGTCTTAATGTGCCCATCACCACTGACTTTCTCTGCTTACAGGGCAGTTTACCTGAATGCCAGCCATGTTGCTTCTGTCCACTGGATGAGGGATACTTTGTAGCATACGTGTCAAGATGCTCAGGGGACTAAGTTTATTTCTTCTAAAGGATTCTGCTAACTGTGAAGTGTTCTTTCAAATACAGTGATAGATAGTAGATATAAACCCTTGCTCTTGGGGAGATTATATTTGAGAATGGGAGATGTACCTCAAATTAGTACATAGTGTGATGTAGACAAACATGAAGAAAAATTAATCGTGGTAAGGATATGGTGATCAGAAGCTCATACAGGTAAAGTGTTTGGCAAACACTGTGTGCTATTGTGGTTTGTCTGAGTTCAAGAAGAGGCCATCGGTGGCTTAACTTAGAAGGAGCTTCGGCACTGGAAAAACTTGGCATGAGTGGTTATGTATTTCATAGGAAACGAAGACACATTCATGTTAAGTTGTGATTTGATATCATACTTAGGTGGAGCACTTTTAAAACCTTGAAAAGACCTTTCAAGTTGATTATTTTAAACCTAGGATATAAGAAGAGATACCAAAACGAGGGAAGCTTTGAGTACCTGTTCATAACACTTGTTCTCTATGTGACGTTTCTAGGGGTTGGTGTTCTTCATGGAAAGATTCAAAGAGACCAGAGTTTGAAGCTGTGTAATAGACGAACCATTTGGGCTTCCACTGATGTGCTTCCTGTCTGAGAGAAGTGATTACCGCCAAGTATTAGTAGCCAGGGCTCCCTGCACTGAATTCTGTAGCTCATCTGCTTGGCTCTGAATTCATCCACAGAGGCCGACTAAGCCTAGGGCAGCTCTTCAGGGGCTGGCAGGCAGCTTTTTATCAAGACTATCAGAAACATAACACAATCAGCTGTGAAAAATGATGCAAACACACACACACACACACACACACAACACACACACATACACAGCAGCAAGACTGACAGAGATAGTGTTCATAAAAGCTACAGATGCAGAGGGACAGGCAGTGGAGGTGACAGCAGAGATGACTAGATGACCAGTCTACCATGCCACTCTGAGCAACTGCACAGGGCTGATGAGTTGACTGCTAAGAACACTTCCTCCCCTCTCCTTGGTAATCCAGGCAACTTGACCATGAAGGCTGAAAGAGCCCAGTCATCTGTTCTTGATGATGCTGGTCTACACCTGACTGAACTTGTCCTCTACAGTTAGGTCAGGTCAAAGATAAAAACAGAAGGGACGAGTCATTCTTTCCATGTTCTTTGCTCTAGGTCAGGACATGAACACGGCTCAGAGAGGACTAGCCTGGAGGACTGTAGTAACTCCCAGTGCTGAGAGGTTAGTTACTACGAGTGAGCATTCCAGCAGACTTAGGTTTGGGATTTGATTCACAGCCCTGGAAGCTGCTCTGGAGCCTCTTTAAAGGAATAGGCTGCCTCCAAGATTGCTTTAGACAAGAGAGAGTGTCTAGCTCAGGCTTCTGGCACTGGTTTCTCCTGGCTGCATAGACCCATTGTAATTGAACTCACAAGGGAGGAGGAAGGAACAGGATTGAGCTGTGTTGGCCAGTTCTAGTCTGGAGAAAAGTAAGGCTGCTTTGTGTTAGGTAGGGAATTATCTGTAGAAACTGATGTATCTGAAGACTGACATGTCTTCAGATTAGGTCCTGTTGAAAGACAGGATGACCTAAGTCAGCAGGCACCCTTGGAAAGGGCAGCTACCTTTCCAGGCCTTTGGCTTCTTCAGCAGTTAGAGGATCAAGTGTGGCCTCTGAAGTCTGAGTGGCAACAGTCTTAGAGTCAAACAGGAAAACATAACAAGTAGGTACCCTGGCCGCTTCATCCCAGCTGGGACTACCACAGGGGAGAGTTCTTCATGATAGATCAAATGCCATGAGTATAGAACATTATATAAAGTTTATATTAAAAAAATCAAGTTTTCACTAGAACTTTGAAACACTGTTCAGGTTCAAGGCAGTCCATGGGCAGCTTCCATTTTGAGTTCTGTGGTGACTAAGGGCTCTGGAAGCAGGGTCAGTGATGTAGAAGTTTTTGAGGATTCTGGACCACAATTTCAGAAAGCAGTTTGGCATTCTTAAAACCATGTTTCTTCCTGTCCATCTCCTTACTCCCTGCTCAGAGTTCTCATTACTTCTCCACCATTGGGCTTGCAGGATTATGTGAGTCAATTTGCAAGTCTGTCTACCCTTTTAGACTCGATGGCTTCAGATACAAAGCCTGGACCATGTACTATGTGCCCATCCATCACACTGTACATGGGACTAAATGTTTGATGAGTGTTGAATGATACATAACTTAAATGTTTATGCTCACGCTGACCCAAAGAGACAAATGATGCGAACAGAGATTCACAGGACAGCCAGCTTCTTAAGAATTTGCCGAACTCTAAATAGAAATGACCAGGTTGATCATACTGAATTTGGGTACAAAACGAAGGCAAACTCCAATCAAACTGGCCTCTGATAATGTTGTTGAGCATCACAAAAGGAACAAAGTCCTATTCGTGTCTGTCAGTCAGTTAACAGCAAGATCGGCACACAACTGTTGGAGAGCCAGGCTTCCCGGAGTACATCCCCATATTCTGCAGAAAAGGAAATTGTCAGCACACGATGCTGACAAGCTGGACAGAGGGACATCTCCAGGGGTGGTTCAGCAACACTGTAAACCTGTGGGCTGTGGAGGTGCCCTAACCCACAGCCAAGACAGACTTCATTACCAACATGTAGATCTCTACGGTTTTAGTAACAACAATTTTAATATGCTCATCTTCTATTCATCTCATGTATCCACTCATTTATCGAGCAGATATGCATACTGGGCTTTTATTGTCTTAGGGCTGGAGAGATAGCTCGGCTGATAAAGTGCTTTTGCTGCAAGCATGAGGACATGGAGTTCAACCTTCAGAGACCAGGTTTAAATGCCATGTGTGGTGTACACTTGTCCCAGTGCTGAGGACATAGACTAAAGGTTCCCAAGGCTCCCTGGCCAGCCAGACTAGCCTAAATGCTGATGGCCAATGGGAGATTCTGTTTCAAAGGAAACAGGTGACATTCTTGAGGATGATACCTGGGTTTCCTCTGGGTCCTCCACTTATGGATACACACATGTATATGCACACATGTGCACACACGTAGACACACAGAAAATTTTGCTATTTTCATGAAACTTACATTCTAGTGTAAAGACAAACAACAAAAGAATTAAACTTGAGCAGATATGAGAAGAAAAGCAAGACCTGACTTGAGGACAGGGCAGGCGTGGGATGATGTCCTCAACAGCTTTACTGAAGGGACTTCCTGTGATAGGGAGTGAACAAGAAAGGGAGTTTGTCTTGGCAGTATTTGGGAGTAAAATCCAAGGAGGACCAAAGATGAAGTTCCTGGAATCAGTGTGACCTGGTGAGTACAAACCAAGGAGCAGGGAGGAGGCCAGCACAGCTTGGGTTGGTGGGAAAGGTGGTAAATAACAGGCGAGTGAATCCAGGATCTGTCACAGAGGCCTGGCAGGGTATAGCAATGACTGGTTTTTGCTTCAGCTGTGAGGGAAGGCCTTGCTTCAGCTGTGAGGGAAGGCTTTGGAGTGGTTTTGAGCAGAACGTCTCGGCTTGCACTCTAACAGCATGGATTTGCCTGTTGTGGTGAGAATATCCTGTGAGAACAGTGGCGGGGGCCTAGCTGCAATAACAGAGGTGAACGCTGACTGGAGACAAGGCTGGGGGTTAGGGAGGCAAAACAGTGATCTGTAGCAGAGAAGGATCAATAAAGAGGCTGAGATCAGACTGCTGGGAACTCTAGGGGAAACCTAAGCCATTGTGATGTCCTAGGAGCCAAGTGAAGAAAGTATCTAGGGGGGATGAATCGGCCACTGTGTCACCTCCCTGCCAGGTGACAATGTGAGGACTGAGAAGTCATGAGGGTTATCAGAGCTGCAGTCAAGGCTGACCTTAAGAAGGACAGTTCCAGAGAACAGTGGAGGCTTGGGTGTGGATGTAATGCACGAGTGATGGAACGGGAAGAGGGACCAGAGGCAGGCTTATAAAATGCCGTCAAGGACTTCTGCTAAAAGAGGCAGAGCAAGGAGTGTCAGTTTGAGGGACAAGTGGGGTTTGAAGGATTATTTCCAGGTGGAAGAAACAAGCAACACACATGTGCAAGGGGATGATTGGGTGATACAGGTGACAAGAAGAAGGCTGGCCCAGTGTCTTAAGGCAGGTGACAGAAAGCAGGAACGGTGAATGGCTCATCTGTCAACAGAGGGAGGAATAGGGACAGAGTTCCCAGTGGTGAGAGGTCATAGAAGTCCCCTTGACTACTTACATTTCCTCAGCAAAGCAGGAAGCCATTGTGGGGAGGGAGGGCTGGAGTTACAGATGGAAGGAGACAACACCACGGAGCCTTTTCCTACCAATAGCACGACTCTTCCGCTGGTTATGGAGTTGAGGAGTTGAGGAACAAGAGGAAATGTAGGTGGAGATGGAGTAACAGCTGTTGAGGCTATTTTGGTTGGCACCCAACTGCCAGAATGAGGGTAGGGGTACGGCTAAGGTCTCTCTGAAGGTTTCTGGGAACTTTTGTCTAGAAGGCTTTTTTTTTTTTTTTTTTTTTTTAAATAAATGTAGAATCCTTGTTATGGTAAATAAAATAACCCCTTACAGGTGAATAAATAGATGTAGTTACATTTACCTATCCTAATTTATGTGAGTATTTCAGAATCCCAGTCATCAGAGTCAATGAAATGCTTACCAAAATGGTAAAGGCAAAAGAAACTATGTTCAAAATATTTGATCTAAAAAAAAATCAAAATGAAGAATTCTTATCTAGTGGACTGAGGGAAATGTCTGCTCTTTTATAAGCACTGAAAGTCCCCAGTAATCATGCAATAACAGTATTCATCTACGCTCAGCTCTCCAGGAACTGCTGGGAAATTGCCTCATTAACCTTTATATTACCCTTGTGGGGTCGGCAAGAATTTGATGAGATTTCCATTCTCTATGGTAGGCAAATGGAGACAGGGAGATTTGAGGGAAATTGTAGACATAGCTCAAATATAAATAAATCTTGTGTTGAATCCGGCGAGAGTATAAGAATGAATTCAAGTCTATTAATCACCTCAGGATGAACCCGCCGTTTTGAACCTATATCATAGACCTCAAGACGAGGAAGTCGTGTTAGAAGAAATGGTGAGAGGAAGGAAAGAAGAATAAAATGCAATGTAGGCACTGGAGAAGCCAGGGCTCCATTCCTGTGGTAATGGCAAAAGTTAGGAGAAAAGTGTGCGGAGTAGGAAGTGAAGCTGGAATTCTTCAGGGGCTAAAGAGAAAGAAAGGAGTGAAAATCAGGCACGTTCCGGAGAGGATCTTATGTGAGGTACACAGGGAAGGAACTCAGATAGGCCGACTCCACGAGAGCATGAACTGAAGTCACGTGGTCATGAGTTGGAGCAGGTTTGTTTTGGGCGGAGGAGGCTTGGGGAGCAAGGGCAGCCTTCTCATAGCTCGACACACAAACTTAGCATCCATTTAAAATCAGCAGCTAGCATTTACTGAGAACTTACTGTCTTCCAGGCACTCTTACCCCTTTACGTGTGGTAATTCTGTCTTGCTGCCTATGAGGGAAGGTGGCTCTTTGGTGCCAATTACTGAATGAAGGCACGGATGAAGGTGGCTGGCCTAAAGTTGGTTTAGTAATGCAGACCAGTCATTTATGTAGAAACAGGAAGACACACAACAGATGCGCAATCTCTGTTGAATCGGTAAGTGAACGAACCAATAACTACACAGCCTGGCATGGTACACTGCAGAGGTGAGACCAAGGCAATGCTCAAAGAATTCATTATGGTTCGCGTTGGAAGCATCCGCCCCCAGGCTCATGCGTTTGAGCCTGTGTTCTGCTGGCAGCAGGGTTTTGGTTTTGAGCAACTATGGAATCTTAGTACCTGTGGCTTGGCTAACAGGATTGGGTTTATGGGTGATGCCTGTGATGGTGACATCGGCTTCTGGTTCTGGCTGGTGCTCTTTCCTTTCTAATCTACCAAGATGTGGGAGCTGTCAGTGCATACTTCCGCATCTAGAGATGGAGCTGCCCCAGCTCTCATGACTTCTGGGACTTGATAGATGGGATCCCTTGAAACCAGGAGCCATAATAAACCCTTCCTCTCTTAAGTTTACGGTCAGGTATTTGGTCACAGCGGTGAGAAAGCAGTTGATGCAGTGCTTCAGGGCCTGATGATGCTCTACCTTCTCTTTGGTCATCTTTTCTTCTCTTGGGCTCCCCTAAGCCACGTCCTCATGACCCAGACTCCTGAGAAGTGTTCTTCAATCACTAAAACATCTTCAAGTTTGTCCCCCAACCCACCAGCCCTCAACCTTTTCATTCTCTCTTTGCCTAAAGGATCAAACTATTTTTTTTTTTTATTTATAAATTCTATGAAACTTCATTCATTACAATAGAAGAGCTGTAGTGGCTCAACTCACTACAGTGAAACCAACCCAGACAGCGTCCGTCCGTCTCTGATAAATTCTTCAGAGGCATTGAAGGAGGAGGAAAGCTATGAGGGGGAGACAGAGCCTGGAGACAGATAGAGGAATAAGGAAGGGGAGGGGAGGGAGAGGGGAAAGAGGAGAGAGGGAGGGGGATGGAGGGATAGAGAGAGGAGGAAGGGGAGAGGAGGGGGAGGGGAAGGGGAGGAGGAGGGAAAGGGAGGGGAGGGGAAGAGGAGAACAAGATAGAGAGAGAGAGAGAGAGAGAGAGAGAGAGAGAGAGAGAGAGAGAGAGAGAGAGAGAGATCTTATTTTTCATTGTAAAGCCACCATAACTGTTAGCTAGGAGTACTTATATACCCGGCCACCACACCATGAACAACAGCAGTAGCTCAGAATGCAAAATCATATGTCACGAATAAAAAATGAAATTCCTTGGAACGCAGACAAACTGAATAATGAGTAATCTCTTAATCTATTGTGCTTATACCTACAAGGTTGGAAAAATATATGTAATAAAACTCACCTTCTACTAAAAATATATGTAATAAAGCTCACCTTCTACTAGAAATTTATTTTTAAAAAACTATAATAAAATGTGAACATTCCATAACATACATACCAACACACATACACACATACACACATACACACATACACACATACACACCGCACATTCAAACTAGCATTAAGTTTAAAGATGAAAGATATGACAAATACCCACTGAAATGAAGACAGATACAAAACTTATATCTGTAAAAGAACAAATCAATAAACTCAAATTGAAAATATGGGGTCATATGAACTTTGCCCCACTGGTACCTGACAGGACTCCCATGATATTTATCCTCACATCTCACAACGCTCATCCAGCTCAGAATCCTTCATCTTGACAAAGAACATCTACACAGCTGTTCAGTTAGTATTATAACTAGTTAAGGATCAAAACTATTCATGATCTATTCTTTAGCCTCCCCTCCCCCACCTGACCCGCATGTCAGAACAGGGTTTAGGTTCAGAAAGAACAAAAGGATTCCTTATTTTCTTTTTGCAGCTAACATGGCACTGAAGCCACATCTCCAGGCAATCCTTCTTGAATGTTGAATTTCTACCCAGTTGGCCTTCTCTATTACAGGCTTTGAGGGAGGAAAGGTGTTTTTGATTATCCATTTTGGGTATGTGTGTGTATGTTTGTTTGTACTTTAGGTGCTGGGAGAGAATCCCAGGATTCATGCCTGCTAAGGAACCGAGCCCATAAAGAAAGCTTTAATGAGTACTTTGTAGTTGAAAAATCTGGAAGGGCTGCAGAGACAGTCTAACAGTTCAGAGTGACTGATGCTTTATTCTGAGGACTGGAGTTTGAACCGTGGCCCCCATGTTCACTGGTCCACAAATGTTTATAATTGTAGTTCCAAAGGATTCAGCACCGTCATCTGGCTTGTTGTACTTGCACACATATGTGTGTACACACACACAGACACACACACAAATAGTAAAAATAATCTTAAAAAAAGAAAATAATGACAGAGTGGAAATCCTAAGATTCTGCAGTAGAAGTCTTGTCAAGGTGGCAGCCATACAAACGACTATTCATAGATTTAGGTAGAGAGAGGTCTTTGCTACTTTTTTGCATATCTGTGAGACTAATGGCAATGACTTACTGACCTCCCATGCTCTAGTATGATTCTGCTAAAAACTTGTAGGGTTTTGTTTTTTGTTTGTTTGTTTGTTTGCATTTAATGTCCCCAATGACTCTGATAGACAAGAAATCTGAGACAAAGGAGTTCCTTTGCCTACTACAATAAACAAGTGGAGAAGGGGAGATTCCAGCAATTCCTCTGTAAATCCAAAACCAGTGCTTTTTGTGCTCCAGCCACTTTCTTCTGGTGAGAAAGATAAAGACACAGCTTTCCCCCTGGGGCAACTTTCACAGGAAATGCTGTTCTGACAGCAATGTGAGCCTCAACTCACCCACTGTAGTAATTACATTTATTTCCTGGAAAGTCTGGCCCTGGGGTAAGACACATTTCAGTTCTGGAGGTCAGGAGGGAGAAGCTCTCTGGCCCCCTCAATTCTTCCATATGCTGACCTTCAAGCAAACCTGGGGCTCTTCCCTCCAGTCCACTCCTCCACCCCACGCCCAGTGCTGGGATGAAAATAGGCTTTAGCTCACATCCCAGCACCTCTCTGAACTCTAATCGGAGAAGGCTCTGTCTGTCAATTCCCCTTCCTCATCACAACAGTAGCTTCCTGCCTCATGAGTTATTTTTTGTCCCAGCAATTACCTTTCAAATTTCCTCAGGTTAAGCCCCAAGGGACAGAGACATTAACTTCCCTGGTTATATTGGATGTATAGCACCTAACTATGTGACTGTTACAGGATTAGTAGAAAGAATCTCACTATTTGTTGAATAAAAGAATAGGTCAGAGGTCGTCAAACAGGAAGAATAGAAAGGGCCTTACCTTGGCTCTGTTGTATTTGGGAACACACACACACACACACACACACACACACACACTTACAAATACAGATTTTTTTTTTAAGACTTTGTCGAAGATCTTGAAAATAGACTGTTGATGTCAGGAATTCAGGGGATGTGTTGGCTAGTTTTATGTCAACTTGATACAAGCTAGACTCATTGGAGAGGAGGGAGCCTCAGTTGAGAAAATGTCTTAAGATTGGATGTAGGCAAGCATTTAGGGCATTTTCTTAATTAGTGATCCATGGAGGAGGGCCCACCACTGGGGGCAGGTGGTCCTAAGTTCTATAAGAAAGCAAATTGAGCAAGTCACTGGGAGCAAGCCAGTAAGCAGCACTCCTCCATGGCCTCTGCATCAGCGCCTGTCTCCAGGTTTCTGGCCTTGTTTGAGTTCCTGTCCTGACTTCCTTCAGTGATGGACTACAATGTAGAAGTGTAATAAACCCTTTCCTCCCCAGTGTTTTGGTCACAATGTTTCAGCACAGCAATGATACCCTAACTAGAACAAAAATCGGTACCAGGATGGAGGGTTCTTGCTGTGCCAGACCTGAGCATGCTGGTTTTTGGAGGACTGTGGAAGGCTTTGGAATGTGGGGCTAGAAAAGTCATTGAGGGTTATGAGATCGGTGGGCTGTTCTTTAGGAGTTTGGAAGATAAGACTTGAGAGCATCGCAGATGATGGAGGGAAGCAAAGACTCTACTGGACCATTTGTGTGAAAAATATGTGGAGTCTGATCAGCTGGAGCTGAAGAATCAGCTGTGATCAACAAGAGACCAGAATTACTTAAGTAAATCCTTTGCCTTGCTGGGACAATGGGATGCCGGTCAGCTGGGGCTGAAGAATCAGCTGTGATTAAGAAGAGACCAGCATCACCAAGGTGAAGTCTTCTGGAAAGTGTTTTTTCAGGGTCAGCACACAGAAGCTCTGGTCCAGGGTTATACTTTGTGTTGGCAGTTGAACTGGGTAGTGAATCACCTAGGTGGTTCTGGTTTTGAAGGCATGAAGGTGTCATGAACAGCAGTGGAGAGCTGGCACTGTGTGGCAGGGTTAGAGTCCCTGAATAAAGCCCAGGACAGGCTACTGGTGAAACTACAGCTAAGTTGCTGCAAGAGGTCTCAGCATCTTTGAAACAGCAGTACTATGGGACGACCACCAAGGATGGCAGCAGGTGTGGTGCAGAGATGGCCTGAGCCTAGGAGACAGTCTGTGTGTGTAGCAGAGGAAAGAGCCAGAGGAATGACCCAAGCCTTTGGAGGAGCCCAGGAGATAATGGTGAGTCGATCCCAGACATTGGATACTGAATTACTTACAGTTTGAAGATAGGTTTTGATTTGATTGTGACTGTGCCTCACTCTTGAAGTAAGAAACTATTTAGCTTATTTTTGATTTTATAGGAACCCATAGTTGAGAGACATTGTATTTGAAAAGACTTTTAATTTAATTTATTTATTTAAAATTTATTTACAAATTAGTGTTATTTTATGTATATGGATGTTTTATCTGCATGTAAATCTGTGTATCAGAAGAGAACATTGGATCCCACAGGACTAGTTACAGATGCTTGTGAACCACCATGTGGGTGCTGGGAATTGAACTCAGGACCTCTGGAAGAGCAGCCAGTGCTCTTAACCACTGAGCCATCTCTCAGGTCAAAGACTTAGGATTTTAAAAGAATGGGTATTTTAGAGAGACTGAAATTTTAAGTGTTTGAATTTTTAAAGACTGTGGGACTTTTCAAACTTAGAGTGTTTATGATGTAATGTTGATATTAAGGCGTGATCTTGGGGATGAACAAGAAGGGAAAGGCTGTGGTCTAACAGTGATGTGTTTGTGTGTCAAGTTGACGAGGGATAAGTTGTACTGTCTAGTTTTATGTTAACCTGACACAAGGTAGAATCAATCGAGAGAAGGGAGCCTCAATTGAGAAGATGCCTCCGTAAGTCAGGGCTGTAGGCTAGCGTGTCGGGTATTGGTGATCCAGGGAGAAAGGTACTGCCTGTTGTGGGTGATGCCATCCCTGGGCTGGGAGTCCTGGGTTCTATGAGAAAGCAGGCTGAGCAAGTCATGAAGAACAAACTAGCAGCAGCCTTCCAAGGTCTCTGCATCACCCCCATGGTTCCTGCCCTGTTTGAGTTCTTGTCCTGACTTTCTTCAATGATGAAGAGTGATGGAAATAGAAGCCAAATAAACCCTTTCCTCTCCAACTTGCTCTTGGTCGCAGTACTTCATCATAGCAATAGTATCCCTACCTAGGAGAGGGGGATTTATTGTTAATGCCAATGGAACTTGAAGGACAAGCCCCATGTTTTGTAACTCACTGCCTTGTCAAAGGGAAACCAGGAGGCAGAAGTTGATAAAGAGAAAAGGCTTTACTCTCAAGTTCTCACCGAAACTGTGGGGAGAAAGTCTCCCGTTTTCTCCGTAGCTCTATTACAATCATAGGAAATTTAGTATCATCTGGGGAAGTGTGCCCTTGGGGATTTAGCTGAGAGGTATTCATTCAGCCCTGGGGTGGGGAGGGGACTGTGCTTCGGTGCCAGTGCCTCAGCTGTCAATTGCAGCATGAGAGCTCTGTTTCGGGGCCAAAAGAACTCCAGACGTTTCTAGTAGGAGGGAGATCTTGGAAACGAGGCCCTGGGGGGGTTGGAATGAATCCGCTCCAGTACATCCTCCTGCTGGTTGACGGTCTTTTATTGAGCAACTACTGAAGTATTTCTGAGTTGATGCCAAGCAATTATCCATTCCACAGCCGTCTGTATAAGATTGCTTTTATTGTTCCCAGGCTATCTTTAGGTTAATCCATCTTTCATTTATGAATTTATTTGTTTGCTCATCCACTCAACAAACATCTATTTAACATTTGTGCTGGCCCAGTTGATCTAGGTAGGGTTTTGGCTGTCTGAGGGAACTTTCCCTGCAATTATAGCTCTGGATCGGGGGTCAGCTGTTTTCACTCGGCATGACAAGCGATTTATGCTGAGAGAGGAGAAGCAGGAAGAGGTGAGCCTTGGCCCCTTGTCAATACTAGAATACCACTTTGCTCTTGGCAGTGAAAAAACTCTGAGGGACTGTCCAGATTCATTACTGGCCATAAATACAGCTGGATAGAGTATGGTGTCCTATACTGGGATGTAGAACTTACAGTTGTTTCATTCATGCCTTTCTTTCTTTGTTTCTTTGTTTTGGTGAGGGTGGGTGGTGGGGAGAGGGAGAGAGGGCGTGATAGAGTGTTAGTTACAGTTTGTGTCTCCCCAGTGATCACACATCAAAGGCAGATATTACTAGCTCTTGGACTGCTGGGAAGTGATAGGAACTTGAAGTGGGGCTGTCACCGTCAAATATTTGGGTCCCCTCATCACTCTCTCCTTTGCTTCCCAGCCAGTACATGCCCAAGGGTAACCAGGCCAAGGAACAGTCGGAACCCCCAAAGCAGGGCTCCTCTCTTTAGTCTGCTTTAGTCTGACCTCTCTGCTGTTGTCGCAGTGACTTGAAGGTGTGCAGCATAAGGGCTATCTGATTTCCAGTGCTTGCCTGCTTGTGTGGGGAGACTCACTGCATCTTCAGACTCATTTGTTTTTGCCACTTTGCCAACGGCCTTGCCTTGGCACGTGGACCCTTCTTGTTGGATCGTGCCATTGTTAACCTCAGTTGAAATGCTGGCTAACTGTAGGCTTGACCCTCTGCGATGTTGTGTGGGTGATAGTTAATCTTCATCATGAATGTGTCAGGAGACACATACTGAGGAGGGAACTCCTACCCCAAACACTCATTTTCTGTCTCTCTGTCTGTCTGTGTATATCTAACAGCATTGTTAAGCATAATCCCTCCCCGCCCCCCCCCCCCCCAGGAGAAGAGAGCATGCAGCTGCTCTACAGTTCCAAATGTTGTCTTTGCTCTTGTTTTTTTTATTGTTGTTTTTATTTTTATTTTTTTGTTTGTTTCAACCAAATACTGAGTTTCCATGGAAAAAGGAGGAGGTTTGCCTTTTACTCCCCCATTTATACTGTAGTTTAAGAACAGGACAGAGATTCCAGGGCTGGTGTAGTGAATCCCCCAGGAAGTACAACGAAGCCTCACAGCTCTTTTCCTAGCCTGGGCTAGCTCTTCCCCTAGCCTGGGCTTCCTGCTTCATTCCTTTGCCTTTCCTTGCTAAACAGGCTCCTTGGGCACGGCACACGTTGCTGCTTCTTCATAGCTCCCAAGGACTAAATTCCCCATTGTTGGAAAAGATTCAAACTATTCAAACTACTTTATGTTCTTTTCCAAATTTTTCAACAGATCTTTTTTCCTCAATAATATTTTTTTCATTCACTTTATATCCCGATTACATGCCCCCTCTCTCCTCTCCTCTGAGACCTGCCTTTAAAAATCCCACCCCCATTACTCCCTCCCCTTCTCCTCTGAGAAGGGGAAGCCCACCTTAGGTACCACTTCACCCTGAGACATCTAGTCCCAGCAGGACCAGGCACATCCTCTCACACTGAGGCCCAACAAGGCAGTTCAGATAGGTGAAGGGGATCCAGTGGCAGGCAAAAGAATCTGAGACCAACCCCACTCTAATTGTTAGGGGACCCATAGGAAGACCAAGCTGCACATCTGCTACAAATGTGTAGGGGGCCTAGGTCCAGCCTCTCCATGCGCTTTGGTGGTTCAGTCTTTGTGAGCCTCTGTGGGACCAGGTTAGTTGACTCTGTAGGTCTTCTTACGGTGTCCTTGACCCCTCTGGCTCTCTCGATTCTATCTCTGACTCTTGCACAAGATTCCTCAAGCTCCACTTGATGATTGGCTGTGGGTCCATGCATCTCAACAGAGGCCTTAATGGGTTGGGTCAGGCATCACTTGAAGCCATGCAGCAACTCTCTCTGAGGTCTAACCAGCTCCTAATGGCACATTTTAAGTGTGTTGTTTAATTTCCTTCAGATGGTAAGACAGTTGGGTTATAAAATGTTTATGTGGTAGCCTGTGTTATATGTTATGTGCTTTCCTTCCTCCAACCACCTTTTTTATTAATTTTTATTTTATGTGCATGGGTGTTTTGCCTGCATGTATGTCTGTGCACCTGGTTTATGCCTGGTACCCACTGATGCCAGAGGAAGGTGTCAGGTCCCCTGGGACTAGAGTTATAGCAGGTGTGAGCTGTCGAGTGGCTGTTGGGAATCAAGTCTGGGTCCTCTGCAAGAACAAGTGCTATTAGTCGCTGAGCCATTTCTCCAGTTCCAACATCTCACTTCTGTGGTGACAAATTGGTGCTCATCACTTGGGAGAATCCTTATTTGTCCATTCTGACAGGTGCCCTTCAGTCATAGATAAATCACGTTGACTAACAACCCACTATTTTCATGATAGCCATTCATGACAGAGCTATAAGGCGTGGCATACGACATATGAGCTTGAGTATGCACGAACACATATTTGTTCGAAGCTTTTGTTTGTTTGTTTTGTTTTTCAAGACAGGGTTTTGTTGTGTAGTTTTGGGTGTCCTGGAACTAAGTCAGTAGGCCAGGCTAGCATTGAACTCAAGAGATCTGCCTGCCTCTGCTTCCCGAGTGCTGCGATTAAAGGCGTGCTCCACACTGAGTCTATTCACAGTTTGAATCCATACTGTGGGCCAATACAAGATTAGATACTTAGAAAATGTTTTCATGGGTTACTAACCATGGTGAGGAGTGTTCCCACATAAATGAGGCTAAAATAATACTTCTTATCAGGTGACCACAACAGAACAACAGACCTGACATTCTCAGAAAGATGCTCAGGAGATTTCATAAACACTCAAGATCTCCTCACTCTTCTGTTTCAGTTTCATGACTAAGGGACCTGACTTGGTCACCAATGTTAGCATCTACAAAGTCTCTTTTTTTGAAAGGCCATATTATAAATGGATCTCAATTGAGGATGAATTCTTTTTTTCTGAAACATCTTTCTTGATTTGTTGTCCATCTGGCAGAGCATACCAGAGCCACAGCCTAGGGGTTCACTTCCTTTAGACTCACAGACAGGGAAAGAGAGAAAGCCATTTGCCAATGTGTAACTATGGCAACAGGCTGGTAAGAGATAAACATGAAAAAAAACTTCACTTTGCCCTACACCTAAGGTGATGAAACTGACAGATGGCGGGACATGACCTCTCTGGTGGTCAATATTGCTTCTGTACAGGGCAGAGTGTGAGTACACAACCATCCCCTCCCCCTCCCCCCACTATAGGAGAGCGGGAAGGAAATCAGTACTTTCTGATTGTCTGTCATAGGCAAACACTGAATTATGTGTTGTTTGTCAAGTTGTGTGGGAGACATATCTGTGTCTTTAATGGAGATATTAGCTCCAGTTACATGTGGGGAAGTTGAAGCTTGGCTCAGAGAGAGACAGACTAACGTAACAACTACATGCAAACATTAGATAAGGGGCCAGGGAGATAGCTCAGTGGATAAAGTGCTTACCCTGCAAAGCTTGTTACAACAGTTCAGATCCACAGAACCAACTTAAGAGCCAGGTAGGCACGGTAGCAGCCTGTCCTCCCAGCACTCAGAAGACAGAACTGGGGTTCCTAAAACAAGGTAGCCAGCTAGACTTGATGATGGCTGAGTTCTGGGTTTAACTGAGAGAACTTGCCTCAATAACTTAAGAGGAGAGTGATTGATGAAGATACCCAATGTGCATTTGGGGCCTTGACATGCCTGTGCACACACACATGTAAACACTCATGCACACATACACATGAAAAATTCCTTGAATTCGTATAAAACATTAATATATGTCTTCATAAGCAATTACTAGCAGCCAGCCATCCGACTCCAACCAGACAAAGAAATTAAGCAAACACTCTTTATCTCATTTGTAGTTCTCCAAAATCAGGATTTCTTACCTCACTTTAGGCTCACCACTCCTCTGTCTTGTAAGCACCAACTCCTCATGGCATTAAGATTCATCATCCCCTGTGGGGTGCCAAGGAAGCTGTTCATGAATGTGTAAGGAGTGAAGTCCTGGGTGAATAGGTGCTGTCAACATGGTCATGTCATGGACTGGTGCCTTAGACCCATGGCAATAGCTAAGCATTTTCTTTGGTCCAAGTATGAATGTTTATGAAGAACGGTTGACCAGTGTATGCAAAAAAAACAAGCAATTCTTCCTTTCCAACTTGGGCCAGGCAGAATGGCTCCGGAAAAGAAGGGTGGCGAGAAGAAGAAGGGCCATTCTGCCATCAACGAGGTGGTGACCCGAGAGTATACCATCAACATTCACAAACGCATCCATTCAGTGGGCTTCAAGAAGCGTGCTCCTCGGGCACTCAAAGAAATTCGGAAGTTTGCCATGAAGGAAATGGGGACTCCAGATGTCCGCATTGACACCAGGCTCAATAAAGCCGTCTGGGCCAAGGGAATAAGGAACGTTCCATATCGCATCCGAGTACGCTTGTCCAGAAAACGTAATGAAGATGAGGACTCACCAAACAAGCTCTATACATTGGTAACTTATGTGCCTGTTACCACATTCAAAAATCTACAGATGGTCAATGTGGATGAGAACTAACCTGAATATCAAATAAAGTTGCAGTACTGCCTCTAAAAAAAAAAAAAAAAAACAAGCAATTGCAGCTTTTTCATCAGAGATTACTGCAGCCCAAACCTACATGAGAGCCCGGCAGGCATGGGGGCAGCCTGTATTATCAAGACTCAAGAGGCAGAGATGTAGTTCCTTACTGAGACCTCCTACGAAGACTTGCTTACTCCTGTGTTGTACTTAGTAAACACATGGAGGTTCTGGGTTGTTGTGTGGTAGGCACCCCTCTGTCTGAGTGAGCTTCTCTGTGTCCATGTGTCTGTCCTGGCTTTATTCCTCTGCCACACAAGACAGGTTTCCAGGCTTAAGCCATGCAGGATGCAGTGAACCCCTACATATTAATAGGTTAGTTTTTGTTACTTTATGAAAATAGAATCATACTGTATATGAACACACATGCACACATATTGGCAGTTTCTCTGAAAGCAGATTTATACAAAGTAAAAAATCCTGATGATGGGCATTGTGACAAGGTAATGGTAAAATGTTTACAGAAGTGCAAAGGGCAGAGAATCGGTGGGATGGTGTAGAAAGTTACCAGCCTTACTAAGACATGGTGGCATTGCCTTAGGCCTATGCAAAGAGCCCAGTGAGAGAGAATAGAGTATAAACTCAAATACTAATATTCATATTTGATGTGACACTACAGGCCACCAGAGAGAAGATGCTTTGTTATAAATGTTACTTGGACAACTCACATGGAAAACAAAAATCCCAATATGCAAAAGTCAGTTTTAAATGTAATACCTTTCTTTCTTTCTTTCTTTCTTTCTTTCTTTCTTTCTTTCTTTCTTTCTTTCTTTTTTTTTTTTCCGAGACAGGGTTTCTCTGTGTAGCCCTGGCTGTCCTGGAACTCACTCTGTAGACCAGGTTAGCCTCGAACTCAGAAATCCTCCTGCCTCTGCCTCCCAAGTGCTGGGATTAAAGGCATGCACCACCACCACCCGGCAATGTAATACATGTCTAATGTGAAATCCTGGAAAGTTTTTAGAAAATATACCACAAAGGCTTGGGGTGGGGGGTAGCTCTGGGTCAGCATACTTGCCTAGCATACACAAGTCTTTGGAGTTGATCTCAGACACCAAAATACACAGATATACTTGTGTGTATGTGTTCATGCACCTAGGTGCTGTGTCCTCGCAAGGCTTGAGTACCAGACCCCTTCCCCCCGTATATACACACCTTAGAACTGGGATCACTGGTCTGTGCTCTTTGATGGAGAAGTCATAAATTAGCACTCTGGAAGCTTAGCATGCTTATTGTATACAGTTGAACAGGGAGATGGGATGATGTCGTACAGCTGAACAAGGAGGTGGGGTTATGACATACAGATAGATGAACAAGGAGGCAGGGTTATTATAGAAAGATGAACTAGGAGGCAGATTTAGCTAATTTCTGTAGGAGCAGTCTCTGCAAGGAGCATGGTCTTCAGGCCATAAATATGCAGGGGAAGAAAGCTTCAGTGGATATTTTTTGCACACACTATCAATATTTGCACATGGACCAGAGAGAGGCCCTGCCATTTCCCATGGGTTTAAGGCAGTGAGGTCCCTTAACATGGCTGTGCCCATGTCAAACAATACACATTTACGTGAGAGTTCCTTGGCTCCCTATACCGAGGTATGTGTATATAAGTGGCCTGCCTTCTATACCTACAGGACCCACATCTATAAATTCCACCAATTATAGACAGAACATAATTCAGAAAAGGTTGTGTCTGCACCAAACACGCTTAAGCTTTGCTCTTGACAGATTTCCTAAACCATACAACGTAACAACTAGCTATCGAGTTACATGTAAGTATAACTTTCTATTAGGAGTCACAGATAATCTTGACATGGTTTTCAATAAGCAAGAGGACCTATGTGGGTTACATAAAAATATAAGGGCTATGGTTATCTTCAGGTCTTGGAAGAACCCCCTTTGGATATGGTGGGGTAACTTCATGATCTGCAGTTAGACAGAAGAGAAAAATTATGGCTAAATCTAGATTTATTTGATTTGACCAAAATCTTTGCTCTTCTGACCCTCCCTTCTAATATCTCCCCTACGAGTTCTCCCCAACTTTCCACCCCAAATTCATGTTTCATTTTTAAACCCGCTGACTTTACTCCATGATGCCTACATGTACAGGGGCATAGGACCTCTCTCCAAGATGGGTAGAAAACTGACTCTCCTTTCCCCAGAAACCTTCAGTTGCTAAAAGTGTCTCAGCTAGAAGTAGGACTTCAGCCATTCTGGGATTTTTGGATGCCAGCTCCATTTTAAATTATCCCAATGAACATCAGAGTCAGGTTTATATGCATAGTATATGAACTATTTGGGAAGAAGCTTTCTAATATGCTTGGTATATTTATAGTCATGAAATTCTGCCTCTGATGAGGAAAGGCTGGGAGTGTATGGGGAGGGGGGAAACTAAGACTAAAATTAGCATATCATTTAAATATTCAGGACTTCCATGAAAAGGCCAAAGAAATGTTAATAAAAAGCCGTGATTGCACTTTCTTGTGAAGTCAATGGAATGACACAGATTGGCAGGTTTTCTGGAGAAGAGAGTTTATTCTGAAAGGAGCAATTTCCTAGGGACTTTTCTTAGCTCATTGGGCAGGTGGCTTAGACCTTAGCCATGAGCATGGACTCATGGCTGTTACTTTGCAGGGATCAAAAGTTCTCAGTGGACTCTGCCCTTGGAAGTTGGTAGAGATAGACTCTTACAGGCTTGGTGTTGTGAGAGGATGTTGGGTACACCAATGGGCAGTCTACCCTGACATTTTCTTTCCTTAAAGAACTACTAACAGAATTATTAAGTGAAACAGGGACTTTTTAATTCCGCAGTTGATCTTAATACTTTCCATTTACTTATACCAAGTGATTTGAGTCAATTTGTGAACCAAGAAAGATATTGAAAGTGGCCTTCACTTCTTTATTAGTACTCCAAAAGCCAATTCTCAAACATATAAAAACTAAAGTAAGAGGCTTGCTTTTCTAAAGGTGTTGAAGACCAAGACCCTAGTCTCACAGTCTGATAGGGAGAGTTCTGTCCTGTAAGCCTTCCATGTAAGAAATCGCTTCCCTAATATCTCTATTTAAAATTGATAATCTTAAGATTGCTACCAGATTGTCCTAACTTATGCCAAAGCTCAGCAAAAGAAAGCAGATACTTTGGTGAGGTCAACTTAAAAATGTCAGGTCAAGAATGCTCCAAGTAGCATTAAGAAAAACGTTATAATGTGTCTCTTATTCATTTCTTCACTTACACTCACACAGTGAAAGGTAAGTGGGCACATAGTAGGAAATACTGCTCTGCAAAAGTAGAGAGTTCACTCCCTACTGGTTGAACAAATACAAAATTTATTGGCTCATTTAACTGGAGAATAGAGGCAAAGAGAAGGTTTGAGGGTTGAATTGTTTCATGCATTCAGCAATGACCATTTCTTCACAGAAGCATCACCTTCGTCCTTTTGTTCTCTGTCTGTGGAAACTGCAGATGCATACCCCTCCTGTCACGGAAGCTCTCATTATGCCTTCCGCTGTTGGCTTGGTGAATTCCATGGCCTGTGCACTGTGCTGCAAGGAATGGCAGGTGCTGACTCAGGAGGAGGAGGGATGGAGGGAAAGAGGTGGGAGATCGTGGTGGAGAGATCTAACACTTTTAGGATGTGGGAAGGAAGAAGGCATACTGAGTAAGCAGACAGCAAATGGCCCTGTAGAATGTGTCTTCCACTGTGTGGGAGATAAAAATGTGACTCGAGGCACCTACTGTTTTGAAAGCTCAAACAGAAAGTGTGAGATTCCCCGGGTGCCTGTACACCAGCACACTTCCCTCCAGCATTACCTAACTTTGATGCGTCATCAAAGCCTCATGAAAGGGAGCATTGTGGTGCTCTTCAGGATTCCGTGGCCACTGTAACCTTGGAATGACAGTACTTACGTAATGAAAAAAAAAAAAAAAAAAAAAAAGAACACAATAAATGTACCAAAGCGTTGGGTAAGCAGACAAAACCCAAAAGCATCCAGAATACTAATGCCTTTCACTGGGGTCTATTTAACTTCATTCCCAACAAGCTTCTCATTCTGTGTGTGGAAAAAGAAAAAGAAATATTATATTCTCCTTTCCTAGGGTTCTCTTATTTCAAGTTAGTTATTTCTGGTTCTTATTTGGGGGAAGGGAGGGCATTCATTTGACTTGTCTATTATTTGGACGCTATCACTGTGGTAGTCTGAACAATGATTCCTCAGAGATAGCCTCTTTTGGAATCCCCTAAACTGTGAATATTATAAGGCAAAGGTACTTTGCAGTTGTGACTCAATTAAGGATCTTGAGATTATCTTGGCTTCTCCACCTGTGTCTAGTGTAGTCATGGAAGTCCTATAAGGTCAGGCGGGAAAGTCAAAGGAGCAGGAACTTGAATAATAGACGGGACAGCCAGAGGAGTGACCTTTGGAGATGGAGGGAGAGCACCACGAGCCAAGCTACCCAGGTGGTCTCTCAATGCTGGAAAAGACCAGGAAACTAATTCTCCCTTGGGGCCTTCACAAGTCAGCAGTCTGGGCAGTTCCTTGCTTTCTTAACCCCGTAGGATTCACAGCAGACTTCTGACCCCCCTGAATGCTCAGAGAGTGAGTTAGTGTTGTTTTTAAGCTACTGAGCTTATGATCACTTGTGACAGGAGCAAAGGAAACGAACAGAATCACAGTGCCATTTCCAGACTCGGGTTTTTGCTCTATGCTCTACAGCTGCAGCAGAAAAATCTACACAAAATGCAAGTTGGTCTACTCAAAGCTTTGCACAAGTCCCTAACCTGTCCAAAGGCCATCATCACAAGTGGCCATCTCTCCATAAATCTTACTCTTGCTCCTGTTTTCTTTCTTCCTCTTTTCCTTCCTTTGAGTTACAGTCAAGACCCTGAGCTTTCTGCGGCCACTATTCCTGTCTAGAAGAGATGCCTACTCCTCTCTAATTAGTAAATTCTCGTTTTCCCGATGGACCCTGAACACTTCAGGACTGTCTTGGGTGGAGTTATTTGTTCTTTTTTTCAAAGTTCCTACAACATCTTGATGGCGCATAGCATCTGCCACTTTGTGCCACCACCATACTGTTTCCATCTGTTTCTCCTGGCAGGAGCTGAGACTCTGCAAGGGTCCAATCAGTATTTACTGAAGGCTTGGATGATCATCCCACGTCACCCCATCTTGTCTCCAGGTTTCTAGTTAAGCCACACCATTCTGTCTCCCTTCCTCTAACATCATGTTGATGGGCTTTGAAATGGTTTTTCAAGGTTGCCTTTCACTCTGGCTCAGTCTCACATTTCCATCCAGAGAATATGCTCCAAGGATCTCTCATAGGAGATGTGGGACATTTGATGGCTAGTTTGAGCACAGCCCTCTTCCTTCTGTATATAAGCACATCATCATCATCTTTTTGTTTTTCAAGGCAGGGTTTTCCTGTGTAGCCTTGGCTGTCCTGGAACTCACTCTGTAAAATTACAGACCAGGTTGGCTTTGAACTCAGAGATCCTTCTGCCTCTACCTCCCAAGTGCTGGGTTTAAGCTGTGTGTCACCACCACCCAGTAAACATTTAGCTTCTAAGTAATGATCTCAAAGTACTTTTCAAAGTAAGACATAGTAATATAGAAATGAGGGAGGGAAAGGTGTTTGATTTGGCCCTTGGTAACATGTTAGTCGGTAGTTGACTGACTCCACCCCCTTTTTCTTTAGTCTGGCTGCTGAAGCTGTTTTTGTGTCACTTTTCTTTTGTCTCAGTCTTCTTTAGCTCCCACACATCACCAGATGGGAGAAGTCTGTGCTGGGATACAGCTTAGTTGGTAGAGTCCATGCCCAGCCTATGTGAAGTCCTGGGTTTGATCCCTAGCACCACAGAAAACTAGGTGTGTGGGAGCATGGAGTAGGGGATGGAGCCAGGAGGATCAGAAGTTCAAAGTCATTCATACCTGAAGAGGGAGTTGAGGAAGTCTTGGACCAGACAACTTGTCTAAGAATAAAAGGGAAAATTATTAAATGAAAGATTGGATTATTATCTTGATGGGCTTCCAAATCATATGAGCAGGTACCTAGTTACACATTTAGGTTTTTGAATCTTAACTTACACAGTCTTTGAAGAAAAACAATTATAAAAGACTTTACTTGCTAATTTTACAGAAACAAATGACCTAGTGAACCTGGCTTGAGCAACAGGTTCAAGGCACAAGCTTTACATCACAGTACATCTTGTGCAAGGTCCAGAATGACCACACATAGCTCTCTCTGCCTTCTTTCTTTCTTTAGCCCTAGCCCCAAGGGAGGAGCTCAGATGGGTTTCTACTATTGACAGTGTCTATGATGCTCTCAGAATCATGACTTGGCTGTTAAGGACCCTGCAAAATCTTGTGTTCTATGAAAGTTACAAATTTGATTGAGTTTTCGGACTCCAAGTAGCATGGCTGTAACAACAGAAGCCTCACCTACAGAAGCGGAATTGGTTTCGCTAAAGACATTTTTTTTAGCTTCTTGACAATTATGTATGTCTCCTTAGATAGGGCTCTGGGAGAAATCCCCATGTCTTTAGTGTGTCAAGACACTTGACAATAAATACCTTTGAACTCCCAAGTCCTCTAGGACTGCACATTTGCGCCGTGGGAGACTGCTCCAATGCAAGCAGATCCAGTGAGGAGGTATAGAAGGCCTTGACATCCTCAAGGCAACTTTCAACCAGTGAGGGGAGTGAGGGAATTGGGGTGGAGAATAGGAATGTGGGGGTTGGAGAATAGGAATGTGGGGGTTGGAGAGTAGACAAGTTCTCTGCTTTCCCTCTCCCACAGTGGCTCAACTGCACAGAATTTGTTAGCCTCAGCGCCTCAGTCATGTTCTCCCCATTGCGGACCCCTTTCTTCCCATCCCCGCTCTCTTTCCTTCCATACTTCTGTTTCCTGGGATTATATCCAAAGCAAACCCTCTGTCCCAGGTCTTGGCCTCATGTTCTGTTTTTGGGTTAGCCTAGACTGTTTAAAACTGCTCATTAAGGAAAATCAATACCTTCACAACTTGATTATGGCACAGAGAGAAGAAAGGTTTCTGGTCTACCATTGCTTGGAGTCTCACAGTCTGCCTTAATTACCTGGATACTCTTGCTTCTTCCCCTCTGACTGGCAGCCTCTCCCTCTCCAGGGAACATTTTCACTGTCTCCACTCTCCAACTATAGCCCGGAGACTCAAGATCAGACAGAACAGTTGTGGGGCAATGTGAGGCAAGCATGCTGTTTTGGGGGGAGAAAGATTATTTTATTTCACTCTTGGATCAACTGGTGAAGCTTTCGAAAGACACATGGAAACAATCGAAAGAGAAAGACTTTATGTCTTTTTGGAACAATGCATATTTATTCAAATTATAGTTGGATCCCGTTATGATACAGGATTTTTAAGGGAAAAAAAATCTTGAGTTTCATTTTCAAAGCTGTAGATTTCTTATATTGTATAGTTTTGGACAGAAACAGAATGACCTAGCTTGAGGGTTCAGTTAGAATTTTGTAATTTTCACAGGACATTTTTCCTACTGAAAACACAGAGTAATTCTTTTGTCAAAGGATCTCCACAGCAGTTCTTTTAACAATGGTGAGCTCTCACATTTTCATATCAAGACAGTCCTCAAGTACATCACCTGCCACTAACACGTTAGCCTTTCTTTAAATCTACCAACATGGTCTTGCCTTTTTGTTGTTTTTAACTTTGAATATCCGAGAAAATTCATTAACCTGACTCCCCTTTCAAATTAGCTTTGCCAGGACCTCACTGGATAGAATAAAGAGATTAAATTAACCTTGAGTTGTCAGGCCAATTATGAACTTCAAATGCTGGGAAGGTCTGTCTTCCCTGGAGGATAGAGCTTTGACTTTTGACTCAGAGAGGGTGAGACTGGAAAAGAACTTAGAGCCTCCAGTGGATGTCTTTGACTGGGACAGGATGTAAGAAAACACCTGGCTCCTCATTACCCAGAGTGGCTCCAATGAGGGCTAATTATGAACAGAGCTCCTGAGTGCTTCTGTACAAATGGGTGAGGATCCACTGTCTCAGCCCTTCATAACCTACACAGAGGTCTGAAGCTTTGAGGAAGAAACATACTTTATGAATATAATATGGACCGAATTAATCATCACTTTTCATTTTATGTAGAGCCCCAGTTTCTAAAGTGATGTTATTTGTGAGGACTCAAGAAAATAAGCTGGTCTAGGTAGAGTCAGGAATGTGGGGCCCCTATGACGGAATTAGTGTCCACATAGAAGAGCTTGCTGTCACTGTTTTGAGTGAGCACAGAGCAAGTCAACAGTAAGCAAAGGAGAAGGCCTCCATCAGAACCACATCTTGCAGGCACTCTGATCTTAGACTTCTAGCCAACCAGAACTCTGCTAATTGGACTCCCAGCCTATGGTGTTTTGGCAGCCCAAACCAACAACACACAACCAGAGTAGGCAAAGGACTCAAATATTCTCTTTACTTTTCCCTTGGAGCCTTTTGACTTACAGTTCTCCTGACAGCCATAGTTCCTGGAATCAAACATATAGGGACAACAGGCCAGAATGAAAAGGCTTGGGTTGCTTCCCAAATTTTTATATATGTTTGTCAGTTATGAACTATATTATCAGTCTGTAAAAAACCCAAAGGGAGTGGATTTTCTTCTATATAATTTATACTTCAATAAGCCTGAATAAAAAAAAAAATCAGTGATTGGGAAATAATTTTTCACAAGAAAAGTTTGAAATTGTTGGGCTTCTCTAATTTAGAAATCACAAATGTTGAAGTAACTTTACTGTCTTAAATCCAAATGTCCCCGTTTCTCACTCACCTTCACAGTAACTTTATATGCTTGTTTTTGGTAAAAAGGAAAAGAGAGAAGGCCCAACTTTGAGCTGTTTACTTGGGTGTGGGTTGGTGAGCAATGGGCTTTGGCATAATTCCCTAAGGGTGTTGTTGGTGTGTTTAAACCTAGTCTTTTTCAAAATCACCAGACTGACTTTTGCAGCAGTATGTGTTTATTCTGTTAAGTGTGTAGTAGACACACACTAGAAATAAACATAGTTCTGAACACACTCATATCTGCCTCCTAAGGGTAAATATAAATTCTTGGAAGTAATATAGACTAAACATATAAAAAAGAGTAACTTTCTTAATGACTCATAATTTTAAGGTTTAATCTGCCCACAATAAAACTGGGCAATGAACCCCACCCACTTGGGATTTATTTTCCTTTGTCAAGCCTCTACCTGTTACTGGCAGCTTCCTTTGATACACAATCTTCTTTCTCCAAGTCTTTAACCTGGCATTTATACAAATATTGAGCAAGTTATATAGGATGATGGTTAGGGGTCTAGATGCTTGAAATGAATGTTTAAAGGAAACTGAAAAGATGTTCAGGTATTCAGATATGAAGAACAGTTTTTTTCACTACTGCTTCTGAAAAAGATACCATTTCCACTCACCAAATAATTCCTCATTTCTCCAATGACCAACATCTGACCTGTACCTGGATCTACTTCTGAGCTCTTCATCCCATCCCACTGGTGAACTGGTCTACCTTTGTGCTAGGGCAGCACTCTGTAGTGGCAAGAGCGAAGTCTCAGTTTCTACTCAGGTGTTTTCTCTCACTTTTCTTTATTTCAGAAATGCTGAGTAAGAATCTTGATGAATTAGTTACTTTTCTTTTCTTGCTGTTTCAGACACCTGGTATGTTAGTTGTTTTTCCACCAACTGTAACAAAATGCTCAACAAAAATTACTTACAGAAAAAGTAAGGATTTGATTGGCTTATGGTTTAAAGGGACACATACTGTCATGATGGGAAAGTCATGGCAGCAGATGGTCACAGGGTTCAGAAAGCGATGGTTTCTGGCATACAGTTGGCTCTCCCTTGTCTCTACTTTCTATTTCAATCAGAGAGCTCAATTCATGGGATTGTTCTGTCCACAGTCAGGGCAGATCTTTCTCCCTAGATAAACCTCTCTAGAAATACCTCTCTAGACATACCAACTAAGGGTGATACTAAACACAGTCAGGTTGAAAATAAAGATTCAGTGCCCAAAGATAACACTTTAAGTGATACTATTCCACACCCGGTCCTTAAACCTCATATCCACTTATTTTCATACAGCAGGTACACATTCACCTCATCTCTAAAAACACGTCCATCCTTAATAGTCCTAATACTGTTAAAAAGCACAGAACCAAGAGCCTCTCTTCTGAGCTTCAAAACAGCCTCTTAGCTATGAGCCCTAGTAAAATAAAATTGATTAGTTACATCCTATTAATGTGCAGTAAGTAGCTCAAACTCAACGTTCTAGTTCCAAAAGAGAGGGATATGGAGATAGCAAGGAAACTAACAATTCTTCACCTGTTGAAGTTTACCCATTGATGCAGTAGCTGAAAGAACCCTCAGTGGCTACCTAGCCATCTCAGCTTTTAGTTCATTGGAACCATTGTTGTGCCCCCACTTCCTGGCAGTAGGAGTTATTACCTTAGGACCAAGGCTTCTATAACAGTAGAATCCAAAGTTGTAGTGATAGAACTCAGATGTTTTTCTAGAGGATCACTAGGGTTAATAGTGAGAAGAGCCAGTGTATTCTTACCTCCTGATTTCCACTCCCATGCATTGTGGTGATGGGAGAAATCAATATCATCATATCCTGGTTACTGACTTAGGTCACACTCTACATCCTAGATGGTTTTTCCCTTGCTTTGAAAGTTGTTGTCCTCTAGCTGACACCATAAGGGAGTCTTTGAAAGTCCATTTCACTGCACTGGCAAGCTGGTTACTTCTAGGTGACGGAGAATAAGGGAAGACAAGCAAATTTCATGAGCACAGGCCTTTTCTATACTTCATTTGTGACCAAGTAACTCCTTAGGAATAAATAGTACAGATATATCATGCTAATGGTATCCACAAATGGTAGTTTTAGTGAAAGAATTGCAGGCAGGAAAAGAAGGTCATAGCCAGAGCAACTGTCTCCTTCAATAAAGCAAAGCACTATTCTTGGTATGATTGGAGGAGTGAACACACTAAATCAATCTGCTACTAGGCGTCTGTCTGGTGCTCTGGGGAACTATATCATACAGGGTCATACCATTAAACTCTTAACATTGCTAGCTATAGCCAGATTGATGTTAGAGAAGGGAAAGCCATAATGGTTGGTTCATACCTAGCCTCCAACCCTGCCATCACCATTCATGAACCCATTGGGTAATGACGAGAGTGCCCCAACAATTGGTTTGGAACACTGGAAAACTGGTGTTTCTAAAAAAGCAATCGTAAATACATTTCAAGTAAAATTATTTTACAATATATTTTGTTGGTGTTTTTTCCCTCTACCAACTCCTCCCAGATCTTCCTCATTTTCCCTACCCACACAATGTTATGTTCTCTCTCGCACACAAAATAAACACAAACAGAAACAAAGAATAAACACAATCCCTCACCACAAAAATGAAACAAACAAACAAACAAGATCAACCAACCAACCAAACAAAAAACCAATCTAAAGACCAATTGTTGGTGGAGAGGGGAGACAAAACAAGCAAAACAAAGCAAAATGAAACAAAGGGCCTGAAATAACACCGAGCTCATTTTGTGTTGGCCAACTACTCCTGGGCTTGGGCCTGCCCTGGATTGGGATACTGCGATTAAATACCCGATGCCAAAGGAGAAAACTGGTGTTCATTTTGCCAGTGGCTATCAATTGTAGATAGCTTCTTGGTTAGGGATGTGGTCCTGTGTCCGTTTACCTGCCGGTTAGTGGAACCTGTCTGGTGAGAAACTGTGCAGGTCTTGTACAAGCTGCCCCAATCTTTATGAGCTCATGTGTGCATCAGTCCTGTTGGAAGTCAATTCCTTAGAGTCATTTACTGCCTGTCGATTTTACAGTCTTTCTGCTGCCTCTTCTGCATAGATCTCCAAGCCTTTGGGAAAATGATTTGATGAACTAAGTACTCCAAGGTCTCTCACTCTCTGTATATTGTGCAGTTGTGGGTCTCTGTGTTAATTCCCACCTACTACAAGGGGAAGCTTCTCTGATGTGGGTTATGAGGTATTGATCTGTGTATATATAGGTATAGCAGTTTGTCATTAGGAGTCATTTTACTGTTATATTCCTTTAGCAGAGTAATAGCATTAGGTTTGAAAATTTTTTTGTTTGTTTGTTTGCTTGTTTTTCAAGACAGGGTTTCTCTGTATAGCCCTGGCTGTCATGGAATCTATGCTGTGCACCAGGCTGGCCTTGAACTCACAAGACATCTGCCTCCCTCAGCCTCCTTAGTAATGGGATTAAAGGCATGCACCTCCACTGCTTGGCAAAAATTCTCTTTAAAAAGAAGTTGAATAAGACAGTGGATCAGGAAGTGTAAAAAAGAGAAGAAATATTGGGAATTTCAAGAAATATTAGATTAAGAATTTTAGGAACACCACAGAATACCAAGGGGCCATAAAAGAAAAGAAACGATCACGTTCTTGAAAGGACCATATGAGTTAGTTTTACCCCTCAACCTCCTCTCTAAAGCTTTTCTTTAAAAAACTTCCAACATACTAAAAACTCGTGACATTTTGGTGAGGCATATAAGAGCCCCCTCAGGGTTAAAGGACTACAGCTGTGTATAAACCATTCTTGCTTTCTGCTACAAACCTATGCTGTTTTGCTACAACTGTGCTGTTGTTATTTTCTTCTCTCCTAAGTATGAAAAAAGAGCTCTGAATTTCTACTTGGGAAGCTATTTATTTCAGGTCATAGCTTATAATCCTGCTGACAGAAAAAGAACCAAGGAGGCATAAGTCAGAAGTTAGTGACCATGCTCTCCATGATCAGGTCAACATTACCCAATGGGATTGTTACTATTTCATTTCATTTCTTAAATTAATATTTTTAGTGTCTGTTGCTGATTTTGTGTTTTGCTTGTTAGTGGTTCAAAGTCAATTAATCAAAGTAACTGGTTTATACCACTTCAATAGAAGTTTTGATGACCCATGTTAATTTGTCATTCTTTGAAGCTTCTATTGCTGACATTTTTAAGGGCTATGGAAGAAAAGGCATTGGCCAAAACTCAGAGTTATTAGATACTAGTCCTTGCCTTGTGTCCGAGGATATGGGATACTACATTTAGTCTTTTAATGTCTATATTATCCAGCTTAGCCATCTGTCTAATAAGAGGTTAGGCAGGGACCTACACTGAAGAAATACTAAAGGACATTCTTCAAGATAAAATTAAAGTAATTCCAGATGGAAAGAAAAAATAAAGAATATGAAAGCAAACAAAAAAGTAAACTAGCATATGCTGATATAGCATAACAGTGATGATATAAAATAGCTATCAGATATAGATGCATGCAGCAATGGCATTCTAAATGTGATGTGATAAAGGAAACAACACTGCTCTTATGTTCTTATACTGACCAGGAAAAAGATGCCGAAATTTGCCAAGAAGCCCCTGAAAAAGGGATCAGATGTCATGTGACTTGTAAGTTTGTGTGTTTGGAGTGTGCATATGGTGTAACAAAACACCACTCAAATGTATTTGAAAGAAAGCAAGAATGGAGAAAAGAAAAATGATCATTAACACAACAACATACATTTAAAAGCACACACCAGAGTTACATTAAGTGTAAATGCTCCAATGAAAAAAGCAAAGACTTCCAGACTGAATAAAATGCACAGCTTTCCAAGTTTAAAAGAGGAATTTCTAAAACATTTAGAACATATAAGCTGCAACTAAGATAAAGACTATTTTCCAGGAACATTTTATAGTTATAAATTTGTTCACATTTTATGATGTACTTTGATTTATGGAAAGTAAACATTGATAGAATTATAAAGAAATAGATAACTCACATGCATTGTGGGAAAATTTTATTCACATCTTTTAATAACATGATCAAAATCTTCACTACACACTTGACACACTACAAACTTGACTCTAAAAGTTGACTTCTGTGTCACATTTAGAGTATCTCAGAATTTACCTCCCTTCAAAATGTATGTAGTATTTTAAAAAACGAAACAGACCATGGGCCATATAACATGTCTCAAAAATTTCCAAGAGTGATTACATGCAGAGCACATTACAGTGAGGAATCAGTTGAGTTTCTAACATAAGACCTTGCTACTGAGGAAGTACAAGTGACCACATAGTAAATTATACCTGACATTTAAGGAGTAAACACTGGGAAGTTTTTGTGTTGACCATAGTTTCCTTGGCTTGTAGAATACAGAAGTTTCTACAGTGCAGAAGGCCATCCAGGAGTCCCTGAAGCTTTCCCTCCTCACACATTTTTTTTTAACTCAGCCTGCATAAAAAAAAAGACAATGTCCATTCTAGGGCAGGATACCAGAGATTAATCTCTCTCTTAAAAAATCTAAAGCTCTCTCTCTCTCTCTCTCTCTCTCTCTCTCTCTCTCTCTCTCTGTGTGTGTGTGTGTGTGTATGTGTAGGCCAGTATTTTTCATTTGTTCATCACCTTAATTTTTCACAAAGATTTGCTTATTTTTATGTGCATGTATAAGTACTTGCATATATACATATGTACTACATGCCTGCAGTGCCCTTGGAGGCCAGAAGAGGGCATTGGATCTCTGGAACTGGAGTTACAGATTGTTGTGAGCTGCTATGTGGGTGCTGAGAACCAACCTGAGTCTCTCACTGAA
This sequence comes from Arvicanthis niloticus, assembly GCF_011762505.2. Classification (NCBI taxonomy): domain Eukaryota; kingdom Metazoa; phylum Chordata; class Mammalia; order Rodentia; family Muridae; genus Arvicanthis; species Arvicanthis niloticus. The sequence continues at coordinate 107,808,065 of NC_047661.1, read as the reverse complement.
CCTGGACTTCACCAATTCAGCTAGACTGGCTAGCCACTGAGCCCCAGGATTTCTTTGGGTCCACTTCTTCATCTCAAGGATTACAATGTGCACTGGAACCAGGTTTATTCTTTTATTTATTTGTTTATTTTTAACAAGGGTCCTGGTATCTGACCTCAGGTCCTCATGGTTGTGTGGCAAGCATTTTACCAACAGAGCCCTCTCCCCTCTCTTGATCACAGAATTCTTTACAGTTGTGTTCTAAAGCCTTATTAGCCCTCATGCCCTTTGTTATAACATAGGTTGTTATAACTTGGGGTTGGAGCCTCTGGGTACTTTGCAGAACATCCTGGTGATCCATTGTTGAGACCTCTAAGCTGATGCAGCTGGATGTTCCAGAGAAGCTCCCCTCACAGAAGATAACAGTATGCTGGGAAGACACATTTGGTTAAGATAACAGGGGATAAACACCATGATGATTCAAAGACCCGCCATTTCTGTCACTGCCTGCTGGCTGCTTTATAGCTTATTCTCAATGGGGTCTTGAAAGAGTGGCTATGGAAAAGTTTCCTGGAGGCAGAGCTCTGAGTGGTGTGTGTGGGCATCTGCCTTGCATGGAAGAAATGATAGGTGTGCATAAGTAGCTGAAAATGGTCTAGTTAGTTGTTCAGGAACACGAAAGAACTAGAACAAAAGACATGGGTCACAGGCATGGAAATGACCATATTGCATGGATACTCCATGCTATGATTTTTTTTTTTTGTTTCACTTTTTACTGCCTACCAGAAGCATCCACTACAGAAGTAACACTGGCCATTCAAGCAGGCAAATGATGATGGAGCCATGAGCAGCAGGCACATGGAGGTAGAGATGAAGGCAACAAGTGGGCCAGCAGCCTAGGCTCCTCCCTTATTAATACCCAGGCTGATTGAAGCAGAATACAATGTTGAGCCCCTGATATGACACCACTCCTTGAAAAGACAACTAGCAACTTGTGGAAAGCTTACTACAGAGGCCTTCTTTTTTCTCACAAGGATCAGTGGTTTGTTCCATTAGGAATTAACACTATATGGTTGTTTAGTTTGCCTTGTTTTTTTTTTTTTTTTTTTTTTTTGTTTTGTTTTTTGTTTTAAACAGACTCTCAGAACCACAATTCAAGGCCTTCCACATGTGCTACCCACAGATAAGGAGTCCCCTAAAATACCATTATCTAAAGAACAGGCTCATACTCCCAAGAAGACATCTCACTCAGTTAACAGTAAACAGGCATAGAAAAGTTACTGTCTCTTCTTTATGAAATAAGAACAAGTTTAGTGACTAGTAGGAAGGCAATGGAGAGATGCAGGTCAGACAAAGCTAATTTAGGATCTGTGGGATGCAGGCGATAATGAACTTGGGAAAGATAAGATGTTCGGAGGAGGGGCCATTCTTACCTGGTAGGTAAGCAACTTGGTCAAGGTGGCATGGCCTGTGAGTAGCCAGAACCAAAGTTCCCAACTCTGCATGCTGGGCTTTGGCTGCTTCTGTCATTCTAGAAACATCCTCATGCAAGTGTTTCTGTGTGTCCCCTTTCAGTTCCCACGGGATGGCAAGTAACCAGGCTTCTTACCAACCACTGTTCTTTGCCATTTTCCTCTCTGCTCTGTGATTTCCTTTCAGAATGACTTAGATTTCACCATCATAACCTACAATGCTCGCTGCATTTTATAGTCTTCATTTTTGTTTATCTCATCTTTTATTTCATTAAAATTTATAAAGTTTAAATATTAACTGTTTAGAGTATTTCTCAAGATTAAAAATACTTTAGTGTACTAACTCTCTGAAGTGAAGGAATAGACATCACTTGTTTCTCTAATTTCAAACATTGCAACATGAGAAGCAAGGCGCCTGGCTTAATCTTGCAATAGAAAACTCTGTTTTAGTAGAGTAAATAACTTCAGAATTGCAGGCAATGAATTACCACGCAAGATGCTCCATTAATAATGTTGATATAGTTTATCACTTTGATCATTGATATTATTAGTCTATCTTTTAATGTATAAGTTAGACAGATTGAAGATTGTAATTTAAAGGGTTACTAAGAGGTGAGAGGCATCCACTTGCTCGCTGTATCCTTGGATCTTTATCTGCTGTTTAACACTCAGCTCTCATGTCTTGAGTCTTTTGCTGAGCAGGGCATGTTGGTCTGTGCATACACCGTTTCTCTTTCCGCTGTGGATTTCTCTGGCTTTGGTGGCACTGGGGTTGGACAATTCTGCATGTACTTCCTTAGGCATCTGCAAAGACAGGGCCACAAAACTTCCATGGATGTCCACCTCTTCAAACACCCAACCTCTTTAGATACCAGACATTTGAAAGGTGATGTCAACAGCAACTTTGAGACTCCAGGACAAACTTTAATACCTGCACAATGACTCGACTAACCTCAGGGTATGAGGCCTCGCAGGCCAACCCTTAGTTTTGCAAGATTCTGGTCAGTGCTGTGCAAAGCCATTTTGTAAGCTAGAATTCTGACCTAGATTTGATAAACTCTTCCTACTCTTTTGATAATAACGGGTCCCTATGACTGCTTGGTGTTGTGTGAAGAGACAGAGGGTGTCTTGTTAGAAATCATTTGCTCCCATTCAAACTTTTTTTTTTTTTTTTTTTTTTTCGAAAAAGACTTTGCTGACTGTGCTGGGTGCACAGGCAAGCTCTGGGCACTGGATGTTCCCTTGCCATCGAAGCTATAAACAAAGAACAAATTATGCAACAAAGCCTCTCAAGGTTTTGCTTTTCTGCTTCCAGGCCTGGGTGCTCTTTCTCACACACAGGCAGGTCAGGAAGAGAAAGGAAAAGCCCTCTGCTGGAAGCGCATTAAGAGTGGAAACTAGGCCACTCACTGCCTGGGATTCCACAGGCTACTGGCTGCTCTGGAAGCTTCCACGTCAGCTCACTTCAGAAGCAACTTTTGGAGTTTCAGAACCATGCTTCCAAGGCTCTGGTACATGGTGAAGGGCATTGGGAATCAGAGGTGACTTGCAGGTGGCTTTCGGAGCCCATATGAGAAAGCTCAGGCCATTTGTTAGTACCTCCCCATATTTGAAAGCTGTCTTTATAAGGCCAGAAGAGAGTCCCTTTGTTTTTATTTATATTTTTATATTAGAATAAACCTGTGAGCATGGTGATTTGGTTTCATTTCTTGCAAACGATATGCCATTGGCTCTGGGAACTTAATTGTACCCTCAAAATTGCAATGATCATTGAACCTTAGCACAAGTTGCTTTTGCTCTGATGGTCACTGGACATGAAAAAGGAATCCCCAATGCTTTAAGCTCCCCCTAAACACAAAGCAGCCACCTCTGACCTTTGTTCTGCAAGCTGTGTTCTCAGAGACCACAATTCCACTCTTGGAGTCCATGATTTCTTCTAAAACTAAATCAAAGAAGATATAGAGAAGTTAGACCAATATAATAAAGAAAAATAGTGTCCAGGGATATAAGGACTTAATAAGGACTAGAGAAGAGGCATGTAATATCTGTAAAAATATTACTATTAGAATTGCTGGCTTTCATTTTCTCAAAATTATTTTATTACTATTTATGTGTATGGGTGTTTTCTTTACATGAATATCTGTGAACCATGTGCATGCTTGTGCCCTCGGAAGCCAGAGGATGATGGTGAATCCCTTGGATCTGGAGTTACAGATGGTTGTAAGCTACTGTGTGGATGCTGGAATTTGAACCCTGGTCCTTTGGAAGAGCAGTCGGTGCTCTTTACTGCCGAGCTATTTCTCCAGCTCCAGTTCACATTTTGATTTTTTTGTTTTTCACTGTTAATTTGCTCATGGCTCTGAGTCCATTTTGCCTGTGTCTGGTTCACATAGTCCAGTTCTTTAGGGGTGTTAATAATATCATTCAGTTTACTTTGAGTGGGATCAGCTTGGGTGACAGCAATCCACCCTTCTGCCTGGTGTTACAGGATCACAGGGCACACCAGCTTGCGAGGATATTTGGCAGGTTTGGGTGTGAGCATGTTTTCTGAGTCCAAAGAGAGACACTAGTTTCCATTAATGATCTATGATGTGTTGACTTGTGGTTTCTCATCATACCTTAACAACAGTTGAGGGAACCAAGCAGTGAGGTTGAATATATTTCTATAAATATGAACAAAACCGAACTGTAATAAAAATGGGCCAATATTTCAATAGTTGCATGATTTCAATACCATTTTACAGTGTTTACTTTTTTAATGCAGTTTATGTTCATAACAGAAAAATAAGTTAATTCAGTTGTATGATCTGAATGAACAGAAGAAAAAAAAATACCTATGATGGGCCAGAGTTCTGAATGACAAATGGAAGTCCTTAAAATAAACATAAACAGAAAAAATACTTTAATATTTGAGGCATTCTTCAAAAAGAAGAGGAAAAATTCCAAGGTGACGTGATTCAGCAGATGGTCAAAAACTGCTCATCTGTGCTTTGTATTTTTTTATTAAAAAAGTACTTCAGGTATCTTTTGCCTCCTTGGTTTTGTTGGGGTCTTGCTGTGCAGCACATCGGATCTATTTATTGTTCTTGTGCCTTGTCACCTGAGCAATGGCTAGGCTCAGGATATGCACTGCCAGAGAAGCTTGACATAATATCTGAATAGTCCAGTGCTGGATCTATGCATTGTTAGCGGCGAGAGGCACAGTGCAGACACACAGCTTAAAAAACCATAGTTGCTGTCTAAAGAAAAGAGAACCAGTTAGCAGAACAGGGTGACCTAGGCTTGACAGAGAACACCTGTAACCTCAGCATTCACAAGGCGGGAGCAGGAAGATCATGAACCTAAGGCTAGCTTGGGCTACACAAGACCTTGTCTAGAAAGCAAAATAACAACAAATACTCCACCCCCCCCAACTGACAAACAATAACAGCAATGTGCTAATTTGCCAAAAACTTATATTTGGAGCTTCACGACTAGAAATAAAAGAGTTTTGAGAGTCCATGCCGTTTATTTTTGCAGCTATCCGATTCTAGTTGGAAGCGAAAGTTATCCATTTTTTTCCCCCTTGCTCCATGTCCCTTGTGAATAGTTTCCCCCAGAAAATGCACTGGGGAACTTTGGAGAAAAGAGAGAGATCATGGGCCAACCTGTTAAAATGCCATCAAGTTGCTCCACCATGAACTTTGCATCTTCTTCTGTGAAGCACATGGGTGGTTTTATTTTCAGCACATTCCTGTGAGGGCCATCGGCACTGAGAAGTATTCCTTTTCCTTTCATCCTAAAATGTGTAGGAAATGAAGGGTCATGAGCACATGCAGTGGGGGATGAAGGGTCATGGGCACACAGTGTACGCATGAGTCTGCATTGGAAAAGCCCAGGTTTAACTGTGCGTCTTAGAGGAGACAAATCGAGTGCTCAAGGGGTTCAGACAGCGAAGGGATGTGAGGTGAGCTTACTCGTAGATGACGTGCTGCGCCTCGGCTGTCGCAGGCGTTCTTTTCTCACGGTCTGTCACCAAATCAATGCCAATGAAAAGGCCGACACCTCTGAGGAAGAGGGAAAAGAATTCACAGATACTCTTAAAGCCTGGCACTGTCGCCAAACGACATTTGATGTGAAGCTGAGTGTGACGTTGCTTAAGTGGAAATGCCGATTTTTAACTAACTCAAGAGACCAAGTCAGTTGCCGTTAGTGTTTGAAGCAGCTTTGCCACCGAGGATTTCCGCCCACTTAATTTGATAAGACAATAGTACTTTCAAACAAGCTTGAGTTTGTATGCATGTGTGTGTGCATAGGGATCATATAGGTGCATAAGCACGTGTGTGCATGTATCCGTGGTGCCAGAGGCCAACCTCAGTTAGCCAGGTACCATCCCTGATGTTAACATGGGCCCTCTCCCTGGCCTGAAATGTACTGGTTAGGATAGCCTGCGAGTGCTTTGTCTCCAAGTGAGCGCCACCACTCCTGGCTTTATAATGCAGGTTCTGGGGACAAACTCAGGTCCCTGCCCTTGTACAGCAAACTTTTTACCCATGGAGCAATCTTCCCAGCTCTCCAGACAACACTTTCACTTCTCAGGGTATTAACGATTGTAAATTCTATAACTGTCTATGAAAAATACCCAGCCAGTGAGATATCATTTTCCATATCATGCACAGGTCATTTAGAATCATCTTATCTTCCTTCCTTCCTTCCTTCCTTCCTTCCTTCCTTCCTTCCTCCCTTTCTTCCATCTTCCCTTTCTTCCTTCTTTCCTTCCTCCCTCCCTCCCACTCTATCCCTTCCTTCCTTCCCTTTGTTCTTTTTTCCATCCATCCTCCCTCCCTCCCTCCCTCCCTCCCTCCCTCTCTCCCTCCCTCCCTCCCTTTCTTCCTTTTTTCCTTCCTTCTTCCCTCCCTCCCTCCCTCCCTTTCTTCCTTCATTCCATCTCTTGGACTTAAAATCATCCTAACTACAGAAAAAGAAAACCTATAAATGTGACTGAACATACATACACAAATGTTTTCAGGGTGGCTCCTGAGTCTTTGGCTAACAGTGATCTTTGCTCTCTCTGTTTCTCAGTGTTTTATGCATTTTAGATAAAATTTGCAAGGCAAAATATAAGCTATTCAGCTATGGAAAATCAAATGAGTCCACAATACTTGGTCAACACACCTGATATCCCCTATCAAAGGATGCTTAGCCTTCTGTTCGTTCAGTAACTCTAGGAGATAATCCCCCACTCTGACAGCATTTACTTGAAGGTTTTCCTTTTCAATTACATCCAGCACAGCCAAGCCAACTGCACAAGACACTGGATTTCCTCCATACTATAGACAAAGATGGGAAAACAACAACAGAATCAGTGGTATTGCTTCATTCATGAGGAATTTGGCACTCAACATATGTCTGAAAAACAAAAACATACTTTAAGCCTTCAGCAGTCCCCACAAAGGTAGACATTGTCAAAGACACACATGCTTAACATATATGCAAAAATATAATTTTAACTGAACTTTTTTTGTAATATAATTCCTTTAGACTTAGAAGACAGATGATTTTATTTATTGGGATTCAGTGAAAATTCACTCCTGGTTCTATTCTTCAGGATGTGTAACTAGCATGAAGGATTATAAGAAACTTATTGATTCATCCAAACAGTAACAAAGTATTATATTGTAAATTAAAGATTCGGAAGTGTGGTTCAGTAAGGGGAATTAGTGTTTTCTGTCCTTACAGAGCTGACTGAAAACAGCTAAGCTGAAAAAAAAAAAAAAAAAACCCTGAGATTTGACTTTTGCTTTTGTCTGTATCAGTCCTGCTGCTGTGCACACTATGGTGACTCTTCTAGGCCTAACGCTTATTACTTTGGGGGATAAAGCCAAAGAAATAAAACTTTTCAAAGATAAACATTTAGTATTTGCTATGAGAGTCGGCTAACATTCATGGTATCAAATCCTCTAAATGTTTTAAAATTGTTTGGGGAATTTCCAATATGATTGAAAACAAATAAGATCACATTGTCTGTTAATGAAATAACCACTGAAGTTTAGCAGAATAGCTGTCTATTATTAGAAAACCTAACAAGACTATTTTGGGAAGAAGGAAAGCAGAAGGAAAAAATACAAGGAGAATTAAGTCTGGTTTAATCGAAGTTTGACAAGAATATTAGAGTGGTTTATTGCTAATACTTTTCTTTCCTATGTTGGAAAAAAAGTCTGAGAACATGCATTATTTCCCCCTTAGAGTTAAATCTGTGAACCAAAATTTACCGTATTGAAATATTCCATGCCTGAACTGCTGAAAGCTTCTGCAATTTCTTTGGTTGTCACCACACAGGATATCGGGTGACCGTTGCCCATAGGTTTCCCCATGGTGACGATGTCTGGAACGAAATCTTCACCATACATCTGGAAACTCCAGAAATGTCTCCCAACTCTGCCAAAGCCTACTTGAACTTCGTCAGCAATGAACACAGCCCCTGCTTTGTGAATGTGTCTGAAAAGTAACAATATATGTTGATGCCCTCAAACCACCGAGTGTCCCCAGAACTACCCGAAAAGACTATTGAAGTCAGAAAAATGTTAACCCGAAGCATCTGTCTGTGTTAAAAATATTCTAGGACTCAAAACCTTGTAGAGATGTTACAGGGTAGTTCCATGGTTTCTAGATGAGATCTACCCCATATGCTGCTTAGAGTACACTGTATTGCAACATTTCACTTGGAAAGAAAGCAGGGCAAGTAGATCTTACTAAAGTTAATTCATCTTCACGTGTTTACTAATTGGCAAGGTGTAGGGATGAGCCAATGAGACAGGATGCCCAGCAGGAGTTGGAGCATAGTTCTAGAGGTCGGACCATGTTAAATTCTTTATTCTTTTGTATCTCTGGAAATACCAGGGGGTATCCTAGAGTCCTGAAGTAGCACGTCGTCAGGAGCATATTTTTGCCAGCTAATCTGGAAGTATGGACCTTAGAGACTTGTCTTAGTGCCCTCAGCTTGACCAAGGATGCCCAAGTCAAGTACATACTCAGCCACTTTCTGGAAGTAGCCTGCTGGAGGAATAATTTGTCCACCACAACTCTGCATGGATTCAGCAATAAAGGCAGCAATCTATACAAGAAAAGATGGGGTCAAAAATCTATACACAATAGACTCCCCTCCTACCCCTGAAAGAGGAGAACTTCCTATGCAGCAGGTTTTTATCTTAAGGATTTATTTTTATTTAATATGTTTGGGTGTTTTGCCTGCACATATGTCTGTGCACCAGTATATGCAGTATTCGGGGAGGCAGAAGAGGGCATTGGATCCACTGCGACTGGACTTACATATAGTTCTTAGCTGCCATGTAGGTGCTGGGAACCAAACCTTGAGAGAATCTGTGCTCTTAACAGCTAAGCCATCTGTGCAGCCTCAAGAGCATGCTATTTTTAAAGAAGATTTAAAAGGATGTATCTTTATTTTTAATTTCATGAGTGTGCATGTCTGCCTCTGTACGTTTCTATGCATATGTGTTGGTATTCAAGGAGGCCAGAAGGCATGAACCCCCTGGAACTGGAGTTATAAGTGGTTGTGAGCCAGCAGCCATTGGTGCTGGGAACCAAACCCTTGTCCTCTGCAAGAGCGGTATTATATTCTTGACTGCTGAGCCATCTTTCCAGCCCTTAGAGTAGGTTTAAAACAGCTAGAAACACACCCATGGTAAGTGCTAAATAGACTATTAATTATAAATAAAAGCTATCTGTGCCAGAAGAACACCCGTCTAAATGATGTCCTAGAACACCAGTAAAGCCACCAAAGGAAATGAAGGTCACAAGAGGGCAATGTTTTTTGTCAGGTTGTGTCTGAGTCAAGCTAATATATGGATGTCTGTGGTATGAACCTTTGGAAACTGATCTAGGTTCAAAAGGCATAACCTCGGTGTCCATTCCCAAATTAGTAAAATTGAACTGCTTGAGGCTAGAGTCAGCACCAAGGATGTAGGTGGGTAGCCTGTGGCTACACATGAGGGGCTGCATTGCTATTACACTAAGCTTCCCTCAAAAGCTAGGCATCTCAAGAGTAACTATAGGGGACGCATGCTAGGGGCGATGGGAAGGGAGGCTCAGAATAGCAGTCACTGAAGGAAAAAGAGAAAGCTCAAGAAAGGCACGAGAAAAGAGATCTAGAGAATCAAGCCTGCGTCCAGACACCGTACTAGCGGCATTAACCTGGGTTAAGTTCTTCACCTCATAGTTATTTCGGGTCTTAGCTATAAAATTGGGCTGCTGGACCCCCGAGACTTCTGTTCTAACCTTCCATGACTTTGCAAGCACAGCTGACATTTAAAAGCCTATGCCCTGTATTTACTTTGTCATGGCTTTCAGCATTGGTAACATGGTTGCATCAAACCCCAAAATGTTAATTATTAAAAAAAAAAAAAAAAACCCGCTCGGACCCTTTGTTAGCAGCAGGGTTCATATGATCTTGTTAGGTTAAACGTATTTTCTGAAAGCATTATTTACCACCTGAAACTCTGAAGCTCTTTTGGTAGGTAGAGCTTTAGGCTCACCTGCCCAGAGATGTTACAGAGGGCATGGAATCAAAGCAGGGGTGGGGTTGGGAGTGGAGGTAGGGCTCTGGGTGGGAGAGACACCCCGGAAAGAAGAATGGCTCTTCTGTCACGAAGATAAAACTATTGCAACTCACTGGAAAAGGCAAATTGTTTTTAACCAAGTATTCATATTGTCTTGTCTGTGCCATAAGCCAGTTTGAAGGCCAGGTGCTGTTGAGGTACATTTAATCTGCACCTAGGTAACCCCATGATGAGTGGGGAATGAACACGAATCTGAGGACAGTAGGGTGAAGACTGAAAACATCAACCCCTTTTCTGTTCTCAAGGACTCTGGTGCTGTCCCGGAAGCCCAGGCCCAGGTGGAAAGACTGTGCTTCTGCCCTGGCTGAGTGAGAACCCGAGCCTCAGTTCTGTGGTTCCTGGAGGCCCACTAGCTCCTGGCAGTACCACGCTCCCTTGAGGATCTGAGAGCTTGGACTGGTCCTGACACTGGAGCCTCTCTTTGCCTCCTCTGTGATCCTCAAAGTTGGAAGAATCTGACCTTCCAGACCAGACCCTGTACAGTACCCAAGAGTTATGCATTAGGCCATCAGCACTGGAGAAGTGTAGTAATTATATTTCTATGATAAATAAAAGTTTGCTATGACAAAGTACTTTTGAAACAAAAACCAAGTGAAAATATAACCAGCAAAGAACAAAGGCATTTTAGATTTAATCTTTTTTTTTCTCTGTAGAGAATTGCAGATGTTGTAACTATCTCCATAAAACACTTTAAAAGTGTTTCCCATAATGCCAACCTTCCTTCCGCTGCTCTGAGCCTCTTCAATGATTTTCTTCACCTCATCTGCATATGCAGTGGATGGGTCTTCGTGGTCCTCTCTGTATTTCCCTCTGTAAGTATCTGGAGCTGGTGCCTAAGACATCAGATAATACAGTTTCTCGTTATTTGCATCTTGACCAAACTTAAAGACCAAAGGACCATCTATTTCCCCACCAGTGCGTGTCGGAGGGCGGTCCTGATGACCCAAACACCCCCAGTGTCTTTATCTTTCTGTGCATTTCTGAATACTGTGAAGAACTGACCTCCGAATTGTGAGCTGGAGCTTAGAAATGCCAGACCCTATAAATCAAAGCTTTATCCGTATTCACATAGGAAGCAAATTCAGACAGGCAAGTGCAATTATATTGTATAAAAATAACACAAAGTGGAGACCGAAACTAATGACTATATGGAAAAGAAATTCACACTGTTGATGATATCATAAACCATGATCACTTAGGAAACTCAAAGTTCTTAGTGCTTAAAGTCTTGCAATAAAGCAGTGCAGACTCTTACTGACCCTCAGTTCACACAGTGATATGAAATGTGTTTCACCGTTTCGACAAATTGGCTGGCCTCTCTGTTTGATGCAACATACCTTTTTCACAATTCGTATTATTTCCACAACTATGCTTTACGTAAATTGTATTTATAACAGCCAGAGAAGCTCATTAGCTCTGAGTGTTAGCCTCGAGTACTAGTGACTGGAAGAGTGGCTGGAGACGAGTGGACACAGGAAGAGTGGCTGGAGATGAGTAGACACAGGAAGAGTGGCTGGAGACGAGTGGACACAGGAAGAGTGGCTGGAGACGAGTGGACACAGGAAGAGTGGCTGGAGATGAGTGGACACAGGAAGAGTGGCTGGAGACGAGTAGACACAAGAGTTGATGACAGCTGTTAAAAGTCTGATCTACCAGTTCTACCACTGAACTCTCCTTCCTCGATCTTCACTCTGAGCCACATGCAGCCAGTCTGTGGCCCCCTGAGTTCAGCACATCCCACAACTGCTCTCAATCTTAGTTTCTTTCCCATGGTTCCACTCTGCATGAAAAGGTTGGGATGGATGGCAATCCATGGTTTTCTAGCCCCAGGATTCTGACCATAGGACTCAGGGATATTTACCACGTGTACAGATTCCCTCTTGACATCTTTGCCCTTCTGAAACTTATAAGGACTGATCTCGATTAATGACGACAGGTGGCCATGGTAAGCACTGAAATGAAAAAGAAAAGTCACGAAAAGAGTTTAAAGAAAGGCGTTTTTGTAGTATGGGAACATAGTGTTGCTACCACTCAGCGTCAGTCATCTGGGGAAAGTTCAATACCAGCGCCACATTTAACTGCAAAACTAGGTCTAGTCTTCATGACAGTACTGGCATTTGATTTGTCTATTGTCCCTTATACATGTAAGGATGTACTTGGAAAATCTGGTATACCTCCTCATAGGCTAACTGTTTTTATTATAGTAGGAAAAACAAACATCACTTCTTTGAATTATATTCCTAAATTAGATTCTCTAAATGTGGACATTTTATACCTTCATGCAATCTTGTGAGTTGAGTTTTCTGTATTCTCAAATTTATTTATTTATTTATTTATTTATTTATTTATTTATTTATTTATTTATTTACTGGATCCAGGGCATCAAACTCAGGCTATCAGGCTTGGCAAGTACCTGTTGAGTCATCTTACCAGCCAAAAAATTTTAAAAATAGACCTCACAGACTGTTCTGTCTGGCCTCTTTAACTCCTGGCCTCAAGTGATTCTTCTGGGCCTCAGCTGGGACTATAGGCATGTGTCACCGTGCCTGGTTAGTAAGTCTGAAAAACAATTTTATAGACATGGGTTTCTGATTGGAGTGCTATCTAAAGGATGCTTGGTTGGAGACATTAGGCAACTACTGAGGGATTATGCAAGAAAAACTTAGACTGAGAGATGACTGAGTAGTAACAAAATTCTTCTCTCTCACTTAACACACAAATGGTGAAGATCATGTTCTTTCTGTTTCTTGCCCAGAAGTGTAATCAGCATATATGGAGAGAAAAGTCTAAAAGACCCATTCACAAATGACTCCAAATAGACAGTCTCTGGCCTAGATTGTACAAGAAACTACACACCAGCAACAGAAGCATGAGAATCCCAACTGAAAAAATGATAAAGAATATGAAATGATGCTCCCAAGAGATGATGGAAGCATAAAATTTATGTGGAAAGATTCTCAAATCAACATTGCCAGTTGAACAATACAAATCAAGGTATGTTATACCTAATAGATTAACAGCAATTAGGAAAAAGCAGAAAGCTGGTTAGCGTTGAGTTTGGTTAGGCTAGGGAGAGGGGCCCTTTCCTGTGTGTGTCGGGTATTGCAATCACACTGGAGACAAATATGACACAATTTAATTAAATTAGCAGCACCTTGCTGCTTTGTTTCTGGAATTTATCCCCGGGGCATTCTCAGAATGTCCTGTGGAAGAGCATGTAGAAGGATCTCTGCTTGTGTAGGAATGATGTCATCAGTGCCCATCACTGTGGAGAAGGGATGTTGTATAGTGAGAACAATACTGTAATCCACTATGGCAGCAATCTCCCACTCAGAGCTATGGGCACTTGGATATCTTTAGTCTGACCTGACAATGTCCAAGCAGACACTGGACTTCTGATACTCAGTGAGTAAAAAAGGAATGTAAGATACGTCACCATACCTCATGTTGACTATTGAAATGACAACACATCCGCAGGATACCCCAAACTACTAGAACATTTAAAATCCCATATGTGGCTCACGTTATGTTTCTATTGGTCAGAACTGAGATAGAAGAACGGGACAAATGTCAAGAATTCTATGTGGGATGAAGTATGAAAACAAAGAGATCTACAGTAACGTTGGCCAAGCAGATGCACATAAGATAACGCACGTTTTACACAATATAAAAAGTAAAACCATGTGAAAGTCAGCACAGAGTCAGGAGGAAGAAAGGGGTTAGCAGCAGTGGAAGGGAGAGCGGAACAGTGGTAAGTATGATCAGAAAACATTATGAACATGTATGAAAATGTCATAATATAAATTGTCATATACAATTAATGTATGAAAATAAAACATTTCAAATAGCATAAAACAGATACATTAAATATATTATTAAATTGACCATAGGGCCATAAAATATATAGTAAATACATTATTATAGTTGTCCATAAGTGATAGAGAATGAGAATTCAAAAAAAAAAACATGCTCCACCTCAAGTATGTTTACCTTCTAATATTTCATATCAAAGATGATTTTTCAGGGAGAGTAAATTAAAGACCACTCAATGAGGGGATTATTCTGGATTACTTTGGTGGATCAAATATAAGTGAAACAGGAGGCAGGAGCATGATACTCAAAGATGGTCGTGTGAGGAGAGAAGCAAAGGCTTGGTAAGGCAATGGCTGACTTTGAAGATAATGCCTGGCACTGTCAGTCATGAGATGCAAACATATAACCTGGAAGAGCCAAGAGTTCCCCTCTGATAACCCTGGTTTTAGCTCAGTGAGTTATTTTAGCTTTCTGATAAAATCTATGGCAATAGTTTTGTATTGATTTGAACCCATACGCTAACAAATGAAGCAGCGACAGAAAATGAATCATCACACCAAAGGGCATCTACAGGAGGGCATAAAGTAAGGTCACTATTTAGTTTCACTCTGTGGGTTTATGGGGTGAGGGAGTAAACAAGATAATTTTAAAAGCATTAGTAAATATGGATGTCAAGTTTCTCATTTAAAATCAGTAAATTCATGTTTGGGATGTAAGAGTCAATGTGACCATTGGTAGTTGTGATCAACTGAAAAAGAGCTAAAAGTTTTAAATTTGCTATAAATTGATATGTTTAATATCAAGTACAGTGGATAATCATGATATTGAAGCAAATGTTTGGATTTCAAAGAAATTAACTATGTTTTTATTTTGGAAACACTTGAGTTATGGAGAAGTAGCATTAGGTGCAATGTGTAGTTAGTTACGGAGTAAAATGTCAGCCCAGATTCTTATCAGTCTTATAAGGCGTCAGTCATCAAGACACCCAGGAAAGTTGCCCCGCTTTCATTTGCTTAGAAAGAATGAATTAGCCTAGAAAAGAGAGGATTCAAGCTAGACTCAACATCTTATTGTGTAATTTCAAAACATTGTTCTAGGTATCCACCCTCCTCCATAAGTGCTTGTGGTCTTAGTAAAGATGAGTTTGGTATAGATTAGTACACTTCTGGTTCTGATGGTACTTCTTCTTTAGAAGCCTGCCTAGGACTTACTGGTCAAGAGTGATGACATCCTGGTGGCCTCGGAACTGCCGTGCCAGTCGTAAGGCTAAGTCATTGGCTTCGGATCTATTGAGATAACACAGAGAGGGGACAAAGTAACAACCTGTTTTTTTTTTTTTTTTCTTTTTTTAAAAATGGCTCAGTGTTAGTTAAAGAAATTGTAAACTGACATTCATTCAAAAATGCATAATGTGGAATGAAGCCTTCTTTCCCACTCCATCCTGCCCCACTAAGTTCTCCCTGTAACTTTGTAATACAGGTGTCACAGCCATGAAGGAATAAGATACATAGAAGAAACCCAAAGAATGGCAGCTATGCTCACTTCGCCCAGCTGCATCAGGGATGGCTAGTTTTAAGTACACTGAGAATCTCACCATAAGCCCTATCTCAGGAGGGATGGACCACCCTCCAGCCTGGATGCCAAACCATGCTGCATTGGATCAGTGCTCCATTAGTTTCCTTATCTGTAAGATTAAGATCATATGTTTGTATAGTTCAGAGAATCTAAATAAACTGTTCTTAAGTGGAGAAAGGAAACAGTCACTCAAAGGATGCTCATGGCGATATGTTTGCTTCTACTGATTCTCATGAAAATGCTGCAAGGAAAGTATTGCCATCTCCTATCCTAAGAGCGAGGCAACAGCCTCAAAGAGGTCAAATAAAGCAGAATGAGATTTCTCATCAATCAGAGGACTCGC